>NC_069504.1:535893031-536240531 GCF_027579735.1 Bombina bombina | reverse complement strand
GTACACCTGGCTTCTCCCACTCCTTAGTTACGATATCCGCCACCCTCTTAGGTATCGGAAACGCATCAGTGTGTACCGGGACCTCTAAGAATTTGTCCATTTTACACAATTTTTCTGGGACCACCAAAGGGTCACAATCATCAAGTGTAGCTAGGACCTCCTTAAGTAGGGCGCGGAGGTGTTCTAGCTTAAATTTAAATGCTATGGTATCAGGCTCTGCCTGCTGAGAAACTTTTCCTGTGTCAGAAATTTCTCCCTCAGACAGGCCCTCCCTCACCGCCAAGTCAGATTGATGTGAGGGCACTACAGATAAATTATCCTCTGCGTCTGCTTGCTCATTTTCTGTATTTAAAACTGAGCAATCACGCTTCCTTGGAAAAGCTGGCAGTTTGGATAAAAATGCTGCGAGAGAATTATCCATTACTGCTGCTAACTGTTGCATAGTAATAGCAATTGGTGCGCTAGATGTACTGGGCATCGCTTGCGCGGGCATAGCTGGTGTTGACACAGAAGGAGGGGATAGCGGGCTATCCTCACTACATTCAGCTAAAGAATCATCTTGGGCTACATCTTTAAGCGTGACTGTACGGTCCTTAAGCTGTTTGGACGCTATGGCACACTTCACACATAAATTTAATGGGGGAACCACCTTGGCATTTAAACATACAGAACATAGGCTATCTGAAGGGTCAGACATGTTTAACAGACTTAGACAGAACTTCAATGCAATAAAAATTACTTTTTGACAAAAACGTTACTGTGTCTTTAAATAATAAAAGTGCACACTTTATTACTGAAACATAAAAAAAACATCAAATAAGCATCCGATTTTAATGAAATTTTCACCACAGAGTCTTAATGCTTTGAAAAGATTGCACATAAATTTTCAGACTAATTAACCCCTTAATGCCCAAACCGGAGCTAATAACAGCAGTTAACCAGTTAAAAACACTACAGTACAATGCCACAGCCTCTACTGTGGCCTTTACCTTCCTTAGGGGTTATTTAAGTAGTCCCTGATGTCCTTCCTGATGTCTCTGGACTCCCCACGTGAAGCTGCATGAACTGCCTAGTCAAAACAACTGCGCAATTGAGGCGCGAAAATGAGGCCTTCTCACTCTTCATTCAAGAGTGGAGGGGCCTTTTAGACTAGATTAGGTGTCCAAATAAGTGCCAGGCGCAATATTAAACCCCATAAGTGTTTCAAAGTCTGAAAAAACACCTTATATATACTGAAAACATGCTAAAAAGCAATCGATTAAGCCCACAATAGTGTCAACCAGCATAGAGCCCTTAATATAAGCCATCATTTTATACAGAGTCTAAGAAAAATGTCTTACCTATCCCTGAGGGGATTTCTGACAGTCTTCTAGCATTACTAGGTCTTGTTAGAAAAATGGCTGATCATACCTGAAGCAGTTAAGCCTGCAAACTGTTCCCGCCAACTGAAGTTCTCTGGTATTCAACAGTCCTGCATGGGAACAGCAATGGATTTTAGTTACTGGTGCTAAAATCATATTCCTCTCAGCAGAAATCTTCATCACTTTCTGCTTCAGAGTAAATAGTACAAGCCGGCACTATTTTAAAATAACAAACTCTTGATAGAAGAAATAAAAAACTACAACTAACACCACATACTCTTTACCACCCCCGTGGAGATGCTACTAGTTAGAGCGGCAAAGAGAATGACTGGGGGGGCGGAGCCTGAGGGGAGCTATATGGACAGCTCTGCTGTGTGCTCTCTTTGCCACTTCCTGTAGGGATTGAGAATATCCCACAAGTAAGGATGAAGCCGTGGACCGGATACACCAATGTAGGAGAAATATAAAAATGTGTTTTACACAAACATAGGGCCCCATTTATCATTTTCAGAGGCCTGCTGCCCACATTTATAATTGCAGAAGGAAAAAACGTGTATGAGTGAAACGAAAGATATCTCAAGGAAAAACAGATATTTTGTTTTCGTGCAATAATAATAAAATATTCATTGTGCTATAAGTACAAGCTCAGGCTTCCTTATGGGTAACATGTGCACAACAGATAATAGCTGAACTCTTCACAGACAAGTAAATCTCATCTCATTAAGCACCACTGACATACAACATAAGCTCTATTTCTATTGTACAATACAACTGCTGTTAATAACGGTCATTAGTACACGCAGGGGGTGAGGAGATACTGCCATAGCAAATGGTAGTGGAAACCAGTCCAGATCATAGCTTAATTTGGTGTCTCAACTCATTTACCATTGAATATAGCTGCTTATAAGTGTAGTTTACAACAAGCACGATGGCCTTGCTCCAACTGTCAGATTAGCATTTCCATGAGTTCAATAATATTGTAATGAGTCCAGTTGTGTCTCATTATACACAGCTGATAAGTTGGGCTGTCCTCATCACCATTATTGTGCAGGACAGCTCTGCACTAACTACAACCCTGACCTTATCATATAAATATTGGATAAATGCTTTATTTATTGCAGAGTAACACATTATTCATTCCTACACTGGTAAACTAGTGGCAAAGAAAGGACCAAGTTCCTGTGAACTAAAGCAGAGACAATCAGATTCTAAACGCATTGACTTAAATCCAATAAGCAATAGCTTGTTTCCAATAACCCTGCTTCAAAATGCAGACAGGAGGCAAACAACATTACGGTAGCTTTTCCCAAGGCAAATTAAATATCTCCATACAGCCTTTTGTAAAAGTATGAAGACACAATGAAAGGCCTGTGACTCAGCACTTGCTCCTGTCTGCTAAACCTTGTGGTCAATAAAAACAATTTCATTTAAAAGCAAAAGTGCCCACATTTATATCTGGAAAAAAACCAACGGATTGTTCAGCATTTTATATACGTTGCTTCTTATTTCATTTTACAAAATCACTGAAACTAAACGTTATGTTCTTTCAGAATGCCAGAATCACATACAAATGAGGTACTCTATGTGCGCTGTGAGATAACTGTCAGTCTCTTTCATTCCTCATTAAATTCTCTAATATTTCAACAGTACTCCCTTTATGCCTTATTGTTTTTTCTTTCTCATATCTGATGTCTTGCTATATTGCAAGTAATATGCTTACTTGCACTCAGTGCCTTGAAAGTTATGGATGGCCAAGTGATTCCCATTCTTAATGTAAGTTTCAAAAGCCTCATGCAGCAGAAACGGTAAAAAAAAGTTATTTTAAAATGAATATTGTTTCTTGCCAATTTAAAATGGCTGCCAAGCTCCCCCCACTAATGACATATAGAAAGGGGTGCAGGAGCCTATTTTCAGTTTAATCTAAAGTATGACTTTAAGTTGACTAAAGTGTAGACTGTCCCTTTAAATACCCTTTTTCCTGCATATTTTCAATAAGGATTTACTGTTTAATTTAAATTTACATTTTGCATTGTACATTTAATATGAATTTGAATGCATATTATTAATAAAAATTTGAATGCATTGTTGCAAACTTTAATTACAGTTTTTACATTACACTTTTTGTTAAACTGCTAATTTTATTATACTGTAATGCATGTGTCTGTCCTTCATATACATTACAAAAATGTTGGGAATATGTGTGTGTGTGTGTATATATATATATATATATATATATATATACAGTATATATATATATATATATATATATATATATATATATATATATATATATATATATATATACACATACAGTATATATACACAAAACACAGATAGATAGATAGATAGATAGATAGATAGATAGATGATAGATAGATAGATAGATAGATAGATAGATAGATAGATAGATAGATAGATAGATAGAGTTGTGTGTGTGTGTATGTATATATATATATATATATATATATATATAGTGTACATATATATATAGTATATATACACAAAACAGATAGATAGATAGATAGATAGATAGATAGATAGATAGATAGATAGATAGATAGATAGATAGATAGATATATAGAGTTGTGTGTGTATATATATATATATATATATATATACACAGTATATATACACAAAACAGATAGATAGATAGATGATAGATAGATAGATAGATAGATAGATAGATAGATAGATAGATAGATAGATAGATAGAGTTGTGTGTGTATATATATATATATATTTAAGCTGTAAAAGTAGCTTTTATCTAAGGTCAATCTGTAAACATAAAAAACATAAAATAGCACTTTATAAGGGCTATAATAGACCATTCACTAAGGTTTTCTTGTAGTATTCTCTAAAAGTGAGACAGTTAAAGATGATAGCTCCTTGAACTGATTTATTTTAGATGTGAGACATGCTCATAGATACTTTTACTGCTTTCTCTAGGGAAATATAGATGCTTTTACAGAGAGTGGCCCTTCAACACTTCAATTCTTCATTAGAACCAGTGAAGCAGCTTTCAGAAATAAAGCTACTTTATAGCTCTACAAGCCAATAACTTGGCCCTTATGGAGGTAATTCACACACATAAATTAACTAAGTAGACAAAATAATAAAATGTAAGCATTAAAAAGTGTGCCTTTATAAAAAAAATGTAATTTAACAGATGTGAGATAGCAACATTTTCCTGATATTGCCAGGTGAATGGAAGCTTTTAGTATCATTAATAGTTTAATTATTAACAGTAGTATATACCTCCATATATAATCTCTTTGTTGTACATATACTAAAGATAATAAAAGTAAAAAGACTGTATAAAAATAATATAGTACGAAATGCAGTATTTTGTGGAGGTAAAGAGTCAACCAAAACAACTTGTTCTTTCTTTAATAACTAAAAAAATTACATATATAATAAAAATACATGAATTTTCACATAAGTAAATTGTGTATTTGTCATTCTGTATACTAATCATGAGAATGTGTGAACTTGTATGACGATTTGCCTAGAAGATTAACTTAACCTCACATGACACATGATAGCCAAGCGTAACTGCTTTTCTAAAAAGGTAAAAAATGTGCTTATATAAAATTATGCAGAGAAATTAATACTACAAATTTAAAAATCAAGATATAAGAGGTTAAGATGTGGAACCATTAACAAAATAATGCATGCTATCAGGCCAACCAGAATTAATTGGCAAAATGCTAGTATGCTCATTTCTTGTATTGGGATGTTTTACAAATGCAGCTCATAGCCAGAGTTGCCAGGTCTCCAAAGTAAAATGAATGTAAACAACTGGACACTAAGCAGATTTGGTTGTTCAGTAAGGGCTTATAATTAATAAGGGCATATAACTAACTAGAGCTGCAGGCAGTGTGATGTAATCTGAAGTCCCATATGGACATGTAGATGAGATGGGGTATAAGGAATCTGAACTGATCTGAGGTTTGATGTAGGAATATGACTCATAGGGGCTGCAACCAATTGTACCTGATAAGAGTCTCCAGGTGGCATTTGACTGACAGGAGCTTAAAGCTCATGGGGTATAATCAGAGATTTGACTACGACCTCACCTATCACTTTTTTCCAGGTCACTTGCTAGTCACCCAATTTGTTTTGTGGAGGACAAATGGTATGTAAACCTATGAGAAATGGGGACAGCACTTGTTAAAGGAGTGCACGGAGGAGACTTACCAAGTCTCAAATAGCCATATAAAAAGTTACAAAGTCCTCCAGCTCCTCAAGTAAAAAATACCTTTATTAGTATTCCATCATGGGTCAAATAATCAACAGCAACGTTTTGGGCCTAGCTCAGCCCTTCCTCATGCATGAGGAAGGGTTGAGCTAGTCCCGTAATGTTGCTGTTTATTATTTGATCCATGATGGAATACTAATAAAGGTCTTTTTTACTTGAGAAGCTGGTGGACTTTGTTACTTTTTATATGTAAACATATGAGCCCATTTTTTTTGTAGATCATATTCATGAGAGGGGATTTACAAAAGTGCAACTCGTGGCAGGGTTCCTCTACCCATTTGCCTCCTATAAATGCTACCGTAGCAAATTATTACTATATTTATAGAGCTGTGGAATCTGTTGGTGCCCTACAAATAACTGATAATAATAGTCTGATCCATAACAAAAACTGATAATAATAATCTGATCCATAACATTGTGAATTTAGAAAAAGAGGATTCTGCATGATTAGAACATTTTGCATCTAATATGCCTTTCTAATCTTAGCAAATCTTAGCAAATCCAATCTACATTTTTTAAAAGTTTTAGTGGAATATTCCGCAAGTAATATTTTTACTTTAGAGAAACATTTAGTGTAATGTAAAGCCAGTATTCATTCTTATTAAAAGGAATCCAATATATTTTTTGGATGAAAGGTATTTTAGCATAGATAATGCATATGGAAAAGCAATTTAGTTTACCATAAAATATACTGTTCAACTATATATTAGTAATAATAATATTGTCAGCACAAGGGGATTATTGTGCAGTTGGTGTAGTTTATACAACTGTCATTGCTATTGACAATAACTCACAAAAACTAGCATAAACAAGACTAAAGAAAGTAAAATATTATACAACAAATACTGAAAATAAAAAGAGCTGTTTTGTTAATTATAGTATCCTTATGAAAGTTGTGAAATGAATGCAATAAAATATACATTTAAAAAAAAAATCAATTTAATTTTATTATCCAAATTTATTTTCTCTTTCTTCTTCATTAAAATGTAGCTCCTCCCCATGACAGTATGTATTGGTGGCTACACATGTCTTGAGCGTTATATTGAAGCAGTATTTGCAACATTATTTTTAGCATTGGATTAGATTAAATAAAAAACATCTGTGAAACTAATAACTAGTGAAAACATTTAAATTACATAAATCACTTGTACACACCCCTCGTCTAGCCTCTAGATGTGATTTATGCTCTATTATGATCAATGTAGTCACAGCTATCGTATAACCATTCACTTCTTGGTGCATATAACAATTTCACTGTGAAGGAAACTTAAACCACTAAAACACATTCAAAACATTATAAACTAATTAAAATTAAAAAAAATGAAAGTAAAATGTTATTGCTTGGGAGCTAACCCGACACGCAAAAAAAGCTGAATGTACAATATCGCAATCTAGTTAACCTATTTTCCCATAGATTTCAATGGAGTGTGAAAAGTGGAGCAAAATAACACCCAAAAAGTCGTGTTTAACCAAGTGCGCTAATGCTAAACTAACATGAAATATTAATATTTCACTTTCCAATGTTCTTCACATAAAAGAATATGTTCTATTTATTCATAAATACATATATATATATTGCCATATTTAACTTGATTGCCATATCTATCTTTATATTTGTATTTATCATTGGACCTATTTTTAGGAAAATCAATCCTTGAATCTTCCTTCTATTTCCTCTTCTTGACTAAGATGTGTTACTAATTAAATGTCTACTTAGAGAAGATTTAGTTATGCTTATTTGTTCTTTTGGTTCCTCTTTTTTTAATTTCCCAAATGTACATATTTTTATGGTTTCATTCATTTTTAATTTTTGTCATTATTTTGCAGTATCTCTCTCTACAGTGCATATGGAGAAAACATATTTATCATTTGTTATAACATTTTCAAGTGTATATATATTTTTATCTCATTTAACATTTCTTATTTTTCTAAACTAATTGTTTGATTTATATGGATGGAATATAGTGACTATTGGGACACTAAATAATATTTATTGTTTAATGATATACTACTTCAGGCTTATCTAAATGTGTATATTTTTGATGTCCCATGGTCATTGCATTATCTATGCATATTCTTATACATATGGTCCTTTATTGCATTGTTTCTTGCGTTTGTATTGACATATATGTACACACTTTTATTTTTGTGTTTATATATATATATATTTCTTTTTTTCAAACGAATTGTTTTATTTTTTTTTAAAAATGTTTTTTATTGTCTCATTTTTCTGATTTATAAGTTGATGTGAACGCATACTTGGATGTATTAATTTAATACATATTTACAAATGTATTTGTGAGAGATATTAAGCCTCTATGCTTACCAATGGTACACAGTAAAGGGCTCAAATGCACTTAAATAAATATCTATATATGTATACATATGTATCTGTGTTTATATGTTTTACTGTATATTTATAGTACATATTTCACATTCCAATGTTCTTCAATTACAGGATAAAATTATTTTTATTCTTAAATGCATATTGCTATATATATATACTGTCAGGGTATGGCTGAGTGTCATTGGATATCACATAATTTAATATCTAATTTAGCTAATATCTACTATGAATTGATTTGACTGCACTGTGAATGACACAAAAGTGGGTGGTATCGACCCCCCTTTTTTATTCTGAAACACAGATTTGTAGAACAAAGAAATAGACACTTGTAAACTCAGGATGTCTCAATTATATATATATATATATATATATATATATATATATATATATATATATATATATATATATATATATATATATATTTAAAATGTGTTCCAAGTTCTCAGAATAATAACGCAGCTTCTTTTATTTTCAGATCTCTGAATAGACAGAAGAGTACCAATGCAGGGAGACTCATGCAATAAGTTGCCCCATAAATTATACCTATATATTTAGGTATATTTATATTGAAAAGGAATGAGACTCCAATACGCATATTTTAATATTGAATTGGTAATACAATCGAGTTTGATCTCAAATTGCATATTTTCAATGATATTACATGGTCCCATATATATTTAACATATAATATATTGATGCTGGAAATTATAGGTGTGTATAATGAACATATTGAGGTATATATCAATTTAACTGTAGCAGTGTTGAAAATGAAAATGTCTAAATGTACGATATCAGAATCTAGTTAACATATTCTCTCCTAGATTTCAATGGAGCGTGAAAAGTGGGGGGACAATAACACCCAAAAAGTCGCGTTTAACCAAGTGCACTAATGCTAAACTAACATGTTCTTCACATAAAAGAATACATTCTATTTATTCATAAATTCATATTTTCATGCATTCAAAATAACACTATCAAGAGATGTACAAATATGTGGGCTATATTTATATTGAAAAGGAATGAGGCTCCAATAAGCATATTTTAATATAGAATTGGTAATACAATCATGTTTGATCTCAAATTGCACATTTTCAATGATATTACATGGTCCCATATACATTGAACATATAATTTATTGATGCTGGAAATTATAGATGTGTTAAATGAACATATTGAGGTATATATCTATTAAGCTGCAGCAGTGTTGAAAATGAAAATGTCTTTAATTTCTAGTTGTCTGCTGCCCTCTAGTGGTTTATGCGAGAATTGCAACCAAAAGGTATTGTAGTATCAAATAACCAATGAAAAGTTCAGCTTCGAAGGGCCTATCAGGGACAAGCATCTATTTGGGGTGTATCCAAATATTCACCAATGATAAGAATAGAGGTGGGCTTTATGACTTGACATAAAAGCCTGATGCATAGGAGAAAAACACAATTTATGCTTACCTGATAAATGTATTTCTCTTGTGGTGTATCCAGTCCACGGATCATCCATTACTTGTGGGATATTCTCATTCCCAACAGGAAGTTGCAAGAGGACACCCACAGCAGAGCTGTAATATAGCTCCTCCCCTAACTGTCATAGCCAGTCATTCGACCGAAAACAAGCTGAGAAAGGAGGAACCATAGGGTGCAGTGGTTACTGTAGTTTAAATTTAAAAATTACCTGCCTTAAAATGACAGGGCGGGCCGTGGACTGGATACACCACAAGAGAAATAAATTTATCAGGTAAGCATAAATTGTGTTTTCTCTTGTAAGGTGTATCCAGTCCACGGATCATCCATTACTTGTGGGATACCAATACCAAAGCTAAAGTACACGGATGAAGGGAGGGACAAGGCAGGTACTTAAATGGAAGGAACCACTGCCTGTAAAACCTTTCTCCCAAATATAGCCTCCGAAGAAGCAAAAGTATCAAATTTGTAAAATTTTGAAAAAGTATGAAGCGAAGACCAAGTCGCCGCCTTGCAAATCTGTTCAACAGAAGCCTCATTTTTAAAGGCCCAAGTGGAAAGCCACAGCTCTAGTGGAATGAGCTGTAATCCTTTCAGGAGGCTGCTGTCCAGCAGTCTCATAGGCTAAGCGGATTATGCTTCTTAGCCAAAAAGAAAGAGAGGTTTCCAAAGACTTTTGACCTCTCCTCTGTCCAGAGTAGACAACAAACAAAGCAGATGTTTGACGAAAATCTTTAGTAGCTTGTAAGTAAAACTTTAAAGCACGGACCACGTCCAGATTGTGTAATAGACATTCCTTCTTCGAAGAAGGATTAGGACACAAGGATGGAACAACAATCTCTTGATTGATATTCTTGTTAGATACCACCTTAGGTAAGAACCCAGGTTTGGTACGCAGGACTACCTTATCCGTATGAAAAATCAGATAAGGATAATCACATTATAAGGCAGATAGCTCAGAGACTCTACGAGCCGAGGAAATAGCTACCAAAAACAGAACTTTCCAAGATAAAAGTTTGATATCTATGGAA
Source organism: Bombina bombina (assembly GCF_027579735.1). Lineage (NCBI taxonomy): Eukaryota > Metazoa > Chordata > Amphibia > Anura > Bombinatoridae > Bombina > Bombina bombina. The sequence continues at coordinate 536,230,077 of NC_069504.1, read as the reverse complement.
TGAAGAGGTTCAAACGTAACTCCTTGAAGAACCTTAAGAACCAAATTTAAGCTCCATGGTGGAGCAACAGGTTTAAACACAGGCTTGATTCTAACTAAAGCCTGACAAAATGCCTGAACGTCTGGAACATCTGCCAGACGCTTGTGCAAAAGAATAGACAGAGCAGAAATCTGTCCCTTTAAGGAACTAGCTGACAATCCTTTTTCCAAACCTTCTTGGAGAAAAGATAATATCCTGGGAATCCTGACCTTACTCCATGAGTAACCCTTGGATTCACACCAATAAAGATATTTATGCCATATCCTATGTTAAATTTTCCTGGTGACAGGCTTTCGTGCCTGTATTAAGGTATCAATAACTGACTCGGAGAAGCCACGCTTTGATAAATCAAGCGTTCAATCTCCAGGCAGTCAGCCTCAGAGAAATTAGATTTGGATGGTTGAAAGGACCCTGAAGTAGAAGGTCCTGTCTCAGAGGCAGAGACCATGGTGGAAAGGATGACATGTCCACTAGATCTGCATACCAGGTCCTGCGTGGCCACGCAGATGCTATCAGAATCACAGATGCTCTCTCCTGCTTGATCTTGGCAATCAGTCGAGGGAGCAGAGGAAATGGTGGAAACACATAAGCCAGGTTGAAAGACCAGGGCGCTGCTAGGGCATCTATCAGTGTCGCCTTGGGATCCCTGGACCTGGATCCATAACACGGAAGCTTGGCGTTCTGACGAGATGCCATGAGATCCAGTTCTGGTTTGCCCCAACGATGAATCAGTTGTGCAAAAACCTCCGGATGGAGTTCCCACTCTCCCGGATGAAAAGTCTGATGACTTAGAAAATCCGCCTCCCAGTTCTCTACACCTGGAATATGGATAGCTGATAGGTGGCAAGAGTGAATCTCTGCCCAGCGAATTATTTTTGAAACTTCTAACATCACTAGGGAACTTCTTGTTCCCCCTTGATGGTTGATGTAAGCTACAGTCGTGATGTTGTCCGACTGAAATCTGATGTACCTCAGAGTTGCTAACTGAGGCCTAACCTGAAGAGCATTGAATATCGCTCTTAGTTCCAGAATATTTATTGGAAGGAGAGACTCCTCCTGAGTCCACGATCCCTGAGCCTTCAGGGAATTCCAGACTGCACCCCAACCTAGAAGGCTGGCATCTGTTGTTACAATTGTCCAATCTGGCCTGCGAAAGGTCATACCTTTGGACAGATGGACCCAAGATAGCTACCAGAGAAGAGAATCCCTGGTCTCTTGGTCCAGATTCAGTTGAGGGGACAAATCTGTGTAATCCCCGTTCCACTGACTGAGCATGCATAGTTGCAGCAGTCTGAGATGTAAGCGTGCAAACGGCACTATGTCCATTGCCGCTACCATTAAGCCGATTACTTCCATATACTGAGCCACCGAAGGGCGCGGAATGGAATGAAGAACCCGGCAGGAATTTAGAAGCTTTGATAACCTGGACTCCGTCAGGTAAATTTTCATTTCTACAGAATCTATCAGAGTCCCTAGAAAGGAAACTCTTGTGAGTGGGGATAGAGAACTCTTTTCCTCGTTCACGTTCCACCCATGCAACCTCAGAAATGCCAGTACTACATACGTATGAGACTTGGCAATTTGCAAGTTTGATGCCTGTATCAGGATGTCGTCTAAATAAGGGGCTACTGCTATGCCCCGCGACCTTAGAACCGCCAGAAGCGACCCTAGAACCTTTGTAAAGATTCTTGGGGCTGTAGCTAATCCAAGGGAAGAGCTACAAACTGGTAATGCCTGTCTAGAAAGGCAAACCTGAGAAACCGATGATGATCTTTGTGTATCGGAATGTGAAGATAAGCATCCTTTAGATCCACTGTAGTCATATATTGACCCTCCTGGATCATTGGTAGGATGGTACGAATAGTTTCCATCTTGAATGATGGAACTTTGAGGAATTTGTTTAAGATCTTTAGATCCAAAATTGGTCTGAAGGTTCCCTCTTTTTTGGGAACCACAGACAGATTTGAGTAAAAATCCTGTCCCTGTTCCTCTTTTGGAACTGGATAGATCACTCCCATAACTATGAAGTTTTGTACACAGTGTAAGAATGCCTCTCTCTTTATCTGGTTTGCAGATAATTGTGAAAGGTGAAATCTCCCTTTTTGGGGGGAAGCTTTGAAGTCCAGGAGATATCCCTGGGATATAATTTCCAACGTCCAGGGATCCTGAACATCTCTTGCCCACGCCTGGGCGAAGAGTGAAAGTCTGCCCCCTACTAGATCCATTACCGGATAGGGGGCCGTTCCTTCATGCTGTCTTAGAGGCAGCAGCAGGCTTTTTGGCCTGCTTACTTTTTTTCCAGGTCTGGATTGGTCTCCAGACCGTCTTGGATTGAGCAAAAGTTCCCTCTTGTTTAGCATTAGAGGAAGTTGATGCCGCACCTGCCTTGAAGTTTCGAAAGGCACGAAAATTAGACTGTTTGGCCCTAGATTTGGACCTGTCCTGAGGAAGGGCATGACCTTTTCCTCCAGTGATATCAGCAATAATCTCCTTCAAACCAGGCCCGAATAGGGTCTGCCCCTTGAAGGGAATGTTAAGTAGCTTAGATTTTGAAGTCACGTCAGCTGACCATGATCTAAGCCATAGCGCTCTGCGCGCCTGTATAGCAAAACCAGAATTCTTAGTCGTTAGTTTAGTCAAATGAACAATGGCATCAGAATAAAAGTATTGGCTAGCTTAAGTGCTCTAAGTTTGCCAAGTATGTCATCCAATGGAGTCGCTACCTGTAAAGCCTCTTCCAGAGACTCAAACCAGTACGCCGCAGCAGCAGTGACAGGGGCAATGCATGCAAGGGGCTGTAGGATAAACCTTGTTGAATAAATATTTTCTTAAGGTAACCTCTAATTTTTTATCCATTGGATCTAAAAAAAAAAGCACAACTGTCCTCGACAGGGATAGTAGTACGCTTTACTAGAGTAGAAACTGCTCCCTCCACCTTAGGGACTGTCTGCCATAAGTCCCGTGTGGTGGCATCTATTGGAAACATTTTTCTAAAAATAGGAGGGGAAGAGAACGGCACACCTGGTCTATCCCATTCCTTATTAATAATTTCTGTAAACCTTTTAGGTATTTGGAAAAACATCAGTACACACCGGCACTGCAAAGTATTTATCTAGTCCACACAATTTCTCTGGCACTGCAATGGTATCACAGTTATTCAGAGCAGCTAAAACCTCCCTAAGCAACATGCCGAGGTGTTCAAGCTTAAATTTAAATGTAGAAATATTAGAATCAGGTATCTTTCCTGAGTCATTAACATCACCCACTGACTGAAGCTCTCTTTCCTCAGCTTCTGCATATTGTGAGGCAGTATCAGACATGGTTCTTAAAGCGTCAGTATGCTCTGCATTTTGTCTCACCCCAGAGCTATCTCGCTTACCTTTAAGTTCAGGTAGTCTGGCTAATACCGCTGACAGTGTATTATCCATGACTGCCACCATGTCTTGTAAAGTAAACGCTATGGGCACCCTAGATGTACTTGGCGCCATTTGAGCGTGAGTCCCTTAAGCGGGAGTCAAAGGTTCTGACACGTGGGGAAAGTTAGTCGGCATAACTTCCCCCTCGTCAGATTCCTCTGGTGATAACAAATTTTAAAGACAGAAAATTATCTTTATTGCATAAAATGAAATCAGTACATTTGATACACATTCTAAGAAGGGTTTCCACCATGGCTTTTAAACATAATAAACAAGGAGTTTCTTCTATGTCAGACATGTTTATACAGACTAGCAATGAGACTAGCAAGCTTGGAAAACACTTTAAATCAAGTTAACAAGCAAATATAAAAAACGGTTGATTGAAGAAAATAAACTAGCTATATTTAACCATTCTCTCCTACAACGTCCTAGCTTGTTGAGAGTTGCAATAGAATGACTGGGTATGACAGTTAGGGGAGGAGCTATATTACAGCTCTGCTGTGGGTGTCCTCTTGCAACTTCCTGTTGGGAATGAGAATATCCCACAAGTAATGGATGATCCGTGGACTAGATACACCTTACAAGAGAAAAGGTCTTTTGCTGAAATTTTGACTGACTGACAACCTGCTGCCTTTGGAAAACAGTCTCTATAAAGCAAAACTGGGCCTAACTTTTCTTTTTCCATAATTGCAGTACCTCTCATATGAAGGCAAACGGATGTATCTGAAAAAGCTGATACTTTCAAATTGGTATATTTTGTAATCTATACCGCTGCCCTATATTTTTTATGTTTTAAATCAAGGTATTCTAAAACTATAGTTTAATTGTAGCTGTGAATTAAAAGGAGATTTATTCTTATATTTATATTTATATCATAATTTAATTACAGTTATATCATAAGTTAATTACAGTAATTGCTATATATATATATATATATATATATATATATATATATATATATATATATATATATATATATATATATTTTAGAATTTGTGGCTGAATAAGAGGTTATTCCAGGCCAGACATATTGGCATATAAATTGTATGTTGCATTAATAATATATACAATTTCTGGTGTTTTAATTGAAGTTATATAGAACCATTTGTGGGCTAAATAGTTTAATTATACTTTCCTGAAAGTTATCTCAGATTTATTGAGATTTAGTAAGATTGGTGTGAATTATCTTGATATACTGTTTAACTAAGCACTGTTAAATTAGCGGTTCATAGTCTGGTATATTCATTGTGATATTTTAACAAGTGACTCATTGTGAGTAAGGTTAATTTTTAGAGATATATTTTTATAATCTGCTTTGTATAGAAAATTGTAACAGAATAAGCTTGTATAATTGATTTATCATCTAGTGTTTACATAAATATAATTCAAGGTGTCAATAAAGATAACTAATCAAGAACAAAGGATTGAATATTAATTATTAATATTCATAATTATAGGATATACTAACATTTTTATTGGTTGGCAACCGCTAAGATAAGTCCTCCAACATCTTACTGCTGATATATAATAAATGATATTGTAATCTAGTATATACTAACAATACCTATACCTGCATATCTATTGCCTCCTTGTGCTGTGCGATATGGTGCGTTAAGCTCCAACCTGCACAAAAGCCAAGGGCTGACGACGTTCTCATGCACGCTTTCCCCCATAGACATCAATGGAAAGAAAGTGTTAGAAAAAAAACTTACACCTCCGATCCCGGAATGGAGATCACAGTAACGCAATCCCATTGATGTCTTTGGGGAAAAGAAAGTTATGTTTAAACCTAACATAAACCCCTAGTCTTAAAGTGAATGTAAATTTTTATGCTAAGGTGCCCGGTTTTAAAAAATTTAATTAAAAACAGGGGCACTTTAATTCATCAAAATTTTATTTTCACTCCTGTTGTGAAAAAAAAATTACCTATTAAACTTGACAGCAGCTCCAGCTTCCTCCGGTCGTTGCAAGCCATTTCTGATATCAGAAATGATGGATTGGTCATCCTTCGATCACAGCTTCCCCCCCGGGGGAATCAGTGTCTGATTCAATGCCATGATTGGAGGAAGCCGGATTCCTCATTTTAGACCCAGAAAGAAACTTTGCAACGGGTGAAGGAAGCTGGAGCTGCTGTGAAGATTGAACGGTATGTTTTTTTCACAACAGGAGTGAAATGTAAATTTTGATGAATTAAAGTGCCCCTGTTTTTAATCAAATTTTTAAAAACCGGGCACTTTAGCATCAAAATTTACATTCACTTTAATACCCCTAATCCGCCGCCTCTACGTCTCTGACACCTAAATATAATTATTAACCCCTATTCCGCCACTCCCCGACACTAATAAAAGTTATAAACCCCTAATCCGCCGCCCCCAACATCGTCAACACCTAAATAAACCTATTAACCCCTAAGCCACCGCCCCCACATCGCAAAACACTATAATAAAGTATTAACCTTTAAACCTCCAGCCCCCCACATCGCAACTAATAAACTAAACCTATTAAGCCCTAAACCTCTAGCCCCTACATTGTTACTACTAAATGAAACCTATTAACCCCTAAACCGCCGGCCCCCCACATCGCAAAGCACTAGATTAAACTGTTAACCCCTAAACCTAACACACCCTAACTTTAAATTAAAATTACAATATAACTATCTTAAAATAAGATAAAAGAGGTGAATGCCCTTTTAAGGGCAGAAAAAGAGCTGAATACCCTTTTAAGGGCAATGCCCATACAAATGCCCCTTTAGGTGCAATGGGTATCTTAGGATTTTTTAGAGTTGAGTTTAATTATTTTAGGTGTTGGTTGGGTGGGCGGTTTACTTTTGGGGCGGACTTAGTAATTTTTTAAGGTAAAAGAGCTGTTTAACTTAGGTCAATGCCCTACAAAAGGCCCTTTTAAGGGCTATTAGTAGTTTATTGTAGGTTAAGGGGTGTTTTCATTTTGGGGGGCTTTTTAATTTTATTGGGCTATTAGATTAGGTGTAATTGTTTTTATTTTTGATAATTTCATTTATTTTTTGTAGTCTTAGAGTTTTTTATTTTTCGTAATTTAGTGTTAATTATTTTTTGTAATGTTAGATTTTTGAATTTTTTTTCGTAGTGTTAGTTTTTTTTTATTTATGGTTTTAATTGGTAGTTTTTTTATTTTTATAGAATAGTTATGTTAGGTTAAGGTTTAAGCTTTTTTTTATTTTGCAGGTAAGTTTTTATTTTTTTAAAGATAGTTATATTCTAATTTTAATTTAAAGTTAGTTGGGTGTTAGGTTTAGGGGTTAATAGTTTAGTTTAGTGTTTTGCGATGAGGGGGGTCGTCAGTTTAGGCATTAATAGGTTTAGTTTAGTAGTTACGATGTGGAAGCTGTAGGTTTAGGGGTTAATACTTTATTATAGTGTTGGCGATATAGGGGGCCGGCGCTTTAGGGGTAATAGGTTTATTTAGATGTCAGTGATGCCGGGGAGTGGCGGATTAGGGGTTAATAGGTTTATATAGTGTCAGCGATGTCGGAGGCGGCGGGTTAGGGGTTAAAAGGTTTATTTAATGTGGTTGGGTGTCAGATTAGGGGTACTTTGTAACAGTTTAGTTATGAGTGTTGTGAAACATTTTTGTTACACAAAATCCATAACTACTGCTCTCAGATGGCGGTATGGATCGTGTCAGTATAGGCTGTAATGCAAGCATTTTAGCTGGACCGCATAACCTGTAATATGGCACTATGGAAAATACCGCACTTAAACGTCATTTTTTTGGAGTGCGGAATGATGTTGTGTTAAAGGCTAAAATGCTTGCGGCATAGCTATACCGCAGCGTTCCCGGTTATTCCAGCACAATGGACAATTTTTCAGTACCCCAAAACTCGTAATCTAGCCGAATGTAAATTACATAGGAACGTAAAATATGCGTTTTGCACATTGTGTTTCTCAATTTAGATCTTAACGTGGTCGGGTTAGTATGCTTAAGGCGGTGCTCTGACAAAATGCAGAAAGACATTTGGCAGAAGGACATTTGGCAGACGGACATTTGGCCGACGGACATTTGGCTGACAGACAGAAAGCTAAAGAATGTTCCGATTTCGGCCGAGGGCAGATACGTTCCAGAGTGCTCTGTTCTAATCAGAGCCTCGGGCACCGCAACTGCCTCTGGGAACCTTACCATGGGTCCAAGGCCGCACGTTTTGTAATTCTCTGTCTGGGAAATTATCTATCTATCAAATCTATTTATTTATCTATCAAATCTATCTATCGTATCTATCAAATGTATCTATTGCATCTATTGATCTATCTATCTAATCTATGTATCTATCTATCTATCAAATCTATCTATCTCGTGGCCGGACTGTTATCTGACAGCCACTTGTGTTTCGGCCAAATGTCCGTCGGCCAAATGTCCGTCGGCCAAATGTCCGTCGGCCAAATGTCCGTCGGCCAAGTGACCGTCGGCTAAAAGTCCGGCCACGGCTTAAGGCGTGTTATTAAAATATTACTTATAAAGTTTTTTTTTTTTTTAAATGATTAAAAATTATTAAACCTATTGTAAAATATTCTAAATTATCCATAGAATATAGCTATATATTTTACAGTATGTTTAATAAATTTTAATATTTTATTCTATATGTAATATTTCAGTAACGTGCCTTTAAAAATACTACCGGTGCTTGAAAGTGATGCAGCATATATGTAAAAAGCTGACTTGAAAATATTAAATGAACATCTCTGTGTAAAAAAAGAAGATATTTTACCTCAAAATGTCCTCAGTAGGCACATCCCATTGTAAAGGGACTTTAAGAAGCTAATTATAATGCTTGTCCTGGGACTTGCAAGGGAGGGTGCATTTGTCACGGGCACAGTCATTTGATTTCCTTTTTCAGTTTAAATGAATAGTCTTGTCAAAATTAAACTTTCTCATTATTCATTTACTCCTATTAACAATTTTCTTTGTTCTCTTGCTATCTTTATTTGAATGTATTCTTAGGAGCTGGCCCATTTTTGGTTCAGCACCTGGGTAGCACTTGCTGATTGGTGGCTACATGTAGACACCAATCAAAAAGTGCTACCCAGGTTATGAACCAAAAATGGGCCGGCTCCTATGCTTACATTCCTGCTTTTTCAAATAAAGATAACAAGCGAACAAAGCAAAATTGATAATAGGAGTACAGAAAGTTGCTTAAAATTGCATGCTCTATCTGAATCATGAAAGTTTAATTTTGACTAGACTATTTCTTTAAGGAAGCTTAATATGAAAGCTTGCATGATTTAATTGAAATCACAGAAAATCACAGTAAAGCAAAGTGCGAATTCAGCACTGTCGATGCTGGTTGGCTGTTTTTTGTTGTTTTTTTATGCAAATGAAACTAAAAAGAATACATTTTTAAGTAAAATATCTTTCTTTTTAACATTTTTTCCTGTGATATTTTCTTGTCAGCTGTTAACAGATAAGCTGCATCACATTTAAGTAATTTAGTATACAAGTATTATGTCCCTTTAACTAGCTTCCGACCATCACAGCATATTGTCCCTTTGCTGGCTCACTTATGCTATTTTAGAAAGTATTTAAAAAACTCTGTGGCAACAACATCTTGTATGTACTTATACATAAGGTCAAGTATTTTAATTTAACAGCATTGAGTTTTTAGTTTGCCTAAAATTATGTTTAGTCTAAGGCATTTGTCACTCTTAGGGGAAGTTATTAAATGAATCAGGAATCCATCATCATTATGTATGGAGCTATTGCAGCCACATAATTGGCTTACTCACCTGCATGACGTTGTGGTCGTCACCTGCCACGCTACTTCCCTTTATATTTTAGCAGTTAGTGTTCTCGAAGTCCAGAAAACAGGAGGTGGTTAATCAAAAATAACCCACTTGAACGTTCTAACATTTTTTTTTTTTTTTTTTAAACCTTGGATGACCTACTCAGAAGTTTGTTAATTATATGGGATTTTTTTATTTTTTTATTTTTCGCAAATGTACTTTCTTCTATTTTCCATTTTCAACAGGAAAATCTTTCGGAGATTGGCGATCAAATAGACATCCAAGCTTTAATCTTGTAATATATTTGTTTTACAGCATGTGCATTAAGCAAAATAGATAACTAGCAAAATATTGATTATTTTGCGGACACAGACCATACATTTGTTTGCTTGCTGTTCTGGTTATTATTGTTATTGTAATTATTATTAATGTCTGTACATTATGTTTTGTGATATCTCTATCATTCTTGTTTATGTTTATTTATTATTATTATTCGCCTGTTTTTCAGCATAACAATAGGAAACGTCCCTATTCAACTTTACTTAGGGCTAGTTTACAAGTGAGGCGCAAACTATTTTGTGTTTGCGCTCATATTACTAAAAAGTGTCACAAACACATCAAAAATACATTGCAAAGTACAGTTACACTCATAATAACACTGTCAAATAAAAATTATTTTAAAACAAATTGCATTAAATAGTTATACGGGCTCAAAGATATGAGATCTTGGGTTCCATTAGGATGTTCTTTTTTCTTTCTTTTTTTTTGCTGTAATAAAAAAGGCCTAAACAGTGGGTTATACTTAATAGAAATAATTTCAATATGTATTATTCATTATTTTAAAAGGATTTTACATTTTATTTATTTTTGAAACTTCATTTGTGCAGGGTCCATTACTTCCTGTCACAGCCCTACAAGGGGGCTGAGGCCTCTACTGGAAGGCATATCTAGTTATTTTATACATCTTCTAGAGTAGCATGAGCTGGTTTATTATCAAGTGAAATCTACTGCCAATGCTCGTAAGAGGCAAAATGCATCCTAATTTGCCAACATGTCTGCTCCCTTATTTAGCAGTTGGCAGAGGCTATAATGAGAATTTATAAGTGATTATTTTGCAAGAAAACAAGTATGATGTTTGCTGTTCTTTACACAAACTGTTTCATTTTGTGTTTACTTTGATTGAGCATATTTGGTTTTACTTAAGGAGCACTGTTTAACATCTCTTTAAGCTAAAATTAGGTATATATCTGGCACTGCCCACTAGGTGATACAAATGCTTTATTCCTTGGGGGATAAAAAGGCATTGGGCTCTGTTCTACTCAAATATCTAGACTGTCTAGATTCAATTTTGTGTTGCAAATCTTTCTTATTTTTGACTAGTTATATAGATGTTGGCAGTCCCCTGCAAGGTGCACACAGAAGAGAGGTTGAATGTGCTGGATTACCCTTTCAGTTCAAAGAAAGGGAGGAAAATACAAAAAACATGCACCACTGTTTTACAGCATTAAACCACAATTTCAGCTATAAATGAATACATTTTCTGTGCTCATATGAGTGTAAATAAGCTGTTATGGGTACAAAATACATTTATCACACATAAGAAATTAATGAAGCAACAGTATATTATCCTATTACCTTCTAAAAGGATGTAGTTAATCAACCAAGTAGAGCCTTTGTTATTGCACATGAATGTATTTTCTTACGGATACATAAAATGCAATTTTCTCTTATAGACATTTTTACAACTCAATAATCGAATGGTTAGTGGATTGAATGGTAGTTGTAGCAGAAATTTGATCTATTTGTACACTAATAGGCCATCAATATAGTGTAACTAGAAAAGGAGAAATAAAATCTGAAACAATTATCTTAAGAAGAAATATCAAGCTTTTATTGTTGAGCAATGTGAGGTTTATTTTAAATAATAACTCTTGACTAGGGGTTCTAGTTGCTACTGCCGGGATCCGGCTTACCTCTACATAAAATGCATCATTATTTGTGTGATATCATTTCTGAACTGGGAGTTATAAACTCCTGATGCTTCTCTTGAGTACACAGAGGTATTTGGCTTGGTCATTTAAAGCACTCTAAGTCTGCTCTTAGAAGCACTGTTGATTTTGTTTTCAAACCTTTGGGGAATAATATGTGTTTTTACTGCATTTGAGCAGTGTGGGTTTGAGTATGGGTTTATTGTATATGTAATAATGTTTGATTTCTTCTTGTTGTATATAATTGAAGGCAGCAGTCTGAATGTTAAGGTGCAATAAAACCAGCTATATATCATGCTAAACATATTTTTCTAAATCAAAGTATTCCCCAATGGACTTGGGGCTGCTGCATTTTATAAAGTGCTAGTGATTTTCAGGTCAGCCAGGGCTTCATCTCATTTGTGTCTCCTTCCACCAATGTCCCTAGTTAGAAATATGGACTAAGGATGAAATTAAAATTATTTTCTGGTTCAGAATCTACCAGTTTCTACTTATGATGTGTGTGCATAGTGCCCCTGGTAATTAGCTTGCATTAAATAAATTTCTACCACAAAAAAATACAGTATCATCTTCCAACTACATACAATGGTCAGAACAGGGTTTTTTGTTAACAAACAGTCGGCTAGATTACAAGTGTTGTTGTACGACTTTTAAAGCTGAAAAATAGCCATTCCAGTGTAATGGCCAGAAACGCATATTACGAGTTATGTCGGTATAGCTATACCGCAAGCATTTTAACCTGTAACGCAACGTCCATTCCGCACTCAAAATAATGACGTTTTTGTGTGGGATTTTCATAGCGCCGGTATCACAGGTTGTGCGTTCAGGCTAAAAAGCTTGCGTTACAGCCTATACTGACACGATCCATATTGTCATCTGAGACCAGTAGTTATCGATTTTGCGAAACAAAAATGTTTCACAAAACTCAAAACTAAACTGTTCCAAAGTACACTAACACCCAAAAAATACCTATTAACCCCTAAAACGCCACCCTCCTGCATCGCAAACACTATTTAAAATTTATTAACCCCTAATCTGCAGCCCACCCACATTGCTACTATTAAATAAACCTAATTACCCTAATCCACTGCCCCCCGACACTATAATAAAGCTATTAACCCCTAATCCGCCGCTCCCCGACATCACCACCACTATTATAAAGTTATTAATTCCTAAACCTCCGGCCTCCCACATCGCCACCACTAAATAAACCTATTAACCCCTAAACCTCCGACCTCCCACATCGCCACCACTAATAAACGTATTAACCCCTAAACCTCCGAGCTCCCACATCAATGCCACTAAATAAACTTAATAACCCCTAAACCTCTGGCCTCCCACATCGCCGCCACTAAATAAACCTATTAACCCCTAAACTGCCGGCCCCCCACATCGCAAAACACTAAATTAAACTATTAACCCTAAAGCTAACACCCCCCCTAACTATAAATAAAATTACAATATAACTATATTTAAATAAATAAAAACTTACCTGTGAAATAAAAATAAACCTAACATTAAACTATAAATTAACCTAACATAACTATTATAAAAAAATTTAAAAATACTACCAATTAAAAAAAAATTACAAATTTTTAAAAAACGCACTACGAAAATTTTTTAAAAATCTAAAATTTAAAAAAAATAATAAACACTAAATTACGAAAAATAAAAAACACTAAGCTTACAAAAAATAATAAATTAAATTATCAAAAATAAAAACAAATACACCTAATCTAATAGCCCTATAAAATAAAAAGCCCCCTCCAAAATAAAAACACCCCAGCCTACAATAAACTACCAATAGCCCTTAAAGGGGCCTTTTGTAGGGCATTGCCCTAAGTTAAACAGCTCTTTTATCTGTAAAAAATACAAAGTACCCCCAAAAGTAAAACCCACCACCCAACCAACCCCTAAAATAAAAAAACCTAACTCTAATAAAACCTAAGCTGCCCATTGCACCTTAAGGGGCATTTGTATGGGCATTGCCCTTAAAAGAACATTCAGCTCTTAGAAGGGCATTCAGCTCTTTCCCAAAAGCCCAAAGCCCTAATCTAAAAAAAAAAACACCCAAAAAACAACAACAACAAAAAAAAACTAACACGGGGGGGGGGGGGGGGGGCGTGTCTGACCACCGACTAAGATGGCTGCTTGTTAAGCTTTGTCTGACTGTGTGGGATGTTAAAACTGCTGTTTGTCTCTCCACAAGCTTTTAGACCTTATCCTTCTTACTAGAACTAGGACGAGCATCACTCCAGGAACAGATACATGGGATTTATGTATATTATTAAGAACAAGCAGCCGGAACTAGAGAAGGTACGCAGCAGAGGTCTCACAGTGGCCTATACCTTTCTCTACCCCTCCATTTATCTGATTTATCAGTATATTCAGCCGGTTGTGCTGAAGTAAGAATATCAGCTAGATTTCACGATGGCTGGTTGCCTAAGCTACAGTATTGTTGAACTATTAAGTACTCATTTGTCTTTGGTTGAGGAGGAATTGACAAAAGAGTTGCGCACATTTGGGGCTATGATTGCTACCGATCGAGAGACTGGCCTAATGGAAGTTCATCACATGGGGCATGATAAGGCTCCACTAACCCAGACCTCACTTATACCGGAGCCAACTGCCACTAAGGAAGGGGAGAAACTATCCTATAGTCGGGAGTCTGCTATTATAACCCGACACAGGCAGATATCACAACAGGGGCTTGTTTGCCACGAGGCAATCTGGAGACCAATGCAGTATAACGTGCACTTACTACTACAGGATGCATACCCAGTCGCATGTGAGTGCCGAGAATCGGGCACCGCATATACTGTTTGCCGCTTGGATGAGCATCATCTTGATGTGAGGACTTGGACCCTGACCCCCCTGGCGAGAAAACAGATGTCGGAACCTGCTGCGAGACGGCATCTTGTTGCAGGGACTGTAGATCGCTCGAAAATTAGTCCTAGTCAGGACATAACACAGTGCTTACCGCATCCAGGGGAGCAGGAGAAACGGAGCTGGAAGTCAGGAGGTGACAACGAAGTTGCATTGACCAGGCTCCGGTACAGTGTTTCACAGAGCGAGATAGGTTCTGAAGGGATCTGTCATGCTACACTTTGCCTATGTCTTAGCCTGGATATGTACTGTGGCCCCAGCGCTTACAACACGGTTGGGGTCGGATGAACTATTTGTCAAGAGCTAGATAGTGTGGAGATACAGCATTAAACCACATTAATCAGCTGCTATGTTTGTTTCAGACTTTCTAAAAAACTTTGCTGCAAGTCAGTGAAAATGTTCCTCCAGATAACGTAGTAATATCTCTAAGCCCCCAGTTATCCATGAAACGTCTAGATTGCTTTATTTTATTTAATAATGTTGCAGATGGTTTTCCTGATGCCTTATATATCTTGATCTGTCCCCTTTACTTATGTGCATTTTTACCTTTGTGTAGGTTTGATTTTAAGTTTATACTTAATATGTAACGTCATTTATAGGAGCTGTTCATTATATCATCCACATGCTTCTTGTGTTTTGTAACACTCTACAGGCGGGTAAATTTGTACATTATATCTGAGATGGAGCCCAAAAGGTACTTAGTGTGAGTTTTTAGGTTATTTGAATAAGTTGAGTCCATATACTTTCATGTTTGATAGAACAGTTCAAGAGTCATATACTTAGGGCTCATTTACCCGGTACCATTAGTACATATATCTATAATAATTTGAACATGTGGGGCTGGTCAATTGTTAATCAATCACTTATATATCAGTGGGTATATTCACTATTAAATGTATTAAGGCTTTTAGTTCTAGTAATAATACTAACACAGGTCTCGTAGGCCATATACAAATGCGCATAAAGTTTATTTGAAATATATCTTCAGTCTAGGTATATGCATAGTCCCTAGCATAAATATGTACGAAATACTTGTTTGGGCTTTTCTCCATATTTGTTTGATATGTTTCAACTCTCTAAATGTGACGACTAATATTGTTATTTTAGCCCACAAGTCACCTTAATTCTTTTTAGGGGATAAGAAATTATAGATTGAAATTTATTTAGGTTCTGCATTGCCCCATAGGTATTATTTGGAAGAATCCTTATACTTTATTTATCTGTGCTTTAAGGGACAGTATAGTCAAAATTAAACTTTCATGATTCAGATAGGGCATGCAATTTTTAACAACTTTCCAATTTACTTCTATTATCTAATTTGCTCAATTCTTTAGATATCCTTTGTTGAAGAAATAGCAATGCACATGTGTGAGCCAATCACACAAGGCCTCTAGGTACAGCAACCAATCAGCAGCTACTGAGCATATCTAGATATGCTTTTCAGCAAGTGATATCAAGAGAATGAAGCAAATTAGATAATAGAAGTAAATTAGAAAGTTGTTTAAAATGACATGCTCTTTCTAAACCACGAAAGAAAAAAATTGGCTTTCATGTCCCTTTAAGTGCAGTAATCTTAGATAATTTCCTCCTCAACACCTATATGTATTTATAGCTATGAGGTTCCAATAATGGGCTTATATATTATTAGTGTGAATTTATATTTGTGCATTCCTAGTTACTTCCCTACACTTTTAAAAATTGGGTGTTTTACTCCTGAAAAGCTATCACCCCTTTCCCAAATTTTGACAGTATTTTATGCTTAGTTCTATAAAGGCCCAAAAGTGGTCTTATATTTCCCACCTTCTGTTGCGTACCCTTATAAGTGACCAGGGGTCCAAGAGTGGCCCAGCTAGTTCTGAACAGAAGGTTTACCTCAAGAAAAAAAAAAAGAAAAATGAGGTTCAGGATGGTATTGTGTGTCACTTTGTTTTAATGCCATAATGCTAGTTCATCTATACTGGTCTATACCTATATTACATGAATATATTATTATTTCTTAGTTCTCATTTGTACTAGATCAGAAGTAGAAAATTTGTATGTAGCTCTACCATTCCTGTATGCTTGGTGTTTTTTTTTCTTATGTCTTTTACTTTGTATGATTATAAACCTTAATAAAAAAAATTATCAAAAAAAAAAATATCTGACCAAAAAAATCTTAGATACATTTTAAAACTACACAAAATTTTATTTCTTGATGGATTACTTTACTTTATTTGATAATACGTTTCTGCTCTTACTGCCTTTTAAACTGACTTTGTGTAACAAACAATACAAAAATAAACTTAAAATGTTCACAAAATGTCACCTATTTTTATACTTACGTAGCTGCAACATTTATTGTACAGTATTTGTTTATATCTAAGGATAGTTGTTGCCACCATCTGATTGTTTTTACTATAGTGGTTATGTTACAGGTATAAGGACACAATACTAATTATTTTATGGTAGGATATTCATATTTGAAATCAGTGATAGACAACTTCCTTACAATGGGACTAGCAAATCAATATTGCATACATTCTTCCTGACTATCCCTCTTTTCTACGGAAATTAATTTTCCTAACTAACTAAGTGAATGTCAGTGGACAACTCTAGGGTGAATTGTTCATGTATTGGAAAAATGGAGATCTAGCAAGAAGCAGTTATGACTGGTGGGAGGGGCTCAGATAGAATTCTATATCCGCCTGTTTTAAAAGGTCTCACCCTCTATAGTATACAGGGGATCACCATGAGACTACAAATGAGGGGGATCAAGACCACCTTTAAAAAAAAAAAAAAAAAAAGGGATTTCATTTTTTTTTTTTTTTAAAGGTGGTCTTGATCCCCCTCATTTGTAGTCTCATGGTGATCCCCTGTATACTATAGAGGGTGAGACCTTTTAAAACAGGCGGATATAGAATTCTATCTGAGCCCCTCCCACCAGTCATAACTGCTTCTTGCTAGATCTCCATTTTTCCAATACATGAACAATTCACCCTAGAGTTGTCCACTGACATTCACTTAGTTAGTTTCAAATCATAATAAACATTTTCATATTATATAATATTTTATCATGTATGATGGAAGTACTGGAACGTAAATGCATTGTCACCTATGGATTTTCAGGAAATAAAACTTTTGATAACACTGAAAAAAAAAAAAAAAACCTAACACTAACCCCAGAATATCTACTCATGGTTCCTGAAGTCCGGACATACATCTTCATCCAGGTGGTGACACCTTCATCCATCTCGGGGGTGTCTTCTATCTTCATCCCGGCGGTGCAGAGTGGAGCAATCCTGGAAGCTGATCCCATCATGCATGGAGCATCCCCTTCATACGGTCACAGCCGTACACTGAAGTTGAATGCAAGGTAGCCATTTCAAAATTGCGTACCCTGCATTCCTATTAATTGATTTGATTCTTCAAATTCAAATCAGCCAATAGGATGAGAGCTTCTGAAATCATTTTGGCTGTTCAAAACAGCCAATAGAATGATAGCTACTAAAATCCTATTGGCTGATTTGTGGAGGCCGGCGGTTTAGGGGTTAATAGGTTTATTTAGCCGCGGCAATGTGGTAGGCCAGAGGTTTAGGCGTTAATAGGTTTATTTAGTTGTGGGATGTGGGCGGCCTGGAGGTTTAGGGGTTAATAGGTATATTTAGTAGCGGCGATGTGGAAGGCCAGAGGTTTAGGGGTTAATAGGCTTATTTAGTGGCGTCAATGTGGGAGGCCGAAGGTTTAAGGCAGTGCTTTCCAAACTGTGTGTCGGGACACACTTGTGTGTCGGCAGCAGTGTGTAGGTGTGTCCCTGCTTCAGCACAATTTTTTTTTTGTTTTCTGACTTTCCGCCTGCCTGCTACGCATATCACATGGTTGACACGTGATTGATACCTAGGGGGATACAGATCATCTTAACCTATTGGTGCAGCTCAGTGGGAACTGAAACTATTCCCATTGGCGGCACATTGGCTCCTGACTGCATGTGTAGTCTCCTGAATCGACTTGTGACTGCATGTGTAGTCAGTGAGTGGGACAGCAATGTGTTTGCAGCACGGTCAGTAGTCAGTGCAACTTGCAGAGCTCTGAGGGTGGCAGCTTAAACGCTGAGCTTAAGTCAGAAGTCAGTGGGGGTTTTTTGCAGCTAGCTCCCAGTAGTGCATTGCTGCTCCTGCTCTTGATACATGGATAGGAAGTGGAAGTTTAAAAATGCTTGATGATGAAATGCGAGTGTCTTTATCTAATATTCTACAAAATATTCAGAAATTGTGTTCATCCCATCAACCTCATACATCCCATTAAAATATTAAGTAGCTATTGGTGATATTAATTCTTGCACATACTTAATGTTACTTGTAAATAAATTTCGTTATTATATAATTTATGTTTGTGTCCGTATCTCTTAAAACAAGTTAGTTTAACCTCCTGTTTGCTAGTAGAACTAATTACTGTGTCACGAAATGATGTAGGTCTAAAAAGTGTGTCACCAACATGAAAAGTTTGGAAAGCTCTGGTTTAAGGGTTAGTAACTTTATTATAGTGGCGGCGATGTCGGGGAGTGGTGGATTAGGGATTAATATCTTTTATTAGTGTCTGCGACATCGAGGAGCAGCGGAATAGGGGTTAATAACTTTATTATATGTCTGCAATGTCAGGGAGTGGCGGAATAGGGGTTAATAACTTCTATTAGTGTCGGCGATGTCAGGAGTAAAATGAGAGAAAATGTGCAAAAGCACACCAAATCCCATAGGGGGCACTTCCCACTTAATCCTGAAAGTTACACAAACAGCATAGACAAACTGAACAGAGAAAGTCCATATAATAAATAAATAAAAAGAGAGAAGCGCTCAACCTGGGAATGAACAATAGCATAATAGCTTGTTCTATGGCTAGTTACCACCCAAGAAGCAACCTATTTTAGCTCAACATGTGCCTTTCACAGAGAAGAACTTTCCTGAAGCATATCAGTCTGATCCTGACTTCACAGTACAGTCCAGCCCCGAAATACCAGGCAATCCCTCTTTGAACAAGAGAAACAGCAAAACCCAAGATGTACGTTTCAGCCTATTGTGGGCCTCATCAGTGAGGTGCAGCCATATCCCTCTAGGCACACTGAGCAACGGGTCCACGTCTGGATTCCTGCATCCCACTTAGGGAGACTTCCCTAAGTGTCATAATTTGCATAAATAAAAACAGAGAAACGCTCAACCTGGGAATGAACAATAGCATAATATCTTGTTCTATGGCTAGTTACCACCCAAGAAGCAGCCTCTTTTAGCTCAACATGTGCCTTTCACAGATAAGAACTTTCCTGAAGCATATCAGTCTAATCCTGACTTCACAGTACAGTACAGCCCCGAAATACCAGGAAATCCCTCTCTGAACGAGAGAAACAGCAAAACCCCATACGTACGCTTCGGCCTACAGTATTGTGGGCCTCGTCAGTGAGGTGCAGCCATATCCCTCTAGGCACACTGAGCAACGTGTCTACGTCTGGATTCTTGCATCACTCTTAGGGAGACTTCCCTAAGAGTAATAATTTACATAAATAAAAAGAGAGAAGCGCTGAACCTGGGAATGAACAATAGCATAATAGCTTGTTCTATGGCTAGTTACCACCCAAGAAGCAGCCTATTTTAGCTGAACATGTGCCTTTCACAGAGAAGAACTTTCCTGAAGCATATCAGTCTGATCCTGACTTCTCTGTACAGTCCAGCCCCGAAATACCAGGCAATCCCTCTCTGAACAAGAGAAACAGCAAAACCCCAGACCCCTATTGTGGGCCTTGTCAATGAGGTGCAGCCATATCCCTCTAGGCACAGTGAGCAGCGGGTCCACGTCTAGATTCCCGAATCACACTTAGGGAGAACGTCCATATAATCCAGGATGATAGGCAGCACTCTGTCAAAGGATAGTCAGAGCCTGGTGTTTGGTAATCTGCAGAGAAAAAAACACAGAGGCGCCACAATGGCCTAGTACCACTGACACAGAAGATATTGGTGAAAGAAGCTGGAAATATACTCACAAACGTGAGCACCCAATGGTTCTAGCAGTGCGGACTGGAACTTTTTTGCAGTGGTCCAGCTCACTGATCCCCACCGACAAACATGTCAGATCTGGCAATCAGAGAAGGCGATACCATTAATCTGTATATGGATGGAAAGCAAAAAAAGACCATAGCCCAATACCGTATAGTCAGGGGTAAGAAGATAGGAGACATATGATTGCACTTACAGGATAAAAAGCACCTCTAGGTGCAGTAAAAGCAGACAGGGACTAGTGATGTCGCGAACTTAAAATTTTTGGTTCACGAACGGCGTACTCGAACTTCCGGTATTGTTCGCGAACCCGCGAACCGTGCGAACCGCCATTGACTTCAATAGGCAGGCGAACTTTAAAACCTACAAGGACTCTTTCTGGCCACAATAGTGATGGAAAAGTTGTTTCAAGGTTACTAACACCTGGACTGTGGCATGCTGGAGGGGGATCCCCGGCAAAACTCCCATGTAAAATTACATAGTTTATGCAGAGTCTGCTTTTAACCCATAAAGGGACTAAATCACCTAACATTCCCAAATTGTTTGCAATAACGTGCTTTAAAACTTTAGTAATGATGTCGTATCTATCAGGTAGTGTAAGGGTTATGGCCGCATCACAGTGACAGAGCAAACTCCAAATGTAACGCACTGCAATCAACCGCAAACAGTCCACTTGCAGAACCACAAGATAGAAAGATTTGATAGATAGATAGATACATAGATTACATAGCTCAATCGATGCAATATACATATGATCGATACACTGTACATAGCTCAATAGATGCAATATACATTTGATAGATACGAATTATACGAACTGGCTGCTACGTAGGGCAGCAATTAACAACAGTATGCTGTGTAAGTCAGATAGACAGTTAGACACAGGCCTGATAGAAAATAAAATTAGATTACACTAGTATAATGATTTCAATACTTTTTTGGGGGAATTTAAAGAAAAAGGTTAAGCACATACATATGAGTCGTGGCTGATAGCCTTGGAAGGGCAGCTACTAAAAACAGTAGGCTCTGTAAGTCAGATACACACACGCCTGATAGAAAATACTATTAGATTACACTAGAAAAATGATTTAAATTATTTTTGGGGGGGGGAATTAAAAAAAGGTTAAACACATATGAGTCGTGGCTCATAGACTAGGGAGGGCAGCAAGTAAACACAGTAGGCTCTGTATGTCAGCAAAACACACAGGCCTGATAGAAAATGATATTAGATTACACTATCAAAAAAATTTAAACTTTTTTTTTTTTATATTTAAATTAAGGTGAAGAAGATATAAGTGGTGGCTGCCTGGCACAGACCAATTAACCAAAAGACTGGAAAAAAAATGAGGTATATTAATGCTGCGTGAGCCTGACAGACACAGGCCTGATAGAAAATATAATTAGATTACACTAGCAAAATTATATAATTTTTTTTTTTTTAATTTAAAATAATGTTATAAACGGATATTAACACTGGTGGCTGGCACAGAGCAATGAACCAGAGTATATGCTGTGTGACACAGGCCTGATAGAAAATGAAAAAAAATTACACTAGAAAATAATAAAATTTTTTGGTTGGTTAAATTTAAACTAATGTTGTTAGGGAGATATCAGTGGTGGCAGTAATCACAGCATATGCTGTAAGCCTTAAACACACAGGCTGAAAGCCAGGCAAATGCCAATAAAAATACGGAAAAAAAAAACGGCTCGAATTATAGCCCTAAAAAGGGCTTTTTGAAGTGCTGTCCTTGCAGCAGAGATGAGTGGAGTCCTTCTGGACTGTAGTGGACACTAAATACACTAGCCTAGCTATGTATTTCCCTATAATTTCAGCAGCACAAACACAACACGTCCTCTCACTAAGAAAGCAAGGTCGTTATGAGTCTAAAATGGCGGCTTCCGAGTAGCTGGGAGGGTCTGTGAGGGAGTGTCTGATGTTGATTGGCTCTAATGTGTCAGACGGCTGTGACATACAGGGTCAAAGTTTCCTCAATGATGACACATAGGGGGCGGATCGAACATTGCATGTGTTCGCCCGCAGCCGTGAATGCGAACAAGCTATGTTTGCTGTGAACCGTTCGCGGGCGAACAGTTCGGGACATCACTAACTGGGACTTTGCAGACTCCTAGTGGTATAACAATGAACACCACCACAGCAGCAAGTGTATAAATAAAATCAGAATCTTTATTTTAAAAGGACGCTTTTCTCAGCCTCTTACAGGGCTGTTTCATCAGGCTATGATAAAAAAATAACTAAAATACACTTGCTATATAAAGGGAAAAATAGACTCTCTTACCCATAAATACCACAATCTTTATGATGTCGGGAGTGGCAGATTAGGGGTTAATAACTTTATTTAGGTTTTTAGACTTGGGGTTTATGTTAGGATGTTTTTTTTTTTTTTTTTACAAAAAAAGTACTTTGTCAGAAGCTTGTGCTTCTATATACACTAGCATCTTCTTATAACGTATGCACACATGGTACAAGCATCAGTACAGATTCCTACAAATCTGTTGCAAAAAGTTGAATACACTAAAATATTAAAACTTTAAAACTAAACCAATAGAAAGTGTGAGTACACACTCCTAAGCTTTCCTTTAGCAGTGTGCAATTTAATAATAAAAGTTAATTGGAAAGTTGTTTAAAATTATATACTCTATCTGAATCGCAAAAGAAAAATTTGGGGTTTCATTTCCTTTATCTAGCTTTGCAGGGGTTAAACACATGGGGGGTAGTTATCAACGTGTCAACTTTCCCTTCCTTCGCCGGACCAATACGCCCGCCTAAGCTCGCCTACCATCGCCGCCTCGGACCTGAAAATATTTGCCTAAGTTATCAATAAATCTGTCGAAAAGCCGCGCACCAAGTACGGGGCGATGAGCAGCGGACTGTGATAGTTATCACTCATCCGATCTCGCTGCTCTTCGGCTTTTTTACAGCTTTATTGCTAGCCTGTAACTAAGCACCCACACTAAACTACACTGTTCTACCCCCTATACCGGCACCCCCGGAGCCCCCCGCTACTCAATAAAGTTACTAACCCCTAAACCGCCACTACTAGACCCCGCCGCAACTCATATAAATGTATTAACCCCTAAATCGCCGCTCCCGGACACCGCCGCAACCTACATTATACCTAGTAACCCCTATCCTGCCCCCCTATACCGCCGCCCTCTATAATAAAGTTATTAACCCCTATCCTGCTGATCCCGCACCTCGCCGCAACTAAATAAATAGTTTAACCCCTAAACCGCCGCTCCCGGACCCTGCCGCAACCTATATTAAACTTATTAACCCCTAATCTGCCACCCCTACACCGTCGCCACCTATAATATTTTATTAACCCCTATCCTGCCCCCCATTACACCGCCGCCACTGTAATAAATTTATTATCCCCTAAACCTAAGTCTAACACTAACCCTAACACCCCCCTAACTTAAATATTAATTAAATAAATCTAAATAATATTTCTATTATTAACTAAATTAATCCTATTTTAAACTAAATACTTACCTTTAAAATAAACCCTAATATAGCTATAATATAAATAATAATTATATTGTAGCTATCTTAGGATTTATTTTTATTTTACAGGTAACTTTCAATTTATTTTAACTAGGTACAATAGCTATTAAATAGTTATTAACTATTTAATAGCTACCTAGCTAAAATAAAGAGAAATTTACCTGTAAAATAAAAACTAACCTAAGTTACAATTACACCTAACACTACACTATCATTAAATAAATTATTCCTATTTAAAACTAAATACTTACCTGTAAAATAAACCCTAAGATAGCTGCAATGTAATTAATAATTACATTGTAGCTATTTTAGGATTTATATTTATTTTACAGGTAACTTTGTATTTATTTTAGCTAGTTAGAATAGTTATTAAATAGTTATTAACTATTTAATAACTACCTAGCTAAAAGAAATACAAAATTACCTGTAAAATAAATCCTAACCTAAGTTACAATTAAACCTAACACTACACTATCATTACATTAATTAAATAAATTAACTACAAAAAACTACAATTAAATACAATTACATAAACTAACTAAAGTAAAAAAATAAAAAAAGCTAAGTTACAAAAAAAAAAAGTCACAAACATTTAAAAAATATTACAACAATTTTAAGCTAATTACACCTAATCTAAGCCCCCTAATAAAATAACAAAGCTCCCCAAAATAAAAAAATTCCCTACCCAATTCTACATTAAAAAAGTTCAAAGCTCTTTTACCTTACCAGCCCTTAAAAGGGCCTTTTGTGGGGCATGCCCCAAAGAAAACTGCTCTTTTACCTGTAAAAGAAAAATACAACCCCCCCAACATTAAAACCCACCACCCACATACCCCTAATCTAACCCAAACCCCCCTTAAAATAACCTAACACTAATCCCCTGAAGATCATCCTACCTTGAGTCATCTTCACTCAGCCGAGCCACCGATGGAACTGAAGAGGAGATCCGGAGCGGCAGAAGTGATCCTCCAAGGGGCGCTGAAGAAGTCTTCCATCCGATGAATTGATCCTCCAAGCGGCGCTGAAAAAGTCTTCTATCCGGGCGATGTCATCTTCCAAGCGGGGTCTTCAATCTTCTTTCTTCAGGATCCATCTTCATCCCGCCGACGCGGAACATCCTTCTTTCCCGACGGACTACCGACGAATGAAGGCTCCTTTAAGGGACGTCATCCAAGATGGTGTCCCTTTAATTCCGATTGGCTGATAGGATTCTATCAGCCAATCGGAATTAAGGTAGGAAAAATCTGATTGGCTGATTGAATCAGCCAATCAGATTGAAGTTCAGCCAATAGAATGCAAGCTCAATCTGATTGGCTGATTGGATCAGCCAATCGGATTGAACTTCAATCTGATTGGCTGATTCAATCAGCCAATCAGATTTTTCCTACCTTAATTCCGATTAGCTGATAGAATCCTATCAGCCAATCGGAATTGAAGGGACGCCATCTTGGATGACGTCCCTTAAAGGAGCCTTCATTCATCGGTAGTCCGTCGGGAAAGAGGGATGTTCCGCGTAGGAGGGATGAAGATGGATCCTGAAGAAAGAAGATTGAAGACCCCGCTTGGAAGATGACATCGCCCGGATAGAAGACTTCTTCGGCGCCGCTTGGAAGATGACATCACCCGGATGGAAGACTTCTTCAGCGCCGCCTGGAGGATCACTTCATCGGATAGAAGACTTCTTCAGCGCCCCTTGGAGGATCACTTCTGGCAAAAGAGCAGTTTTCTTTGGTGTGAAAAAGTGTGGGGAAATAGTGCACTGGTTAAATAAAGTATCAAACCCCTTACAGTGTTTTAGATCCTTCAATCTAAAAAATGGTAAGCCGTGGAAAAAAAGATTTTGTAAGGGCGCTAATAGCTGAAGATACTCGTGTGAAATTGTTTACACTATCTGTGATAAATATCCGTGATAAATGTTTTAAGTGTTAATTAAATCAGATCAGAAAAGCTTCTATCAAAAACAAAGTAATTTATTCAGTAACAATATATTTAAAATTTAGAGACGTCTCTAGCACAATTCGGTCAAACATAAAAGTAGTACTCATTAGTACTTCATGAGAAATATTAGTTTACTGCTTATTTTGTTGGTCACAGGGAGAATATCTATTGATGTGTGACTGAGCAATTTGCCAAAATCTCTCATGAATTATTCAGAGTTCATAAAATTACAAATTGACATCTGTTTAAAACAACAATTTAACACATAACAACTTGATAAAATTTGTGAAAAATGGAGCTTGAAATAGAGCTGTGCATAAGAAGGAGAATTATATAAAATTATGTCTCTGTACCGGATTGGATCAATCCTTTGTATTTGTATCACAGCGTGCTTTCAGAGATAATTATCGTGTCCATATATATGAACCAAGAAGAATGTCCAGTAATCATATACTGATATTAGCTTTAAATTGCAGTTTGTAACTCTCATACAGATTGTACCTTATCGTGTGCGTGAGCAACAGCAGGGTATCCCGTGCGTCCTGCGGCTCAGTTCTTCTGGCAGTATCCTCGTGTTGTTGGCGTCTGACGTCACACCCGATGTATGGGGGCTTGACTTGCGCCTGCCAATCACTGCTTGGCGGATCGTTAGTATACAAAGTTTCTTCTTGTATCCGATACTTTGTACTTATCAGGTACCGATCAGCGGAGATGTATATGTTGGAGATAAATTCACCTGCACTTAGTGCTATTTGCACGCAGGTTCCGATAATGCTTGTCTTTGATATCCTTTAGTGGCAGTCAACCCGGGTTGGTTCAATCGGCTCAAAGAATAGTGGAGTCAGGTATACAGTCTTTTACTTCTACGCGTTTCACTCCCTCCAGGAGCTTTATCAAGAATGATTTGGACTGTTTGACTCCTCTCTTTAATAGGTGTATCCTGTTTCCCATTGGTTCATCGTAAACCCATAGTTAAGGTGGTATAATTTATTTGCACCAGCCTCCTTATACATTGCTCCATTGTATTGCTTTTCATAAATTTGACCAAACATATTTGGATATTAAAATATTAAAAATTGACCAAACATATTAAAAATGAATACTAATAAGTATAGGAGTGTGGAAAATACATTTGTTGGGGAAATGAATTATTGTGTTAGGGTGCATAAAAGTTATATTCTCTAATCAAGAAGAAATGGTGAGATATCGAGTTCTGAATTTAGGCCTTTGGGGAATAGCGTATCAAATTTGAAGATATACTCTGCTTCTTTTAGAAGCAATTTTTTCTGTATATCCCCACCTCTCCAATGTTTTTCTACTTTGTATATACCCCAATAAGACAAATCTTTTGTATTACCCTTATGTATAGTTTTAAAATGTTTATAGAGATGCGTATCATCTGTTTCATTCTCTATATTATTAAGATGTTCCCTGATTCTATCTCTCAGAGTTCTCTTAGTTTCTCCAAAATAAAAAAGATTGCAAGTGCATTTTAGGACATAAATGATACCTTTATGTGAGCATCTTATAAGTTCTTTGATTAGTATGATATTATCAGGACCTATCTGAATCTTATTGGATTTATTACTGTGTCTGCATGATTTACATGAGTAACATGGAAAAAAACCTGTTAGCTTCTGTCCATAAAGATCTTTTTGTATTAATTTTTTGTTTTTGGGTTTTCTTAGTTCACTGGGTGCAAGGGCTGATTTTAGGTTACTTGCTTTTTTAAAGACAAAGCTGGGGTTATCTGTTACTTTTTCTCCCAGGATATTATCCTCCTTAATGAGGTGCCAATGCCTTTTTATAATTTTTTTCACCATATTATGGTCAGTGTGGTAATCACTTATAAAAGGAACTTTTATTCTATTTTCGTCTGTATTTGTTTTTTCTTTGTATACTAGTAATGATTCCCTATTGGTATTTTTTGCCCTTTCTAATGCTTTTTTGGTATGTGTTGTGTTGTAACCTCTTGAGTTGAATCTTTCAATTAATGTTCCTGCCTGGTCCTCAAAATCTGTCATCCTAGAGCAGTTTTTTCGTACTCTGAGACACTGCCCTATTGGTATGTTGTCTTTCCAGGCGTCCAGATGACAACTTTTGGCATGCAGATAATTGTTACAGTCAACTTTTTTAAAATATGTTTTAGCCTCTATCTTATTACCCAGTGCCATGATTTCCAAATCCAAGAAAGTAATTGACTCTTTACTTTGGTTATGTGTGAAATGCAGACCTAAATTATTTTGGTTCATTTTTTCAAAGATTTTAATTAGATCAGTTTCTGGCCCTTTCCAAATTATTATAAGGTCATCAATATATCTTTTATAGAGTACAAGGTTTGCACCATAGCCACCGGATCCGAAGAAACTTTCTTCCCAAAGACCCATAAAAAGATTGGCGTAGCTAGGTGCAAACCTTGTACCCATTGCTGTTCCTTCTATTTGGAGATAAAACTTATTATTAAAAGAGAAATAGTTGTTCTCTAGGATAAATTTGATGCTCATCAAAATAAATTCCTTATGTATTTCTGGCATATCTGTGTCTTTTGTTAGATAGTGTTTGATTGCCTCCATTCCCTTTTTGTGGTCTATCACTGTATACAGTGACGTTACGTCACAGGTGGCCAGATACATATCATCTTCCCACTGGAAAGTATTTAAAATGTTAAGTACTTGAGTTGAGTCCCTCAAGTAAGAACTTAAATTTGTTACGTATTTTTGTAGATATCCATCCACATATCTTGAAAGATTGGAGGAAATGGAATCAATCCCTGATATGATGGGCCTACCAGGGGGATCGATTAGGCTCTTGTGAATTTTTGGTAGAAAGTAAAAGATCGGTATTCTAGGATTTTGAGGAGTAAGAAATTGATATTCTTTTTCTTTTAATACACCTGATCTTTTACCCTCTACCAACAATTTATTAAGTATTTGTATATATTTATTTGTAGGATTAAGATCCAGTTTTTTATATGTTGTGGTATTGTCTAAGAGTCTATGGGCTTCATTAAGATATTTTGTGGTGTCCATCACGACTATACCGCCACCCTTATCTGCAGATTTTATAGTTAACTCTTTATTGTTCTGTAGTTTATTAATAATAGCTTTTTCTTTCAGGCTTAGGTTGAACTGTTTTGGTTGTGGAGGATTACATCTTTTAATGTCTTTGAGCACTAGTTTTTCAAAAGTATCTAGATAATTCCCTTTTGATTGTATAGGGTTAAATTTAGATTTTGGTTTTAAATTAGAGTGATTAATTTTCACAGATGTTTGTGTATTCAGCTGTCTCTCTATAGGGTTTTTTAAGAAATCTCTTTTTAGGGTTAGATTTCTCACAAATTTTTTTACATGTATAAAAGTATTAAATTTGTTGAGTCTGGCAGTAGGAGCATATGTGAGACCTAGGCTTAGGACTTTTTCTTCCTCTTTGTTTAGGGGAGTACTACTTAAGTTATATATTACTTGGTTATTGTTAGTTATCTCCCTCTTTTTGCTAGTTTTTCTGGATAATCCCCTTCCTCTCTTTCCTCTAATCCCCTTTTTCTTCTGGGATTTGTTTCTGTTTCTGGCTGAAAGAGGTCCCTTGAGGTGCCCTCTTTCAGAGGGCTTTTCCCTAAAAAAAGAGGGGAATCATTATGTATTTGATTTTTTCTTCTTTGGTCTAGGTCTCTTAAAGGTTCAAACCTATTGTGGGTCGGAGTTCTCCAAGAGTCCCATTGTCTGTTATCTCTCCTATATGTTCTTGGATACTCCCACTCATTGGGTTTTTCATTATATGTCCTAGAATAGGTATTATCTGTCCTATTGTGTGGATAATAATGTTCTCTTGCTCTATACCATGGTTGTTGATTATAGTGATGGTCTCTATTATAGTTAGATGATCTTTCATTTTGATATCCATTCCTATTATATGTATTTTGATACCTATTATTCTCATAATGATGGTAAGTATTATGTTGTCTTTTGTTTTTGTAGGTGTTACTGTGTGGATGATAATTAGTATGGGTCTTGGATGTGTCTATATTATCTTCAGTAATTTCTTCTATTTGTTGAGATTGACTATTATTTTTTTTGTGTCCCTTTCCATTTTTCCCCATTTTGTTCTTAATAGATCTTTATTCAGATTATTTAGTTTATCCATAATTACTTTTTGTCTTTCTTTGTATTCATTTTCGTTTTTCCTGTCCTTTAATTTCTCTTTAATTTCTAAAATATTTTTCTCAATGGTTAGAAGTGTTTCTTTTCTAGATCTTTTCAAGATTTCAATTAGTGTGTTAGAGGCTTTAGTCAGTGTATCTTTCCATTCTATTTGTAAAGTGTCACTTAAAGTGAAAGTGCAATTTTTCTTTAAAAGTAGTCCTTTTGGTATAATACCTTTTTTTGTGTATCTATTAAGGAAAACTAATTCCATTTGTTGTTTTAATTCTTTTGTGAGTTCATGTTCTAAACTTTGCATTAGGTCTGAAATTTTATCTGAACTGATCGAATTCGTTAAGGGAATGTTTTCCTCTCTCATATCTAGAAAGATTTTATCCCTGAAGTCAAAAATATCCTCCATATTTAGTTAGGTGGTATATCAAAAGGAAAACCTGCTGCAACTATTATTGTGAAGGAAAATCGTGATGTGAAAAAGTGTGGGGAAATAGTGCGCTGGTTAAATAAAGTATCAAACCCCTTACAGTGTTTTAGATCCTTCAATCTAAAAAATGGTAAGCCGTGGAAAAGAAGATTTTGTAAGGGCGCTAATAGCTGAAGATACTCGTGTGAAATTGTTTACACCATCTGTGATAAATATCCGTGATAAATGTTTTAAGTGTTAATTAAATCAGATCAGAAAAGCTTCTATCAAAAACAAAGTAATTTATTCAGTAACAATATATTTAAAAATATAGAGACGTCTCTAGCACAATTCGGTCAAACATAAAAGTAGTACTCATTAGTACTTCATGAGAAATATTGTAAAAATAATAACAGGAACGGAAGATCTGGGGTTCTCTTATTTAACAAATGCCTTCAAATTCATACTTAGATATGGTTATGATTAGATTCTTGCAAGAAATAGGAACAGCTCTTTTACCACCTTATTACATATCCTTGTTGTCTAATCTAATCAGAACATACAGCACATAATTACGTTGAATCAGCATACATTCCCCTTCTTAACTAGCAATATTCTGCAACAAATATAACATTGGCATTACAATATTCTTAACTTTGTATACTCAGAGCACACACTGTTGCAAAATTCAAAAAGAAACTTATAACAGGAAAGTTTGAGACCTAAGTTGCCACACTTAGTAGCAACTTCTAGTATTCCTAGCCAGCAATATAAATTTCGCTTGCTTACTTATAAACTCTAGGGAATAGCAGGATATAGGTTAAAGCAATATTTTTCTGTTTTATATTCTTTGTTCCTGGCGAAAAAGAAAAGGAATTATAGGCCTTTTGACATAATTGCTTAACACTAATAGGGTGCTTAACAGTGTAAACCTGCGATATTGATATAGGTCTAAACATACATATGTATAGGCTTCAGATAGACATAACCCAGATGGAAAGGCAAGAATAAAAGTAATAATAGAAAATGTTTGTGGGCTTTGCAAGTTCTAGCCGTGCAAACTGCAACTTTTAGTAGACTAGTGTTATCTGCGTAGATATTGCAGACCTTAATGCCAGGGTGTATTTCACGAATACCTCTTTAGAGTTTATCAGCAGCAGACTAGTTGCATATATCACAATTATCCTTGAGAGTCCCGGATTGATAAGGGACTAATACCAATAAAGTGTATTACAGACCAAAAGATTATATTGCAAATATGACTCTGGTTGCAAATGTAGAGTGCCCGGTGCTTTTACAGTAATACCGATTTTACAGCTGGTAGGCGGATGTAATGTCTATAGTATATTGGATATCCTTCAGAGAACTGAAAACTGAAGTGTCTCTTTAGTAGCAGGCAGGTATCAGGCTGAGTGTTCATATGTAGAACCAGCACAAAGCATAGCTTTTCTTACACAAGCTAAGTGGTGTAACATGGAGGGTGTGAGAATGCCGAGATAGACAGACAGTCAGTGTCACTCTTGGGGTAGAGATAAGCAACCGGTGTCACTTTTAGGGCAACAGATACTATTATAGAGACTTTAGAAATCTTACCCTAAGACCAAGCAGTTGTATTGCAGCAGGCAGCATATCTACTCAGCGTCCATAGATGACTCTCCCGGGTATTCCATGGTGTATTATCCAGACCTGGGAGGTGTTAATAGCAAAGCTGCAGTACTCCTTTGATGCAGCTCGGGCGAGCTCCAGTGAATAGGTGAGCTGTGTTATCGGGTAAAAAAGCCCACAGCGTGCGCCTGAGCTGTTGTGAATCTGCGGCGTGCTTACACTCGCTGTGGGGTTACCCTTCGCTGCGAACCGCCCACTTGCTCTGTCCGCCCGCCGGCGGGAGCAAGAACCGGTAAGTCTTGACCTTTGGGGCGTCCTTAGGGTATGCCTTGTCTCCAGCGCCTGGACCACTTTATGGGCTACTGGTCCTTGTCCCTTGGTGCAGAAAAGCACATAGATGGGTCCGGAGCCGTGGTTTAGACCGTTCCTCTCCTGCTGTACTGCTCACCTTGGTTGCCGACTGTGAACCGTTCTCATCTGAGTATGATGGACGTGTATCCAGTACCTCGTCTGTGGCTCTAGCGAGTGAGCCTATGGACGGCTATTATGGTGCTTCCAAGCCAAACCCTGATAGAGGTAGGGTCGTGTCCTAGGGAGCAAACGAAAGCGCTCCAACAACGGACCTTGGCTGGGGTTAGTTCTTCGGTGAGCTCCGACAGGTAGCACGCCACTTTCTCGTGCACCTGTTAGCTCCTCCTCCTACAGGAAGCCTCACTTCATGAGAAATATTAGTTTACTGCTTATTTTGTTGGTCACAGGGAGAATATCTATTGATGTGTGACTGAGCAATTTGCCAAAATCTCTCATGAATTATTCAGAGTTCATAAAATTACAAATTGACATCTGTTTAAAACAACAATTTAACACATAACAACTTGATAAAATTTGTGAAAAATGGAGCTTGAAATAGAGCTGTGCATAAGAAGGAGAATTATATAAAATTATGTCTCTGTACCGGATTGGATCAATCCTTTGTATTTGTATCACAGCGTGCTTTCAGAGATAATTATCGTGTCCATATATATGAACCAAGAAGAATGTCCAGTAATCATATACTGATATTAGCTTTAAATTGCAGTTTGTAACTCTCATACAGATTGTACCTTATCGTGTGCGTGAGCAACAGCAGGGTATCCCGTGCGTCCTGCGGCTCAGTTCTTCTGGCAGTATCCTCGTGTTGTTGGCGTCTGACGTCACACCCGATGTATGGGGGCTTGACTTGCGCCTGCCAATCACTGCTTGGCGGATCGTTAGTATACAAAGTTTCTTCTTGTATCCGATACTTTGTACTTATCAGGTACCGATCAGCGGAGATGTATATGTTGGAGATAAATTCACCTGCACTTAGTGCTCTTTGCACGCAGGTTCCGATAATGCTTGTCTTTGATATCCTTTAGTGGCAGTCAACCCGGGTTGGTTCAATCGGCTCAAAGAATAGTGGAGTCAGGTATACAGTCTTTTACTTCTACGCGTTTCACTCCCTCCAGGAGCTTTATCAAGAATGATTTGGACTGTTTGACTCCTCTCTTTAATAGGTGTATCCTGTTTCCCATTGGTTCATCGTAAACCCATAGTTAAGGTGGTATAATTTATTTGCACCAGCCTCCTTATACATTGCTCCATTGTATTGCTTTTCATAAATTTGACCATATTGATGACCTTATAATAATTTGGAAAGGGCCAGAAACTGATCTAATTAAAATGTTTGAAAAAATGAACCAAAATAATTTAGGTCTGCATTTCACACATAACCAAAGTAAAGAGTCAATTACTTTCTTGGATTTGGAAATCATGGCACTGGGTAATAAGATAGAGACTAAAACATATTTTAAAAAAGTTGACTGTAACAATTATCTGCATGCCAAAAGTTGTCATCTGGACGCCTGGAAAGACAACATACCAATAGGGCAGTGTCTCAGAGTACGAAAAAACTGCTCTAGGATGACAGATTTTGAGGACCAGGCAGGAACATTAATTGAAAGATTCAACTCAAGAGGTTACAACACAACACATACCAAAAAAGCATTAGAAAGGGCAAAAAATACCAATAGGGAATCATTACTAGTATACAAAGAAAAAACAAATACAGACGAAAATAGAATAAAAGTTCCTTTTATAAGTGATTACCACACTGACCATAATATGGTGAAAAAAATTATAAAAAGGCATTGGCACCTCATTAAGGAGGATAATATCCTGGGAGAAAAAGTAACAGATAACCCCAGCTTTGTCTTTAAAAAAGCAAGTAACCTAAAATCAGCCCTTGCACCCAGTGAACTAAGAAAACCCAAAAACAAAAAATTAATACAAAAAGATCTTTATGGACAGAAGCTAACAGGTTTTTTTCCATGTTACTCATGTAAATCATGCAGACACAGTAATAAATCCAATAAGATTCAGATAGGTCCTGATAATATCATACTAATCAAAGAACTTATAAGATGCTCACATAAAGGTATCATTTATGTCCTAAAATGCACTTGTAATCTTTTTTATTTTGGAGAAACTAAGATAACTCTGAGAGATAGAATCAGGGAACATCTTAATAATATAGAGAATGAAACAGATGATACGCATCTCTATAAACATTTTAAAACTATACATAAGGGTAATGCAAAAGATTTGTCTTATTGGGGTATATACAAAGTAGAAAAACATTGGAGAGGTGGGGATATTCAGAAAAAAATGCTTCTAAAAGAAGCAGAGTATATCTTCAAATTTGATACGTTATTCCCCAAAGGCCTAAATTCAGAACTCGATATCTCACCATTTCTTCTTGATTAGAGAATATAACTTTTATGCACCGTAACACAATAATTCATTTCCCCAACAAATGTATTTTCCACACTCCTATACTTATTAGTATTCATTTTTAATATGTTTGGTCAATTTTTAATATTTTAATATCCAAATATGTTTGGTCAAATTTATGAAAAGCAATACAATGGAGCAATGTATAAGGAGGCTGGTGCAAATAAATTATACCACTTTAACTATGGGTTTACGCTGAACCAATGGGAAACAGGATACACCTATTAAAGAGAGGAGTCAAACAGTCCAAATCATTCTTGATAAAGCTCCTGGAGGGAGTGAAACGCGTAGAAGTAAAAGACTGTATACCTGACTCCACTATTCTTTGAGCCGATTGAACCAACCCGGTTTGACTGCCACTAAAGGATATCAAAGACAAGCATTATCGGAACCTGCGTGCAAATAGCACTAAGTGCAGGTGAATTTATCTCCAACATATACATCTCCGCTGATCGGTACCTGATAAGTACAAAATATCGGATACAAGAAGAAACTTTGTATACTAACAATCCGCCAAGCAGTGATTGGCAGGCGCAAGTCAAGCCCCCATACATTGGGTGTGACGTCAGACGCCAACAACACGAGGATACTGCCAGAAGAACTGAGCCGCAGGACGCACAGGATACCCTGCTGTTGCTCACGCACACGATAAGGTACAATCTGTATGAGAGTTACAAACTGCAATTTAAAGCTAATATCAGTATATGATTACTGGACATTCTTCTTGGTTCATATATATGGACACGATAATTATCTCTGAAAGCACGCTGTGATACAAATACAAAGGATTGATCCAATCCGGTACAGAGACATAATTTTATATAATTCTCCTTCTTATGCACAGCTCTATTTCAAGCTCCATTTTTCACAAATTTTATCAAGTTGTTATGTGTTAAATTGTTGTTTTAAACAGATGTCAATTTGTAATTTTATGAACTCTGAATAATTCATGAGAGATTTTGGCAAATTGCTCAGTCACACATTAATAGATATTCTCCCTGTGACCAACAAAATAAGCAGTAAACTAATATTTCTCATGAAGTACTAATGAGTACTACTTTTATGTTTGACCGAATTGTGCTAGAGACATCTCTAAATTTTAAATATATTGTTACTGAATAAATTACTTTGTTTTTGATAGAAGCTTTTCTGATCTGATTTAATTAACACTTAAAACATTTATCACGGATATTTATCACAGATAGTGTAAACAATTTCACACGAGTATCTTCAGCTATAAGCGCCCTTACAAAATCTTTTTTTCCACAGCAGTTTTCTTTGGGGCATGCCCCACAAAAGGCCCTTTTAAGGGCTGGTAAGGTAAAAGAGCTTTGAACTTTTTTAATGTAGAATAGGGTAGGGAATTTTTTTATTTTGGGGGCTTTATTATTTTATTAGGGGGCTTAGATTAGGTAATTAGTAATTAGCTTAAAATTGTTGTAATATTTTTTAAATGTTTGTAACTTTTTTTTTATTTTTTGTAACTTAGCTTTTTTTATTTTTTTGTACTTTAGTTAGTTTATGTAATTGTATTTAATTGTAGTTATTTGTAGTTAATTTATTTAATTAATGTAATGATAGTGTAGTGTTAGGTTTAATTGTAACTTAGGTTGGGATTTATTTTACAGGTAATTTTGTATTTCTTTTAGCTAGGTAGTTATTAAATAGTTAATAACTATTTAATAACTATTCTAACTAGCTAAAATAAATACAAAGTTACCTGTAAAATAAATATAAATCCTAAAACAGCTACAATGTAATTATTAATTACATTGTAGCTATCTTAGGGTTTATTTTACAGGTAAGTATTTAGTTTTAAATAGGAATAATTTATTTAATGATAGTGTAATGTTAGGTGTAATTGTAACTTAGGTTAGTTTTTATTTTACAGGTAAATTTCTCTTTATTTTAGCTAGGTAGCTATTAAATAGTTAATAACTATTTAATAGCTATTGTACCTAGTTAAAATAAATTGAAAGTTACCTATAAAATAAAAATAAATCCTAAGATAGCTGCAATATGATTATTATTTATATTGTAGCTATATTAGGGTTTATTTTAAAGATAAGTATTTAGTTTTAAATAGGATTAATTTAGTTAATAATAGAAATATTATTTAGAGTTATTTAATTAATATTTAAGTTAGGGGATGTTAGGGTTAGTGTTAGACTTAGGTTTAGGGGATAATAAATTTATTACAGTGGCGGCGGTGTAGGGGGGGCAGGATAGGGGTTAATAAAAATATTATAGGTGGCGACGGTGTAGGGGGGGCAGATTAGGGGTTAATAAGTTTAATATAGGTTGCAGCGGGGTCCGGGAGCTGCGGTTTAGGGGTTAAACTATTTATTTAGTTGCGGCGAGGTGCGGGATCGGCAGGATAGGGGTTAATAACTTTATTATAGAGGGCGTCGGTATACGGGGGGCAGGATAGGGGTTACTAGGTATAATGTAGGTTGCGGCGGTGTCCGGGAGCGGCGGTTTAGGGGTTAATACATTTATTATAGTTGCGGCGGGGTCAGGGAGAAGCAGTTTAGGGGTTAATATGTATAGAGTAGCTTGCGGTGGGCTCCGGGAGCGGCGGTTTAGGGGGTAATAACTTTATTTAGTTGCGGCGGTGTAGGGGGGACAGATTAGGGGTGTTTAGACTCGGGGTACATGTTAGGCTGTTAGGTGTAGACAGCTCCCATAGAAATCAATGGGATGTCTGGCAGCAGCGAACATGCACTTTCGCTATGGTCAGACTCCCATTGATTCCTATGGGGTCCGCCGCCTCCAGGGAAAGTGTCGAGCGTACCTGCTAGTTTTTTGATAACTAGCAAAAGTAGTCAGATTGTGCCGCACTTGTGTGCGGAACATCTGGAGTGACGTAAGCATCGATCTGTGTCGGACTGAGTCCGGCGGATCGAAGCTTACTTCACAAAATTCTACTTTGCCGGTCTCTAGCCTTTGATAACTAAGGCGAATCAGCCTCGCCACAAATACGCTGCCGAATTCCAGCGTATTTGAGGTTGACGGCTTGATAACTACATGGATGTGCTAGAGTGCAAAAGGTTTTAAACAATTTTTGTTACCAAACACATCACTACTAAAATCATATATACACTTTCTGATTTAAAAAAAAAAAATCATATAAATATATATATGTTTTTGTTTATTGTCTAAACTGGATACATCAAAATGTTTAACCTAGAATTATCAGATGAATGGAGTAACTACTATGAAAAGCTGTTAGTCCAAATAAAGTGCTAATCCTCTACTAATTGTATATTACACAGAAGAATACCAATGAAAGACACTATCCAGATAGTTAATTACCTCTCACTTAGCTAGATTACGAGTCTTGCGTTAGCCTTAAAAAGCAGCGTTAAGGGGTTCTTACGCTGCTTTTTAACGCCTCTGGTATTACGAGTCAGACAGGAAAGGGTCTACTGCTCCCTTTTTTCCGTGATTTTAGCATACCGCAAATCCCCTTACGTCAATTGCGTATCCTATCTTTTTAATGGGATTTGCCTAACGCCGGTATTACGATCGCCTTAAAAAGTGAGCGGTAGACCCTCTTCTGGCAAGACTACTGCATATAAAAGTCAGTAGTTAAGAGTTTTATGGGCTAACGCCGGAACATAAAGCTCTTGACTAAAGTGCTACAAAGTACACTAACAC
The DNA here is from genome assembly GCF_027579735.1 of Bombina bombina. Lineage (NCBI taxonomy): Eukaryota > Metazoa > Chordata > Amphibia > Anura > Bombinatoridae > Bombina > Bombina bombina. Next base: position 536,191,881 of record NC_069504.1, on the reverse strand, counting down.
CCATAAACTACCTATTAACCCCTAAACCGAGCCCCCCCACATCGCAAACAGTTAACTAAAATATTTAACCTATAATCTGCCGACCGGACATCGCCGCCACTTTAATAAATGTATTAACCCCTAAACCGACGCACTCCCGCCTCGCAAACACTAGTTAAATTTTATTAACCCCTAATCTGCCGTCCCTAACATCGTCGACACCTACCTACATTTATTAACCCCTAATCTACCGTCCGCAACGTCGCCGCAACTATATTACATTTATTAACCCCTAAACCTAAGTCTAACCCTAACCCCCCCTAACTTAAATATAATTTAAATTAAACTAAATAAATTTAACATAATTAAATAAATTAATCCTATTTAAAACAAAATACTTACCGATAAAATAAACCCTAAGCTAGCTACAATATAACTAATAGTTACATTGTAGCTAGTTTAGGATTAATATTTATTTTACAGGCAACTTTGTATTTATTAATAAGGGGTTAATAAGTGTAAGATTAGGGGTGTTTAGACTCGGGTTCATGTTAGGGTGTTAGGTGCAGACATAAATTTCATTTTACCATAGGAAACAATGGGGCTGCGTTAGGAGCTGAACGCTGCATTTTTGCAGGTGTTAGGTTTTTTTTCAGCCAGCTCAGCCCCATTGTTTCCTATGGGGAAATCGTGCACAAGCACGTTTTGCCAGTTTACCGCTACCGTAAGCAACAGTGGTATTACAGTGAGTTGTGGAGCTAAATTATGCTCAACGCTCACTTTTCTGAGGCTAACACCGGCTTGCAGAAAACTCGTAATACCAGCGTTGGCTTAAGGGAGCGGTGAGAAAAAAAGGAGCTATAGCACCGCACAGCCTTACCGACAAAAACTCGTAATCTAGCCGACTGTGTTCAATACACTGATCTTAGACATCGGGGTAAATTTATCAAATGTTGGGCGGACATGATCCGCTGTAGTGGATCATGTCCGCCCGACATAGATAAATGCCGACAGCATATGCTGTCGGTATTTATCATTGCACAACCATTTCTGGTGAAATGATTGTGCAATGCCGCCCCTGTACATTGGCTGCTAGCAGGGGGTGTCAATTACCCCAATCGTATCTGATTGGGATAATTGCCGTTCGCCACCTCAAAGGTGGGGGATGAGTTAAGGAGCAGCGGTCTTACGACCACTGCTTCTTAACCCCTTAACGACCCAAAAAAATACACTTAATGACCGAGGACGTATGGTGTATCCTGATCGCTTCCAGCCACTTTACGGTTATTGCAGTGATGCCTCAATATCGAGGCATCCTGCAATAACCCTCCTTGGCCATCCGATGCAGAGAGAGCCACTCTGTGACCCTCTCTGCACCGGACATCAATGGCCAGTATCGGTGGGTGGGAGCCAGTCTGGGAGGTGAGTGGGCGGCCATCGATGGGCCGTGTGATGTGGAGGGGGGCGGGATTGTTGGGGTTGCGCACAGACGTGCGCGCATGCACGTGTGGCGGGCGCGTGCACGGGGTAAAAGCGGGTGGGAAAGGCTACACTACAGAAAAAATGTTAAAGAAAAGTGGGATAAAGTGGGGTAAAATTTAATTAAATAAAACATCTAAGGGATCTGGGAGGGGGAGGGGGTTGTTCTTTGGGGGGGGAGATACACTACAGAAAAAAAAAGAAGAAGAAAAAAAAAGGATTTTTTTTTGGTAAACTGGGTACTGGCAGACAGCTGCCAGTACCCAAGATGGCTCCCAGTAAGGTAGAGGGGGAGGGTTAGAGAGCTGTTTGGGGGGGATCAGGGAGGTTGGGGGCTAAGGTGGGATCCTACACATCAGCATATGTAAATATGCTAAAAAAAATTATAAAAAAAATTAACATACCTTTTATTTCAGTACTGGCAGACTTTCTGCCAGTAGTTAAGATGGCAGGGACAATTGTGGGGTTGGGGAGGGAAGAGCGCTGTTTGGGAGGGATCAGGGGGTCTTATGTGTCAGGTTGGAGGCTGATCTCTACACTAAAGCTAAAATTAACGTTGCAAGCTCCCTACAAGCTACCTAATTAACCCCTTCTCTGCTAGACATAATACACGTGTGGGGATCCCAGAGAAGCATTTACAACCATTTGTGCCATAATTGCACAAGCTGTTTGTAAATATTTTCAATGAGAAACCTAAAGTTTGTGAAAAAGTGAAGTTTTTTTTTTTATTTGATCGCATTTGGCGGTGAAATGGTGGCATGAAATATACCAACATGGGCCTATATCAATACTTTGGGTTGTCTACTACACTACACTAAAGCTAAAATTAACCCTACAAGCTCCCTAATTACCCTCTTCACTGCTGGGCATAATACACATGTGGTGCGCAGTGGCATTTAGCGGCCTTCTAATTACTAAAAAGCAATGCCAAAGCCATATATGTCTGCTATTTCTGAACAAAGTGGATCCCAGAGAAGCTTCTACAACCATTTGTGCCATGATTGCACAAGCTGTTTGTAAATAATTTCAGTGAGAAACCTAAAATTGTGAAAAAGTGAACAATTTTTTTTATTTGATTGCATTTGGCGGTGAAATGGTGGCATGAAATATACCAAGATGGGCCTTGATCAATACTTGGGGTTGTCTACTACACTAAACTAAAGGTAAAATTAACCCTAGAAGCTCCCTACATGCTCCCTAATTAACCCCTCCACTGCTGGGCATAATACACGTGTGATGCGCAGTTGCATTTAGCGGCCTTCTAATTACTAAAAAGCAATTCCAAAGCCATATATGTCTGCTATTTCTGAACAAAGGGGATCCCAGAGAAGCTTTTACAACCATTGGTGCAATAATTGCACAAGTTGTTTGCAAATAACTTCAGTGAGAAACCTAAAGTTTGTGAAAAATTTGGGAAAAAGTGAACATTTTTTTTTTTATTTGATCTCATTTTGCGGTGAAATGGTGGCATGAAATATACCAAAATGGGCCTAGATTAATACTTTGGGATGTCTTCTAAAAAAATATATACATGTCAAGGGATATTCAGGGATTCCTGAAAGATATCAGTGTCCCAATGTAACTAGTGCTAATTTTTAAAAAAAGTGTTTTGGAAAGTGCTACTTGTATTTATTGCCCTATAATTTGCAAAAAAGCAAAGAACATGTAAACATTGGGTATTTCTAAACTCAGGACAAAATTTAGAAACTATTTAGCATGTTTTTTGGTGGTTGTAGATGTGTAACAGATTTGGGGGTCAAAGTTAGAAAAAGTGTTTTTTCCATTTTTTATAGTTAATTATAAGCTATGATGAAAATAATGGTATCATTAGAAAGTCCATTTAAAGGCGAGAAAAACGGTATATAATATGTGTGGGTACAATAAACGAGATTACAGCTAAACACAAACACAGCAAAAATTTAAAAATAGCCTTGGTCCCAAATGGACAGAAAATGGAAAAGTGCTGTGGTCATTAAGGGGTTAACTTAAGTTTCAGGTGGAACTGAAACTTCAGGGGTAGATTGCAGATCACTGCTTAATACATATATACCTAAATATGTCTACCCAAGGAACTCAGAGAGACAAACCTTAATGAATGACCTAGAGTAGGATACATGTGGTAACTTGCATATATTTAATATAGAGAAATGTAATATGCCATCTACAGCAACACAAACGTACCCTGCCACAGCAAGAAGCACACTAGGAGAAGGCAATAAAATTCAAAAGGACTTTATTCCATTATTCCATCTTGAATAGAATAAAACATGTAAACACACACTGAAAAGAAATGACAGGCAGCATGTAAACTCCGTCAAACGCGTTTCGTTAGTAAACTGACTTCATCAATGACCGTATGAGATAGAATATCATGAGTCTTTTAATGTTATCTAACGTGCTGCTATAAAATTCCATAATCTGAGACATACATTATGTACATTTAGATATATATACACATTACATGTATATTGACACACACACATCATAATATCCAACATGACGTTTAAACACATCAGACAAAAATCAGAAATGAGAAATATAATGCAATATCTAATCACTTACTTTACTAAAACCCCAAACAGATAATCTGTGGCCTTATACAGGAAATTATCATACACCTAGATTACGGGTTTTTTTCGTTAGAAGCTGTGCGGTGCTAACGAGCAGTTTATGCTCACCGCTCACTTGCAGACAGCGCTGGTATTACGGGTTTTTACAAACCCGGCGTTAGCCGCAAAAAAGTGAGCGAAGAGAAAAATTTTGCTCCACATCTCACCTCAATACCAGCGCTGTTACGTTAGCGGTGAGCTGCTAAAACGTGCTCGTGCACGATTTCCCCATAGGAATCAATGGGGGAGAGCCGGCTGAAAAAAACCCTAACACCTGCAAAAAAGCAGCGTAAAGCTCTTAACACAGCCCCATTGATTCCTATGGGGAAATAAAAGTTATGTCTACACCTAACACCCTAACATGAATCCTGAGTCTAAACACCCCTAATCTGCCGCCCCGACATCGCCAACACCTACATTATACTTATTAACCCCAAATCTGTCGCACTGGACACTGCCACCACCTACAATATACTTATGAACCCCTAATCTGTCGCCCCCAACATCGCCGACACCTATATTTTATTTATTAACTCCTAATCTGCCGCCCTCTATGTCGCCGCAACCTACCTACATTTATTAACCCCTAATCTGCTGCCCCCCAACGTCGCCACCACTATAATAAAGATATTAACCCTTAAACCTAAGTCTAACCCTAACCCTAACACCCCCTAACTTAAATATAATTATAATAAATCTAAAGAAAATTACTACAATTCACTAAATAATTCCTATTTAAAACTAAATACTTACCTATAAAATAAACCATAAGATAGCTACAATATAACTAATGGTTACATTGTAGCTAGCTTAGGGTTTATTTTTATTTTACAGGCAAGTTTGTATTTATTTTAACTAGGTAGAATAGGTAGTAAATAGTTATTAACTATTTAATAACTACCTAGTTAAAATAAAGACAAATTTACCTGTAACATAAAACCTAGCCTAAGTTACACTAACACCTAACACTACACTGCAATTAAATTAATTACCTAAATTAAATACAATTAATTACAATTAAAAAAAAATATCTAAAGTATGAACCCCCCCACACTAAATTACAGAAAATAATAAACAAATTACAAGATTTTTAAACTAATTACACCTAATTTAATCCCTCTAACAAAATAAAAAAGCCCCCCCCCAAAATAAAAAAGCCCTACCCTACACTAAATTACCAATAGCCCTTAAAAGGGCCATTTGCGGGGCATTGCCCCAAAGTAATCAGCTCTTTTACCTGTAAAAAAAAAATAACAATTCCCCCCAACATTAAAACCCACCACCCACACAACCAACCCTACTCTAAAACCCACCCAATCCCCCCTTAAAAAAACCTAACACTAACCCCCTGAAGATTACCCTACCAGGAGACATCTTCACCCAACTGGGCAGAGGTGGACCTCCAGACGGGCAGAAGCCTTCATCCAACCGGGCAGAAGTGGTCCTTCATTCAGTCGTTGGCCGTCGTTAGAAGAGAATGCTCCGCGTCAGATGTCTTGAAGATGGACCTGCTCCACGCAGGATGAATGAAGATATAAGATGTCATCTGGATGAATATTTCTGCCCGTCTGGAGGTCCACTTCTGCCCGGTTGGGTGAAGACGTCTCTCGGTAGGGTGATCTTCAGGGGATTAGCATTAGGTTTTTTTAAAGGGGGATTGGGTGAGTTTTAGAGTAGGGTTGGTTGTGTGGGTGGTGGGTTTTAAAGTTGGGGGGGGAATTGTAATTTTTTTTTTACAGGTAAAAGAGCTGATTACTTTGGGGCAATGCCCTGCAAAAGGTCCTTTTAAGGGCTATTTTTAATTTAATGTAGGGTAGGGCTTTTTTTTTTTTTTTATTTTGTTAGGGGATTAGATTAGGTGTAATTAGTTTAAAAATCTTGTAATTTGTTTATTATTTTCTGTAATTTAGTGTGTTTTTTCTTGTACTTTAGATTAAAAAAATGTAATTGTAATTGTATTTAATTTAGGTAATTAATTTAAATGTAGTGTAGTGTTAGGTGTAATTGTAACTTAGAATAAAAATAAACCCTAAGATAGCTACAATGTAACTATTAGTTATATTGTAGCTATCTTAGGGTTTATTTTATAGGTAAGTATTTAGTTTTAAATAGGAATAATTTAGTGAATTGTAGCAATTTTATTTAGATTTATTTAAATTATATTTAAGTTAGGGGGGGTAGGGTTAGACTTAGGTTTAGGGGTTAATAACTTTATTATAGTGGCGGCGACGTTGGGGGCAGCAGATTAGGGGTTAATAAATGTAGGTAGGTGTCGGCGATGTTAGGGCCGGCAGGTTAGGGGTTAATAATATTTAACTAGTGTTTGCGATGCGGGAGTCCGGCGGTTTATGGGTTAATATATTTATTATAGTGGCGGCGATGTCCAGTTCAGCAGATTAGGGTTTAAAAATTTTATTTTAGTGTTTGCGATGTGGGGGGGCTTGGTTTAGGGGTTAATAGGTAGTTTATAGGTGTTAGTGTACTTTTTAGCACTTTAGTTAAGAGTTTTATGCTACGGCGTTGTAGTGTAAAACTCTTAACTACTGACTTTTAAATGCGGTACCAGGCTTGACAGGAAAGACTGTACCGCTCACTTTTGGTCAGACTCGTAATACCGGCGCTATGCAAGTCCCATTAAAAATATAGGATACGCAATTAACGTAAGTGGATTTGCGGTATTTCCGAGTCTGGCCAAAAAAGTGAGCGGTACACCTGTCCCTGTGTTAAAAAGCAGCGTTAGGACCTCTTAACGCTGCTTTTTAACCCTAACACACAACTCGTAATCTAGCCAAATGTATTTTAATATGCATATGTATATATATATATATATTTATATATACATATATATATATATATATATATATATATATATATATATATATATATATATATATATATATAAACCATAAAACCTAATCCTGACTCAGTGTCAAAACAAAAGTTATTACTATAATTATAAACAAAAACAAAACATTTATTACTATAATTATAATTTCATAACTTTCTGTTGTAAACATAGCTCCTGAATACACCCTTGGAGAAATAACATAATAGTAAATTGTATGAAAATTTCATGTATGTATTTGGGCAGATTAGATAGATAGATGACAGACTGATAGATAGATAGATAGATGACAGATAGATTTAGATATATAGAAACATTTCAAATAGACTATAAAGACTTACTATGTAACTACTTGACCTTGATGCCTTATTATAAACTAGTCCTAAAGCCCGTTTACACGGGTCATTTTTTGCAGTACAGCGGTCCCACCCCTTGCTCTCCCTCTCTTTTGTTCTCTCTCTCCCCTCTCTTTTGCTTTCTCTCTTCCATTTTTTGCTCTCTCTCACCCTCTTTTGCTCTCTCACCCTCTCTTTTGCTCTCACTCCCCTAACTTTTGCTCTCTCTTCTCTCTCTTTTGCTATCTCCCCCTTTCTTTTGCTCTCTCTCCCCTCTCTTTTGCTCTCTCTCTCCCCTCTCTTTTGCTCTCGCCCCCCTCTGTTTTGCGCTCTCTCCCTCCCCCCTCTCTTTTGTTCTCTCTTTCTCTCCCCCTCTCTTTTGCTCTCTCTCTCCCCCACTCTTTTGCGCTCTCTTTCTCCCCCCTCTCTTTTGCTCTCTCTTTAACCCCTTTTTTGCTCTCTCTTTCTCCCCCCTCTCTTTTGCTCTCTCTCCCCCTCTTTTGCTCTCTCTCCCCCTCTCTTTTGCTCTCTCTCCCCCACTCTCTTTTGCTCTCTCCCCTCTCTTGCTCTCTCTCCCCTTTCTTTTGCACTCTCTCTCCCTCTCTTTTGCGCTCTCTCCCCTCTCTTTTGCGCTCTCTCTCTCCCCCTCTCTTTTATGCTCTCTCTCTCCCCCTCTCTTTTGCAATCTCTCTCCCCCCTTACTTTTGCTCTCTCTCCCCCTCTCTGTTGCTCTCTCTCCCCCTCTCTTTTGCTCTCTCTCTCTCCCCCCTCTATTTTGCTCCCCCCTCTCTTTTGCTGTCTCTCCCCCTCTCTTTTGTTTCATCTCCCTCCTCTTTTGCGCTCTCTCCCCCTCTTCTGCTCTTTCCCCCTCTCTTTTGCTGTCACTCCCCTGTCTTTTGCTCTCTCTTCCCTCTCTTTTGTTCTCTCCCCCATTCTTTTTTGCTCTCTCTCCCCTCTCTTTTGCTCTCTCTCTCCTCTCTTTTGCTCTCTCTCTCCTCTCTTTGCGCTCTCTCTCCCCAATCTTTTGCTCTCTCTCCCCTCTCTTTTGCTCTCTCCCCCCTCCCTTTTGCTCTCTCTCCCCTCTCTTTTGCTCTCTCTCCTCTCTTTTGCTCTCTCTCCCCCTGTTTTGCTCTCTCTCCCCTATCTTTTGCTCTCTCTCCCCTCTCTTTTGCTCTCTCTCTCCTCTCTTTTGTTCTCTCTCCCCTCTCTTTTGTTCTATTTCCCTTATCTTTTGCTCTCTCTCCCCTCTCTTTTGCTCTCTCTCTCCTCTCTTTTGCTCTCTCTCCCACCTTTCTTTTTCTCTCTACCACCTTTCTTTTTCTCTCTCCCCTCCTCTTTATTGCTCTCTCTTGCTCTCTCTCCCCCATATCTGTTGCTCTCTGTCATTCACGGCCATGGCCACTCCCACCCGCCCCCGCCCCGGCACGCCCATCCGGCCCTGGCATGCCGGCCTTGCCCCAGTCACGGCTAAACCCCGTCCCAGTCACACCCATCCCCATCATGCCTGGTCGGCCCTGCCTCACCCCCATCCTGCCTACAGTTCTCACGGTGGACAGGTTAGTTTGTTGAAGGCCAGGTGTCCTTGTGCAGTCTTTACTGTGACAAACACACTTGTCCTTTTATATTATAGGATATAAAATCAATAAGTGTGGGAAATAATTACTTTAGAAAAATTTCTTCAAAATTAACCCCTAAGATATAGAGACATAAAGAGTTTATTTTATATAAAATAAACTCATAACACATGACTATGCCACCCAGTAGTCATACTAATTAACACCATTACATTAGTTTAGTCTAGGTACATATTAGCTCACAACAGAGGGCAAGATGCTTAACCAAAGGCTACAGAAAAAATGATTGTTTTTGGCTGCGTTCTTGCCTTTGTTGGCTATGATTCCATGCTCTGACATTGAAATATTTCTGGGATACAACAAACTCATGTTCCAGCTGACTTGCTAACACAGAAGAATACTTTGGCCATTTTACTGCCTGACTATCTGGCTAACCAAGTTAACCATTTGATAGGAGGATACACTACACAGACACCCACAGAGAGATCAAACACCTTTCTTATCCATATAGAGGTGTATCCCCATATTGCAAACCAACGGCTAGATTTGGAGTTTTGTCAGTAACGACCCGAAAAACTAACGCCGGCTTTTTTCTGGCTGCACCATAAAAATAACTCTGGTATTGAGAGTCCACATAAAGGCTGCGTTAGGCTCCAAAAAAGGAGCGTAGAGCATTTTACCAGAGTTGCTTACGCAAGCGGCCAGCCTCAAAAACGTGCTCGTGCACGATTCCCCCATAGGAAACAATGGGGCAGTTTGAGCTGAAAAAAAACCTAACACCTGCAAAAAAGCCGCGTTCAGCTCCTAACGCAGCCCCATTGTTTGCTATGCGGAAACACTTCCTACGTCTGCACCTAACACTCTAACATGTACCCCGAGTCTAAACACCCCTAACCTTACACTTATTAACCCCTAATCTGCCTCCCCCGCTATCGCTGACCCCTGCATATTATTATTAACCCCTAATCTGCTGCTCCGTAAACCGCCGCTACTTACATTATCCCTATGTACCCCTAATCTGCTGCCCTAACATCGCCGACCCCTATATTATATTTATTAACCCCTAATCTGCCCCCCACAACGTCGCCTCCACCTGCCTACACTTATTAACCCCTAATCTGCCGACCGGACCTGAGCGGTACTATAATAAAGTTATTAACCCCTAATCCGCCTCACTAACCCTATAATAAATAGTATTAACCCCTAATCTGCCCTCCCTAACATCGCCGACACCTAACTTCAATTATTAACCCCTGATCTGCCAACTGGAGCTCACCGCTATTCTAATAAATGTATTAACCCCTAAAGCTAAGTCTAACCCTAACACTAACACCCCCCTAAATTAAATATAATTTACATCTAACGAAATTAATTATCTCTTATTAAATAAATTATTCCTATTTAAAGCTAAATACTTACCTGTAAAATAAATCCCAATATAGCTACAATATAAATTATAATTATATTATAGCTATTTTAGGATTTATATTTATTTTACAGGTAACTTTGTATTTATTTTAACCAGGTACAATAGCCATTAAATAGTTAAGAACTATTTAATAGCTAAAATAGTTAAAATAATTACAAAATTACCTGTAAAATAAATCCTAACCTAAGTTACAATTAAACCTAACACTACACTATCAATTAATTAATTAAATAAACTACCTACAATTACCTACAATTAACCTAACACTACACTATCAATAAATTAATTAAATACAATTCCTACAAATAAATACAATTAAATAAACTAGCTAAAGTACAAAAAATAAAAAAGAACTAAGTTACAAAAAATAAAAAAATATTTACAAACATAAGAAAAATATTACAACAATTTTAAACTAATTACACCTACTCTAAGCCCCCTAATAAAATAACAAAGCCCCCCAAAATAAAAAAAATGCCCTACCCTATTCTAAATTACTAAAGTTCAAAGCTCTTTTACCTTACCAGCCCTGAACAGGGCCCTTTGCGGGGCATGCCCCAAAGAATTCAGCTCTTTTGCCTGTAAAAAAAAACATACAATACCCCCCCCAACATTACAACCCACCACCCACATACCCCTAATCTAAACCAAACCCCCCTTAAATAAACCTAACACTAAGCCCCTGAAGATCTTCCTACCTTATCTTCACTATACCAGGTTCACCGATCCATCCTGAAGAGCTCCTCCGATGTCCTGATCCAAGCCCAAGCGGGGGGCTGAAGAGGTCCATGATCCGGCTGAAGTCTTCATCCAAGCGGGGTAGAAGAGGTCTTCCATCCGATTGAAGTCTTCATCCAAGCGGGATCTTCTATGGTCATCCATCCGGAGCGGAGCGGCAGGATCCTGAAGACCTCTGACGCGGAACATCCATCCTGGCCGACGACTGAACGATGAATGATGGTTCCTTTAAATTACGTCATCCAAGATGGCGTCCCTCGAGTTCCGATTGGTTGATAGGATTCTATCAGCCAATCGGAATTAAGGTAGGAATATTCTGATTGGCTGATGGAATCAGCCAATCAGAATCAAGTTCAATCCGATTGGCTGATCCAATCAGCCAATCAGATTGAGCTCGCATTCTATTGGCTGTTCCGATCAGCCAATAGAATGCGAGCTCAATCTGATTGGCTGATTGGATCAGCCAATCGGATTGAACTTGATTCTGATTGGCTGATTCCATCAGCCAATCAGAATATTCCTACCTTAATTCCGATTGGCTGATAGAATCCTATCAGCCAATCGGAATTCGAGGGACGCCATCTTGGATGACGTCCCTTAAAGGAACCGTCATTCGGCTAGTAAGCGTCGGGAGAAGAGGATGGAAGATGATGGCTCCCGAAGAAAGAAGATTTCAGATGCCGTTGATAGAAGACTTCATCCGGATCATGGACCTCTTCAGCTCCCGCTTGGATGAAGACTTCGTCCGGATCTTGGACCTCTTCAGCTCCCGCTTGGATGAAGACTTCAGCTGGATCATGAACCTCTTCAGCCCCCCGCTTGGGCTTGGATCAGGACATCGGAGGAGCTCTTCAGGACGGATCGGTGAACCTGGTATGGTGAAGATAAGGTAGGAAGATCTTCAGGGGCTTAGTGTTAGGTTTATTTAAGGGGGGTTTGAGTTAGATTAGGGGTATGTGGGTGGTGGGTTGTAATGTTGGGGGGGGGTATTGTATGTTTTTTTTTTACAGGCAAAAGAGCTGAATTCTTTGGGGCATGCCCAGCAAAGGGCCCTGTTCAGGGCTGGTAAGGTAAAAGAGCTTTGAACTTTAGTAATTTAGAATAGGGTAGGGCATTTTTTTTATTTTGGGGGGCTTTGTTATTTTATTAGGGGGCTTAGAGTAGGTGTAATTAGTTTAAAATTGTTGTAATATTTTTCTTATGTTTGTAAATATTTTTTTATTTTTGTAACTTAGTTCTTTTTTATTTTTGTACTTTAGCTAGTTTATTTAATTGTATTTATTTGTAGGAATTGTATTTAATTAATTTATTGATAGTGTAGTGTTAGGTTAATTGTAGGTAATTGTAGGTAGTTTATTTAATTAATTTATTGATAGTGTAGTGTTAGGTTTAATTGTAACTTAGGTTAGGATTTATTTTACAGGTAATTTTGTAATTATTTTAACTATTTTAGCTATTAAATAGTTCTTAACTATTTAATAGCTATTGTACCTGGTTAAAATAAATACAAAGTTACCTGTAAAATAAATATAAATCCTAAAATAGCTATAATATAATTATAATTTATATTGTAGCTATATTAGGATTTATTTTACAGGTAAGTATTTAGCTTTAAATAGGAATAATTTATTTAATAAGAGATAATTAATTTCGTTAGATGTAAATTATATTTAACTTAGGGGGGTGTTAGTGTTAGGGTTAGACTTAGCTTTAGGGGTTAATACATTTATTAGAATAGCGGGGAGCTCCAGTCGGCAGATTAGGGGTTAATAATTGAAGTTAGGTGTCGGTGATGATAGGGAGGGCAGATTAGGGGTTAATACTATTTATTATAGGGTTAGTGAGGCGGATTAGGGGTTAATAACTTTATTATAGTAGCGCTCAGGTCCGGTCGGCAGATTAGGGGTTAATAAGTGTAGGCAGGTGGAGGCGACGTTGTGGGGGGCAGATTAGGGGTTAATAAATATAATATAGGGGTCGGCGGTGTTAGGGGCAGCAGATTAGGGGTACATAAGGATAACGTAGGTGGCGGCGCTTTGCGGTCGGCAGATTAGGGGTTAATAAGTGTAGGTAGGTGGAGGCGATTTTGTGGGGGGCAGGTTAGGGTTTAATAAATATAATACAGGGGTCGGCGGTGTTAGGGGCAGCAGATTAGGGGTACATAAGTATAACGTAGGTGGCGGTCGGCAGATTAGGGGTTAAAAAAATTTAATCGAGTTGCGGCGATGTGGGGGGACCTCGGTTTAGGGGTACATAGGTAGTTTATGGGTGTTAGTGTACTTTAGAGCACAGTAGTTAAGAGCTTTATAAACCGGCGTTAACCCAGAAAGCTCTTAACTACTGACTTTTTTCCTGCGGCTGGCATTTTGTCGTTAGATGTCTAACGTTCACTTCAGACACGACTCTATATACCGGAGTTAGAAAGATCCCATTGAAAAGATAGGATACGCAATTTACGTAAGGGGATCTGCGGTATGGAAAAGTCGCGGCTGAAAAGTGAGCGTTAGACCCTATTTTGAGTGACTCCAAATACCGGAGGTAGCCTAAAACCAGCGTTAGGAGCCTCTAACGCTGGTTTTCACGGCTAACGCCAAACTCCAAATCTAGGCCTAAGTGTTGATGTAATTTATTTGTATAGCTGCTATTTTTAAGCTTATTATCAGATAAATGTTAGCTGTTAGGATATTTAATATTCAATGAAAAGGGTTCTGTAACCAATAATTCTACATTTATTTTAAATTATTATAAAGTATTTTAGAGATTATTAAACTTTAGCCATATTGTATTCATTGATGTTGCTTTGATTGGTGCACTAAGAATTATTATTGTGGCTGAAAGTGACTTTTAACTTCTTGTTCAAAAGTATATTTTATATCTCAGCTTGATATTTTACATGTGACTGTTCTAGGAATTTTCCATATATCAGTGTAATTTATATACTATAGCATATAGGAAATTATAGGGTTCTAGGGTTACATTCAATTTGAGCTACATTGTATAAGCTGATAAATGATGGATAGTTTATGAATCAGTATAAGGCTTCTAACTAATATATTTCATGCATTGAAAATTGTGCTGGATTTGATAATCAGACATTAGATTTGATGGTATATTATTATCAAATTGTTTTAACAAAAGTCCCGCTTATTGAAATTTTAGTTCAAACTTACTAAATTCTGCTAGATAGTTGCTTGTGTAAATGATTAATATTGTTGGTTTATTTCTGGATTGTTCTAGAAGGTTTTAGAGTGTGTTGACTGATATTAATTTTTGTTAAGACTGAATGAATTATCAAATAAAATATTGTGCTTATATACATAGTATAACAGATTATTTAATTTTAATTGATTTAAATAATTTCTATAGCTTGCTTTTTACTTTATTAATATTGTAAAAAATCTATTATACATTTAATCATAATTAAGCCCTCATTACTGCATAAATGTATTCACTGTGTTCATAATATTACACCTGTTAGAACTTAGGCCTAGATTTGGAGTTTGGCGGTAGCCGTGAAAACCAGCGTTAGAGGCTCCTAACGCTGGTTTTAGGCTACCTCCGGTATTTGGAGTCACTCAAAAAAGGGTCTAACGCTCACTTTTCAGCCGCGACTTTTCCATACCGCAGATCCCCTTACGTCAATTGCGTATCCTATCTTTTCAATGGGATTTTTCTAACTCCGGTATTTAGAGTCGTGGCTGAAGTGAGCGTTAGAAATCTAACGACAAAACTCCAGCCGCAGAAAAAAGTCAGTAGTTAAGAGCTTTCTGGGCTAACGCCGGTTCATAAAGCTCTTAACTAATGTACTCTAAAGTACACTAACACCCATAAACTACCTATGTACCCCTAAACTGAGGTCCCCCCACATCGCCGCCACTCGATTAAATTTTTTAACCCCTAATCTGCCGACCGCCACCTACGTTATCCTTATGTACCCCTAATCTGCTGCCCCTAACACCGCCGACCCCTATATTATATTTATTAACCCCTAACCTGCCCCCCACAACGTCGCAGCCAGCTACCTACAATAATTAACCCCTAATCTGCCAACCGCAAAGAGCCGCCACCTACATTATAGCTATGTACCCCTAATCTGCTGCCCCTAACACCGCCGACCCCTATATTATATTTATTATCCCCTAATCTGTCCCCCTCAACGTCGCCTCCACCTGCCTACACTTATTAACCCCTAATCTGCCGAGCGGACCTGAGCGCTACTATAATAAAGTTATTAACCCCTAATCCGCCTCACTAACCCTATAATAAATAGTATTAACCCCTAATCTGCCCTCCCTAACATCGCCGACACCTAACTTCAATTATTAACCCCTAATCTGCCGACTGGAGCTCACCGCTATTCTAATAAATGTATTAACCCCTAAAGCTAAGTCTAACACTAACACCCCCCTAAATTAAATATAATTTTAATCTAACAAAATTAATTAACTCTTATTAAATAAATTATTCCTATTTAAAGATAAATACTTACCTGTAAAATAAACCCTAATATAGTTACAATATAAATTATAATTATATTATAGCTATTTTAGGATTAATATTTATTTTACAGGTAACTTTGTAATTATTTTAACCAGGTACAATAGCTATTAAATTGTTAAGAACTATTTAATATCTAAAATAGTTAAAATAATTACAAATATACCTGTAAAATAAATCCTAACCTAAGTTACAATTAAACCTAACACTACACTATCAATAAATTAATTAAATAAAATACCTATAATTATCTACAATTAAACCTAACACTACACTATTAATAAATAAATTAAATACAATTCCTACAAATAAATACAATGAAATAAACTAACTAAAGTACAAAAAATAAAAAAGAACTAAGTTACAAAAAATAAAAAAATATTTACAAACATTAGAAATATATTACAACAATTTTAAACTAATTACACCTACTCTAAGCCCCCTAATAAAATAACAAAGCCCCCCAAAATAAAAAAAATGCCCTACCCTATTCTAAATTACTAAAGTTCAAAGCTCTTTTACCTTACCAGCCCTGAACAGGGCCCTTTGCGGGGCATGCCCCAAGAAGTTCAGCTCTTTTGCCTGTAAAAAAAAACATACAATACTTAATATAGAATCCTATCAGCCAATCGGAATTCGAGGGACGCCATCTTGGATGACGTCATTTAAAGGAACCGTCATTCGTCGTTCAGTCGTAGGCCAGGATGGATGTTCCGCGTTGGAGGTCTTCAGGATGCTGCCGCTCCACTCCGGATGGATGACGATAGAAGATGCCTCTTGGATGAAGACTTCAATCGGATGGAAGACCTCTTCTGCCCCGCTTGGATGAAGACTTCTACCGGATGGATGACCTCTTCTTGCTCCGCTTGGATGAAGAATTTGGCTCGGCTGGGTGAAGACGACTCAAGGTAGGGAGATCTTTAGGGGCTTAGTGTTAGGTTTATTTAAGGGGGGTTTGGGTTAGATTAGGGGTATGTGGGTGGTGGGTTGTAATGTTGGGGGGGGTATTGTATGTTTATTTTTTACAGGCAAAAGAGCTGAACTTCTTGGGGCATGCCCCGCAAAGGGCCCTGTTCAGGGCTGGTAAGGTAAAAGTGCTTTGAACTTTAGTAATTTAGAATAGAGTAGGGTATTTTTTTTATTTTGGGGGGCTTTGTTATTTTATTAGGGGGCTTAGAGTAGGTGTAATTAGTTTAAAATTGTTGTCATATATTTCTAATGTTTGTAAATATTTTTTTATTTTTTGTAACTTAGTTCTTTTTTATTTTTGTACTTTAGTTAGTTTATTTCATTGTATTTATTTGTAGGAATTGTATTTAATTTATTTATTGGAGTTTTGCATGGAATGTGTCAGATTCCAGACAAATTCAGGCTGACCTTCAGGCAAAGGGTACAAATGTGTCAGCTCACACTTTATGTCACCATCTGAATGAAAAGGGACGCTATGGTAGGAGACCCAGGAGGACCCAACTGCTGACACAGAAACATAAAAAAGCCAGATTGGAGTTTGCCAAAACTTACCTGAGGAAGCCTAAATCCTTTTGGGAGAATGTGCTGTGGACAGACAAAATAAAATGACAGCTTTTTGGTAAAGCCCATCATTCTACTGTTTTCAGAAAAAGAAATGAGGCTTTTAAAGAAAAGAATACAGTCCCTACAGTCAAACATGGTGGAGGTTCACTGATATTTTGAGGTTGCTTTGCTGCTTCAGGCACTGGATGTCTTGTGTGCATGGCATTGTGAAATCTGAAGACTACCAAAGAATTATGTGGTGCACTGTAGGGTCCAGTGTCAGAAAGTTGGGTCTCCATCAGAGTTCATGGGTCTTACAGCAGGGCAATGACCCAAAACACATGTCAAAAACCACCCATAAATGGTTTCAGACAAAGCGCTGGAGAGTACTGAACTGGCCAGCAATGAGTCCAGATCGCAATCCCATAGCGTACCTGTGAAGAGATCTCAAAATAGCAGTTGGGAAAAGGAACACTTCCAATCTGAGAGACCTGGAGCAGTTAGCGAAAGAAGAGTGGTTCAAGATTCCATTAGAGAGGTGTAAGAAACTCATTGATGGTTACAGGAAGCAATTGATTTCAGTTATTTTTTTCCAAGGGGTGTGCTACCAAATATTACATTGAGGGTGCCAATATTTTTGTCCAGTCCATTTTTTGAGTTTTGCTGGGAATGTGTCAGACTTGGCTTTTTTTTCTCCACTTTTTTGTGTCATACCAAAACAAACAAAATAAATGAACATGAGAATGCCTAAACATTTCTAATTGCCACAATTTTCTGTGCGAATTGGTGCATTATCTGACAGAAATGCAGAGGTGCCAATATTTTTCGCCATGACTGTATATATTTTACCAAATAAATCATCATACATATATGGAAATAAAAATGTGAAGAAATTGGAATGTAAAATATTCATTATTAATTTCGGGTTTTGCGTAGTTAGGTTATTGCGCAAGCGTATTTTCCAGCATGCTCCATTGAAGTCTATGGGGAGAAGTTAATGCAGTCGTGCTATACAAAGTACTAAAGTTAGCGGGCATCAGACTTATGCTCTTGTGCTGTTTCTTTACTTTCATATTGTAAAACGCTTGCTAAACCGTTCAGGTTAAAATTTTACTTTAAGTGCAGGTGAAAAATTTAGTTCCACTTGTAATTGTCATAATGTCATTTTTTTTCTCGTTATTATGACCCTTTTATTGTAAATGTTTGTGTAAAATATTTGCATATTTGTTTTGTTATACAGCAATAGTCTCCCTGGGTAGAATGAGAGGTTTCTGGGAATGTAAAGGCGGGTTTATTATGGGCGTTCAAGAATGTGGTCAGGATTTTTCACCTATACCAACAGTAAGCAGGATTCCCCTCTCATCTTGGGCCCCATACAATATGCAGTGTCGCCCGCAAAAGCTGGCGACGCCGGTTTTTGCACGGGTTTGGTATCATATATATGGCGTAGCATACAAGTTATGCACGTATATTTCAGCCTTCGCCATATTTTTTTTACCCATAGACTGACATAGAAAACACGCGCAATTTGGTATCCAATATACAGCATAAGGACTTAGGACTTAGGCGCACAGAATTCAGAAAATCTACTCTATTCTCAACCCTTGCACTGACTTATAAACCAACATAACTCTCTGAAGGCCTTAAAAATTCATGCTCAATAACATACATATCAGCAGCTTGATCTCAAACAGTTAAACCTCTTCCAAGCATTTATTATTCCTGCCCCTGCAAGTGTGTCAAACCAATCACAAACAGCACAACCTCTCAACAGGAAGCCTAAAAAACCCGCCAATGCACATCCTCATTAGCCACCATGTTTCCCCTGCTTTCTATAGAGAGACAGCAGCATGGGGCACAAGGGGTGCATCATGGGGCACAAGGGGTGCATCATGGGGCACAAGGGGTGCTGAAAGCCCTACAAGCCCCTGTTGTTCTGTCTATACATGCTGATTCTATAGTTGCTGCTGAGGTCCCTGGTCATGGTTCTGCCCCTGCTGCTGCCCCTGCTGCAGCTGGTCATAGAATTACATACTGCGGATTTCCACTGCATGTAAGTGAAACTACTACATCCCACCCCCCTTCCCTTTACCACCCTAATTACTGAAAATATCTCATTAGTTTAATTCATGTTTAGGTCACTATGATTTATTGACTATCATTAAGAAGAATGAAAATGGATGTTTATACCTTATGTTCACACCTTCTGTAAATACATTATTATTTATATATTTATATACCCATGTGCAGGGATAGGCAAGGTGTCCTTCACTAAAGGTCTTTACTTTAGAAAATGTCCGCCACAGCCTTGGCTCGTGCCTATCCCTGCCCATGTGTCAATTTCTATTGGATGTGAGAAACCTTGATTTACATCTTATAAGTGAATATTACTATATGTACCCTTCATACACAACTATGTGATGTGGTTTATAGAACATGAATATGTCATAAACATGATAATATTACCTTTTTTGGGCCATTTCCACACAGGCCTTATTATATGTTTTAGCAATATTAGTGTACTAAAACACCCCTCACATGGATGTGGATGACAATTATATGGTAAATAACAGAGGACAAGATTCATGGTGGACTATAAGAATATTTATTTCTTTTTAGGCTTCTTGGATGAGGGGGCTGAGGTGACTGTAGTGGATTTCCTTGTTCTCCTGGCTTGTGAAGATTCAGATGTTTCTGCTGGAGTGCTGGCCACATATGATAGGCTGGAGGCAGTGTCCTGCTGGTGTGTAAAGTGCTCAACCAACACACCCAATAGTTGATTTTGTTCCCGCCATCTATTGTCCATCTGCATCTGCATATCAGACAGAATTCTCATCATCTGCGACTGGTTTTGAACAATTCCACTTAATGATGCTGCCATGTCCCTCTGCAGCTCTATGCTATGCTTGTGTAACCTCTCTTGGCTCCTGTGAAACCCCTGTTGGCCTCTTTGTCTGCTCTCACAGCTTGTTATGAGCCTCCTCTGGAGTGAAATGTATTCCTCACCCAGGGGAGAATACAGTGCATCCACAGGCTCTTGAGCAGCAGGGCTTCTATGTGCTTGAGGTGCAGGTTCAGCTGCATCTGCTGGTGCTTGAGGTGCAGGTTCAGCTGCATCTGCTGGTGCTTGTGGGATATCTTCAGCTGCATCTGCTGGTGCTTGTGGGACATCTTGAGCTGCATCTGCTGGTGCTTGTGGGACATCTTCAGCTGCATCTGCTGGTGCTTGAGTACTTTCAGCTATATGCTCATCTGCAGATGGTGGAGCTCTCCCAAGGGAAGAGGATGGTGGAGCTCTCCCAAGTGAAGAGGATGGTGGAGCTCTTCCAAGGGAAGAGGATGGTGGAGCTCTCCCAAGTGAAGAGGATGGTGGAGCTCTCCCAAGGGAAGAGGATGGTGGAGCTCTCCCAAGTGAAGAGGATGGTGGAGCTCTCAGGGTGGATTGATAGTCCCACTGATGACCAGTGTGTGACCACTCAGCCTATCCAGTTGGCACTTCTTGTGACATACCCTGTGTGTAAAAGCCATGACTGCCCTGAGATTGTGTTGGGGGGGGGTAAAGACATGGACCCTTTGTGGCTGACTTGGCTCCCCCTCAAAGCCAAAAGAAGAATATTCCTCTGGCCAGGAATCTTGCAAGGGGTCATATGTCAATGGTGGTGGCATCACTTCCGGGTCCTCAACTGAAGCCA
Source organism: Bombina bombina (assembly GCF_027579735.1). Taxonomy (NCBI): domain Eukaryota; kingdom Metazoa; phylum Chordata; class Amphibia; order Anura; family Bombinatoridae; genus Bombina; species Bombina bombina. The sequence goes on along the minus strand of NC_069504.1, from coordinate 536,171,192 downwards.
TCCAACTCTGCTCATGCCTGGGAGCATAATGTTCACGTGGTTGCCTAAAGACTGGTGGTGGTGGCTGCATGCCTGTGACTGGTGGTGGTGGTGGAGGTGGCTGCATGCCTGTGACTGGAGGTGGTGGTAGAGGTGGCGGCATGCCTGTTTGCATCCTGATGACAGGAGGTTCTGTGGAGGAGTCAAATGATGAGAGGGATTAGTACAGTCATATATATGTCCATGTGGGCATACAATGTACATTGATACATGCTAGGGCCTATACTCATTCTCATGTCAAACTCTATAACATGTATGTGCACAATGTGATTTGAGGGATTTTAATCTGCACAGTATACAGGTATGTGTTTTATACACTAGTTATATGTACATGTCAATGATGCAAAAAATGTGACACTATGGTCACACAATTTACTAGCCTGATGTAGGCACAGAACCTGCTTTCTGAGCTAAAAGTATTGTGATGGCTATAGTGTCCATTTACTGAAAACTATACATGTGGCTTGTGGCCTGTGTTACTCTGAGACATGTTAGTATTGCACTATTCAACCTCATATCATGAATTGCATTGTGTTAAGTAGCATTAATGTCAAATATAATTGTAGTTGTTTTTGTTAGTAGGCCAAATACCATGCTCCTCATTGTGTGCATGAATGTGTGACATTAAAGGATGTTATATCTCAAATACATATCACACTGGTGTGTGGGATATTACTCCCCAGCATGATGTGCTGTGGTTGCAGCTCCTGAGTCACGAGCCCCTGGATGTCCACGGACTGCTGTGATACTCAGGGACCTGCTTATCATCTCCTGCCAGGTGTTGTATTCTGTGTCCAGGGGTGGACCACCACCTGTTCCCCTCTGGTGCATGGCTTCCTGCCCCATCTTCTCTTTCACCCGCCTCTTACAGTCATTCCACCTTTTTTTAAGGCCCTCAACAGTCCTCCTCTGCTGGGCCACACTGTTGACGGCATCCTTTACAGCCAACCATGCTGTTTTACGCCTTCTGGCAATGCCTTTGCCCTTCTCCTGGCCAAAGAGGGCACTGTGATTGTCCATGATGGCCTGGACTAGGGCAACATTCTCATCGAAGAAGTTTGAACATCTCATCCTCTCATCCTCTGTGGACACCTGGCTTGCTCCCTGTGATGTCCCTGGTGTGGGTTCCTCCCTATCCTCTCCCTCCTCCCCCTTCTGTCCCCATGTGCACCCTCTGTCCCTCTTCTAGATGTGCCTGGTCTCTGGGCATCTCCCCTCCCTTCATCCCTTCTAGCTCTCCCTCTCCCCACTCCACTTACTCCCTGACGGGGACCCCGCTGCTCCTCCTGTCCTCTACAATACTCCTCTCCCTGTCACTCCTCTCCCTGCCACTCCTCTCCCCTCCTCCTCTCCGCCCTACCTCTCGCTGCCATCCTCACACTACACACACTCACACACTCATTCCCAGTTCAATCACACACAATCACAACCAAACACTCAGCCTATCACACTGTAAAATTGAAATAAAATGTGTGAGGTGTTAGGAAAAAAAAGTGTTGTGTATTTTGTATATGTATGTATGCAATATTTGCGCAATATGTAAAAATATGTGTAAGTGTACAAGCTTTACCAACCAACAATGCGACCTAACTAACTCCTCTGTTTGTGCCTCTCTCTCTACTCTGACTAATCCCCCACTCCACTGTAGTGTGCTGTAGCTCAACGAACCATCCAAACACACTGAAGAAAATGGCGGTTGCACATTTTTAGATGGAGTCGCGGGTGATTTTTACGAGTGTTAGCCTAATTTGCATAAAACTACTCTTTATTGAGACTTTACGTGGACAAAATACAAGCGTAAGTTACTTGCGACGAGTAAAATGTGTATTTGCGCACTTTTCGGAAGAACGCCAGTTTGTCCTACTTACGCCAGTTTAGCATCTAACGGCACAGTATATGTAATACCCCGATGTGCGAGGTGAAATTACGGAAAACTAAGCCGTATATCGGATCGCACACCTTGTGGTTGTGTCTCATTGATCTCAAGCTGGCAAGGTTTTTTTTCCATTTTACTTTATTCAAGCCTTCTTTACTGCTTATTAGAGAGTGTTTCTTTCCAATTGCTTATTTGCTTTCTGGCATTTTTGTTATGTTAGTATCCTTTACAGTGGTGCTTGTTCAATGCGCCAAGAGGGGAACAGTCCCAAACAGATGCTGCTCTTCTGATTATATTGGAAAGTCACTTGCAACGTACTGTTGTGACAAGGGGCTGGTACAAACCTCTGGAAACTGTGCAGTGTTTTTCTCTGTGACCTATTCATTTCACTAACAGGTTGATTGAATCTAAACCATTGGGTCAGGCAAACAGCACCATAATTAAAGATTCAGACAGAGCAATGTTTTAAAAGTTTTCACTTTATTTCTATTATCATATTTGCTTTGCTCCCATGGTATTCTGTGTTAAAGAGGTAGGTGCCTGGAGCATTACATAGCAGGATATAGTGCTGCCATCTAGTGCTTTTGCAACTGGATAACATTCTTGCAAAACTGCTGCCATATAGTGCTCCACGCTACTGAGCTTAAAGGGACACTGAACCCAATTTTTTTCTTTTGTGATTCAGATAGAGCAGGCAATTTTCAGCAACTTTCTAATTTACTCCTATTATCAAATGTCCTTCATTCTCTTGGGCCTAGATTTGGAGTTCGGCGGTAAAAGGGCTGTTAACGCTCCGCGGGCTTTTTTCTGGCCGCACCATAAATTTAACTCTGGTATCGAGAGTTTAAACAAATGCTGCGTTAGGCTCCAAAAAAGGAGCGTAGAGCATTTTTACCGCAAATGCAACTCTCGATACCAGAGTTGCTTACGGACGCGGCCGGCCTCAAAAACGTGCTCGTGCACCTGCAAAAAAGCAGCGTTCAGCTCCTAACGCAGCCCCATTGTTTCCTATGGGGAAACACTTCCTACGTCTGCACCTAACACCCTAACATGTACCCCGAGTCTAAACACCCCTAACCTTACACTTATTAACCCCTAATCTGCCGCCCCCGCTATCGCTGACACCTGCATATTTTTTTTAACCCCTAATCTGCCGCTCCGTAAACCGCCGCAACCTACGTTATCCCTATGTACCCCTAATCTGCTGCCCCTAACACCGCCGACCCCTGTATTATATTTATTAACCCCTAACCTGCCCCCCACAACGTCGCCGCCAGCTACCTACACTTATTAACTCCTAATCTGCCGAGCGGACCTGAGCGCTACTGTAATAAAGTTATTAACCCCTAATCCGCCTCACTAACCCTATCATAAATAGTATTAACCCCTAATCTGCCCTCCCTAACATCGCCGACACCTACCTTCAATTATTAACCCCTAATCTGCCGAGCGGACCTCACCGCTACTATAATAAATTTATTAATCCCTAAAGCTAAGTCTAACCCTAACACTAACACCCCCCCTAAATTAAATATAATTTTAATCTAACGAAATAAATTAACTCTTATTAAATAACTTATTCCTATTTAAAGCTAAATACTTACCTGTAAAATAAATCCTAATATAGCTACAATATAAATTATAATTATATTATAGCTATTTTAGGATTAATATTTATTTTACAGGCAACTTTGTAATTATTTTAACCAGTTACAATAGCTATTAAATAGTTAAGAACTATTTAATAGTTACCTAGTTAAAATAATAACAAATTTACCTGTAAAATAAATCCTAACCTAAGATATAATTAAACCTAACACTACCCTATCAATAAATTAATTAAATAAACTACCTACAATTACCTACAATTAACCTAACACTACACTATCAATAAATTAATTAAACACAATTGCTACAAATAAATACAATTAAATAAAATAGCTAAAGTTATTACAACAATTTTAAACTAATTACACCTACTCTAAGCCCCCTAATAAAATAACAAAAGCCCCCCAAAATAAAAAATTCCCTACCCTATTCTAAATTTAAAAAGTTACAAGATCTTCAGGGGCTTAGTGTTAGGTTTATTTAAGGGGGGTTTGGGTTAGATTAGGGGTATGTGGGTGGTGGGTTGTAATGTTGGGGGGGGGGGTATGGTATGTTTTTTTTTACAGGCAAAAGAGCTGAAATCCTTGGGGCATGCCCCGCAAAGGGCCCTGTTCAGGGCTGGTAAGGTAAAAGAGCTTGTAACTTTTTTAATTTAGAATAGGGTAGGGAATTTTTTATTTTGGGGGGCTTTGTTATTTTATTAGGGGGCTTAGAGTAGGTGTAATTAGTTTAAAATTGTTGTAATATTTTTCTTATGTTTGTAAATATTTTATTATTTTTTGTAACTTAGTTCTTTTTTATTTTTTGTACTTTAGCTAGTTTATTTAATTGTATTTATTTGTAGCAATTGTGTTTAATTAATTTATTGATAGTGTAGTGTTAGGTTAATTGTAGGTAATTGTAGGTAGTTTATTTAATTAATTTATTGATAGGGTAGTGTTAGGTTTAATTATATCTTAGGTTAGGATTTATTTTACAGGTAAATTTGTTATTATTTTAACTAGGTAATTATTAAATAGTTCTTAACTATTTAATAGCTATTGTACCTAGTTAAAATAAATACCAAGTTGCCTGTAAAATAAATATTAATCCTAAAATAGCTATAATATAATTATAATTTTTATTTTAGCTATATTAGGATTTATTTTACAGGTAAGTATTTAGCTTTAAATAGGAATCATTTATTTAATAAGAGTTAATTTATTTCGTTAGATTAAAATTATATTTAAGTTAGGGGGGTGTTAGTGTTAGGGTTAGACTTAGCTTTAGGGGTTAATCAATTTATTAGAATAGCGGTGAGCTCCGGTCGTCAGATTAGGGGTTAATAATTGAAGTTAGGTGTTGGCGATGTTAGGGAGGGCAGATTAGGGGTTAATACTATTTATGATAGGGTTAGTGAGGCGGGTTAGGGGTTAATAACTTTATTATAGTAGCGCTCAGGTCCGCTCGGCAGATTAGGGGTTAATAAGTGTAGGCAGGTGTCGGCGACGTTGAGGGGGGCAGATTAGGCGTTAATAAATATAATATAGGGGTCGGCGGTGTTAGGGGTAGCAGATTAGGGGTACATAGGGATAACGTAGGTGGCGGCGCTTTGCGGTCGGAAGATTAGGGGTTAATTATTTTAAGTAGCTGGCGGCGACGTTGTGGGGGGCAGGTTAGGGGTTAATAAATGTAATACAGGGGTCGGCGGGGTTAGGGGCAGCAGATTAGGGGTACATAAGTATAACGTAGGTGGCGGTCGGCAGATTAGGGGTTAAAAATTTTAATCGAGTGGCGGCGATGTGGGGGGAGCTCGGTTTAGGGGTACATAGGTAGTTTATGGGTGTTAGTGTACTTTAGGGTACAGTAGTTAAGAGCTTTATGAACCGGCGTTAGCCAGAAAGCTCTTAACTCCTGCTATTTTCAGGCGGCTGGAATTTTGTCGTTAGAGCTCTAACGCTCACTTCAGAAACGACTCTAAATACCAGCGTTAGAAAGATCCCATTGAAAAGATAGGATACGCAAATGGCGTAGGGGGATCTGCGGTATGGAAAAGTCGCGGCTGAAAAGTGAGCGTTAGACCCTTTAATCACTGACTCCAAATACCAGCGGGCGGCCAAAACCAGCGTTAGGAGCCTCTAACGCTGGTTTTGACGGCTACCGCCGAACTCCAAATCTAGGCCTTGGTATCTTTATTTGAAAAGTAAGAATGTAAGTTTAGATGCCGGCCCATTTTTGGTGAACAACCTGGGTTGTTCTTGCTGATTGGTGGATAAATTCACCCACCAATAAACAAGTGCTTTGCTTAGATGCCTTTGCTTAGATGCCTTCTTTTTCAAATAAAGATAGCAAGAGAATGAAGAAAAATTGATAATAGGAGTAAATTAGAAAGTTGCTTAAAATTGCATGCTCTATCTGAATCATGAAAGAAAAAAAATGGGGTTCAGTGTCCCTTTAAGTCACCAATTTTCAACAAAAAATACCAAGCAAATGAAGAAAATTTGATAATAGAAGTAAATTAGAAAGTTGTTTAAAATGGCATGTTCTATTTGAATCATTAAAGGGACACTGAGCCCAAATTTTTTCTTTTGTAATTCAGAAAGAGCATGCAATTTTAAGCAACTTTCTAATTTACTCCTATTATCAATTTTTCTTCGTTCTCTTGCTATCATTATTTGAAAAAGAAGGCATCTAAGCTTTTTTTGGTTTCAGTACTCTGGACAGCACTTTTTTTATTGGTGGATGAATTTATCCACCAATCGGCAAGGACAACCCAGGTTGTTCACCAAAAATGGGATGGCATCTAAACTTACATTCTTGCATTTCAAATAAAGATACCAAGAGAATGAAGAAAATTTGATAATAGGAGTAAATTAGAAAGTTGCTTAAAATTTAATGCTCAATCTGAATCACGAAAGAAATTTTTTGGGTACAGTGTCCCTTTAAAGAAAAATGTAGGTATCATATCTCTTTAAGTAGGCTCACTTCAGAGGTAAATTACAAAAATAATTAATGAACATGACATCATTGTTTTATTATGCTTAAGTAAACATTTTCTGGTTGATTTTATGTTTGATTTTAATGTCTTTTAACTATTTCTCATTCTAGCGTACTAAACATTCTTAGCTGTCTTTCACATTTTATAGAAAATCATGTTTTTTTTTTTGCTTAGTGGTTCTAAATAAAACATGCATATATTTTCTTCCTGTCTTATAAATAATGCAAAGGGCATTCTCTTATAAGTGAGTGTAAAAAAATAACATTTTGACTGATCAGACTGAATAAAAATGTTAATGAAAACAAAAATACAGAAATATATAAACCTATACAATATACATTGCATATATAAAAATAATCAGATCCAAAATGCAAGAGAAACAGTAGAACAGTAACATTGCTTTCATTCCATCACAAAGTATACAGAATAGAAATATGTATATGTCACAAAAATCATATTTATTATGTATAATAATAATTTACATTGCAAAATGAAATAGTTGCAATGAATGCAATTCTGTAATATCTGCAAGCATATTGTGCTTTCATTCTCTGAAATATAAACAAATATTGCTGTCATTTCTCCTTTCATCAAAAAAGGGATGCATTGCACATTAAAAAAAATATACAATATCTGCCATCCTTTATCGCAATTCAGCTTCATCAACAGAAGAGATGACATCAATAAATACAGTAAGTAGATTATTCTCATCGCCAGATGGAATTATACAGTTATCAAGAATTGCATTATTTGGATTTATTGAGAGATAGCACAATACATTTTTTAGTAGCTAGCATTGTGTTGGCATGTATTGAACAGCTGAATGGGACATTTTTAGCCCCTTCAGTTCCGAGCCAAGCACTTTTAGTCTTTTGTACTTCTTTAAATTTCATATCACTTTCAGTGATTTTTATGTGAGGTACCAACACCAATCATATCTCTTTTTTCACTAGAACCAGCATGATTAGACAATATAACTTTAGTTTGTTGAAAGTAAAAAGTTTGCACTCTCGTGTTAACCCGATGAGCCCAAACAGCTTACTCTCATGCTTATCTGATATATTTACATATGTGCTCACCCCATCACATATTCACATATGCGCTCACCTGATTGCATATGCTATTGTGCACTAAGCCAAGATGAAAATATGAATATTTAACATTTCACATAGAAGAATATGTTCTATTTATTTATAAATACAAATTTCTATATATATCTGATGGTATGTTGGTGCAATATATATCCATACCTATATATGTATATATATATATATATATATATATATATATATATACAGTAGATAGATAGATAGATAGATAGAGAGAGAGAGAGAGAGAGAGAGAGAGAGAGAGAGAGAGATAGATATAGATGATTATGTATAGGTATAGATATATACAGATATATAAATGAATATCTCTTTAAAAATACTTAGAACATGTTCTGATATGTACAGAACATTGGAATGTATATTTACAGTAAATACACACCATCATACCCTCCCGCAACGGCCAGGCCTTACTGCTTTCCTCCGGCCCCTAAAAGTTCCCTCCAGCACCAATCCCCCTTCCCATGTGTCCTTCTTGCCCTGCTGGGCCAAACATTCCTCCTGCTGTGTCCGGCTAACCCCTTTGATGTGCCGCTGTTCATTGGTGGAATATGTAAAAAATTGCTGTTCAATGGTGGTGCAGGGGCCACTTACCATTGTCTCCTGCTGCCGCTCCACCAGTTCACGTGGCCGCCAGCTGTTGCGGCCTAGGCCTAGGTCCCGCATCCTGCGCTCAGGCTGTCCTCTGGAGGTCGTCACCTCCCTTCTTCATGTCAGCTGTTGCAACTGCTGCTGACATCCAGCTTCTCCTGCCTCCTCTACTCGCCGTTGACGATCCTCCTCTCGATCTCCTCTTCACCCCTCCTGTTGGGCTCAGCCGTTCTGGTGGCTTCGACCGCCATGAAGACTGGGTGCTGCCTCCTCCATCAGCGACACCAGCTGCTACCTCCCTGCTCCTCGGTCCTTCCTCCTGCCCGAGAGCCATCTGCAGCTGCTGGAGTACCCAGCCTTCGCCTGCGACAGGGATGTCGCCATTTTCAACAGGTCCTGCAGCCTCTCCATAGCCGTATCCATGGCGTCAGCTCTTGGTACAGTAGGTGGGAGAAGAACCGCTTCTCCCACGCTATTAGAAGAAAGAGGCCGTACTTCCTGTTGGCCCTCCTTCTTATGCGTGTTGCCACCCCTTCAGCCGGTCCCACCCCTTGCTCTATACCCTGAGGTTCAAATGCCCTCCCCTTCCATATTCTTCACTCCGGGATTCCTTTATTAGAAATGAATATTGCATAAATATGTTTTTCATGTTTTCACAGATGCCACTTTAGACAGTCTTTGGTAGTTGCCCCCCGCCCCCCTTTTATGACATATTTGTGTTTTAAGGGCAGAAATACATGACTGTTCATTTGAAAGTTTGGATTCAAATAAGGGTTCTCATGCCCCTTTATATTTTGAGTTGGCCATTTGAGGGTCTATTCAACCCTAATTAATTTTATTTCATATGCATGTGGTTTTATGCAGTTTTCACTGTTGCTGTATGTTCTGAGCATCTAACCCTCTTCCTTTTTTCAGAATAATGCTCATTTGACAAATGTTCATACTTATATAGGCATACAAGAGAGAAAGAAATGTGAGTGTAAAGAGTAAGTGTTAGTGAAATAACAGAGAGTGGTGTGTTTTCAACAGAAGTGTGTCTGTGTGTGGGGAAGAAACATAAGTGAGGATTCAACCCAAAAATGAAAACTAAAATTCCAAAAAAACAATGTTGAAAATGGTCCCACAACATTTGAGTTAGGACTGAGGAGAAGCAAAAATTATTGTAGCTCTAAAGCCAGGATTCAAGTACTCCCCACAAATTACCTGAGAAACATAGGGGTTCAGATTTAATCATGGCAATAATGTATGCCTAATATAGGCTGCTTTTAAAGAGATGAAAGCTAGCAGTGCCAAAAAAAGAAGTGATGATTAATGTACTGTGTGTTCAAATGTTTTAATAAAATGGATAAAATATATGTGTCATAACGACATTTATGCTGTAAAGAGAAAATAATTATTATACTCAAGTTAGCAAAGAATATTCATGGTGGTTCTTCTGTTAAGATCCCTGTCATCCTAAAATTGTTGTTATAATATCCATTAGCATCTCATACAGTACTTTGATGAGGCAACCAATACTTTTCAGTTACTGCACATCCCTCAGCTGTGGCTATGGGTCTTATAGGCTTACTAGAATTTGCCTACATGGGTTCCATCACAAGATGGATTTTTGTCACCTCTGTGTAGATGCCCCAGCCCTTCTCACAAGCTTGTCCCCTCTTGCCCATCTCTTTCACCCAGCCTATGCCCCAGGCTGAGACCACTCGCTTTCACTGGCATAGCTTCAGTTTGAAATGATTTATTTTGCTCTGGACAAGCTTAAACTAGTATGTTGCACAGACAGAGCCCCTCTAACAAACCCTACAATAATGCCAATTTATCAAGCATGTCTGAGTCAACTGCCAATGAAATAGATAGTTTTGTAGCATCATTACTAGCAAAATTGGTTTCAAGTGTGCAATTATAACCTTTGATTGCATAATATAAGACTTATACATCAAAACAGATTTTCTAAAAGTTAAATTTGTAAAGTTTATTAAACATTCTCCTAATATAATAGGAACACATTCTGCCTTAACATTAGCTGATACACCACTATTAACTAATCTTGTTCTTTGAGAGGGCGTCCTAATCCTCACTATACTTCTACAGGGTGCCATAGTCTCTTTTTAACTAAAAGCTTTAGCTTTCCTTGATAGATATACACTAATCCCTGATTCAGATCCTCATTCCCTTCTTTGTTTTATTGATCTCTTATTCACACAGTCATGTTATTTTTGTTTTTTAAATAGGAAAATCTAATTTGTTGATATGCTATTACCCCATTTGTTTACTTTTTTTTTAATTACAAATAGTATAATGTTATAATGGCTGCCCAAAAAAGCTAGATTTGCCATGCAAAAATGATCAGATGGGGTTTCAATGGGTTAAAGGTATTAAAGTCTATCTCTGAATTAAAAAAAGGATTATCAGTTTTCACAAGACTTTAAAATTAATCATTTGTTTATGTCAAATTGTCAACTACACTACTGATATTTTGCAATATGTCCTCAAAATTAACCTTAACATACTACTTGTAATGAAGCTTTTAAGAGAAAAAAATGAAAAGCTTAATTAAAACCTTGGAATGATCTTGTAAATTAGTCCATTGAAAATTACATGCTATAATTTTTATTTCTTGAGTTTTTAATGAACGAACGACAGTTTGATTTTTGTAAAGAACTCCTCAATCTTATAACATAAATAACTGTTTATTATCTTACAATACAGCATTTACATTAAGTATTTAAAAAATAAAGTAAAATGCCTGGACACAATTAATTGCTCTTGGGAATATTTTTTTAATGTTTTCATATAACAACAAAGTGAGTGAGGGATATATTTGTTAAAAAGGATAGCGTTTAATCTTGTTTTCAATGACGTGTTACTAGAAATGAAACTTGGCAGATGACAAGAGTGGAGCAGATGGTCTTACTGGTAATGTAATCCAATAAAACACTGCAGAATAGCATTTTTCAGTACAAAAAAAGGATTAGACAAATGCTTACAATATATCTGCTGTTCAAATACTTTTAGAAAAATCTACTTCATTTCAAATATCCATTTTTTTCTCTCAAGTACAAAATTGTAAAAGTATGGCAAGGAAATTAATCTTGTCAGAGTCTTAGCTTGAAAAGTTATTCAGCTAATGATCACAACACATCTATGTTTTGTTTCTGCATCAACAGAGACATATCCATGAAAACAAGGAATACACCATTTCTGGGTTGAGGGAATGACTAAGAAACTAAATATTTGAAATTAATAAAAGACCATTCAACATATTGTCATGGGGTTAATATGATGATATATATTCCAGAAAGACTGACTCATATCTACTTGGCATTAGTTCTAGGAAACTAGAGTTAGATAAAAATTCACCTGAAGTAATTCACTGCCTCAAAAAACCAATATGAAACCAATTTGTTAATCTTTCCAGAAATCTTTACTTCTAAGTTAAAAGTTGTACCATATTTTGCTAAAACAGAGCTCTTTTTTAAGTAGGAATATTTTGTTTTGAGTATTAAATAACTTTAAATGGCTTCATTACTACATTGAGTAGTTTTGATTTGTAAATCTCTGTTTAATCTAGAATCTTTTAATCTTGTAAATTATTTTAAACCAAGGGATTTGTACACACAAGAATTATCAGAATGGATAAATACTTATTTTTCTCAGTTTGCTCTCTGAATAGCAAAATGATATTAAACAAAAACATATAAATGTAATGTAAGGAGCACAGGTCATTGCTGCTGCCAGGAGCATTGGTCACATGTTGTCTGAAGCAAGCAAATCTTCAAATGAATGGTCAGTTCTCTGGTTAAGCCATACACCATATTTACCTGAGCCAGTACCTCATCCACTCTAGCTACCATCTAGTACCTATCTTCATGATGTCACTGCAGTCATGCTACACTCTGAATCCTAATTTTATCAGATATCTAAGGATATAATGCATCTCTCTGGATGGTCTGGACTATGTCCCAGAGTCATTTAACCCTGGCCCAGTTTTTAATGACCCTATTCTAAGATATGTGTGTTTATGACCTAGCATTCAGGACCACTTGATAAAAAGGATTTGCCCGTTTGCAGGCATGTGATAATTAACCAGCCATTCCAAGTGTCTGTTTATTTATACCGCGAGCAATAGAGATCAGATCTATGGTTTATAAATGTGCCCCAAATGCCCCCCAAATACAGTGTAGTGTAGTATATTAAAAAAATAAACAGGTAGATTGCAAGTTATGGACGCAACGGGGTGCGAAACGAACGCAACAAAAGTTGCCTTATTTCATACTCCATTGCGCTGCCATTACAAGTTTTGAAACAGCCGGCTTGTGCGTACGATATGGTTGTGTTGAGCTCCATACCGCACAAAATACAAGCGCTGATTTGACGTGCTCATGCACGCTTTCCCCATAGACATCAATGGGGAGAGCGGGTTAGAAAAAACCTAACCCCTGCGATCGCGGAATGAAAAGCTCTGTAACGCAACACCATTGATGTCTATGGGGAAAAAAAAGTTAAGTTTAAACCTAACACCATAACATAAACCCCACATCTAAACACCCCTAATCTGCTGCCCCCGACATCGCCGACACCTACATAAAGTTATTAACCCCTAATCTGCCACTCCCGATATCGCTGCCACCGAAATAAATCTATTAACCCCTAACCTGCTGCTCCCGATATTGCCGCCAGTATTCTAAAGTTATTAAAAAACAGAGATTTTATCTCTCTGGGTCTGTTGATATTTACCTCTTTTGTCTATTGTATTGTCATTTGGCAATTTTTTGCAAAATCTATAGTTAATCATAAATTATTTTTTATCGTGATCTTTTATATTTATATTTATATCTCCAGATATTTAATTATATAGAATGGATATATTCAATCTTAGAGAAAATATTTAGGAACTTAAACCCTAATAATACCTCTAAAGATTGTATGGATTTATTAAATAAATTGGAAGATAGTCTTATTAAAGAAATAAAATTAAAAGCTGAACTGACATTCACACAAACATATTTAGACAAAACCATAGTCCCAAGAGGGCTAAGACTTAAAAAGAATTGTACATTTACATTAGATGAAGACCACAATACAGAGTGGTATGGGATTTTAGAAAAAGCATCAATTAATCTTTTAAATGTTCTTATTAAATCTAGAACTAGAGCACTTGAAAATGTTGATAAAACAATAAATGAATTCAAAGACAATTTGATTAAATTTAATGAGGACCCTAAATTTAAAGATAAAAAAAAAGAAATAATTAATAATATAACCACAATTAAAAATGAAATATTAGAAAACAAATGGAAGAAATATATTAGAGATGAAACAGATTATTCTAGTGGGAATTCAAATGAAAGTACAACCCCCCAAGACTCTCTTACAAATGAAAATAGAGCTAAAGTACAAACACATATTGGAGACAATAAAACTGAAAACCTATTTAGAAAGAGTAATAGACTTAATTCTACTAAACAATTAGATATGAATTATCAAAATTAACAAGAAAGAGAGAAAAATAAGAATTTTCAAACACCCCAGGGTCCACACAATTATTATGGTACCAATTCCAGACATACACGATATGACATTGATCAATATCATAATAACACTTATAGACCACAAAGAAATGATTACCAGGGTCATAATGGATATAGAAAAGAAAGTAGAAATAACTATGGAAATTTTAAAAACACTCAAGAATACCATAGAGATTATTCGAGAGATCAGTGGAAGAATCCAGAGTATAACGATTATACTAGATACTCTAGAGAAAACAGAACAGACTTTGGGCATTATTCTAGAAACTTCCAAGATAATCATAGAAAGTCTCGTAGAGAGAACTGGAGAGAACCCAATCAGCGTAACCAATATGGAGGATATTCCACCAGACCTAAAGATGGCCACTATTATAAAGAAAACACTGAAAGACGTCAAAATACTCACACTTCTGCACATAGCAATAATTCCCATGTAAAATCGCAAGAACTACCCACACAAAATAGGTATTTAGTATTAGATGAAGTTAGAGAGGACCAAGCAACCACTAGGCCTTTTTTAGGACTAGGTACACCCACAGAAGGAACATCGTGGGGAATACAACAAGAAAGGAATGTAGAAAGGGATTGGATTCAAAAAGGAAAACGAAGGTTAGAGGAAAGAAACAGTATTGAGTAAGGGACTATCATTTGCCCCAACATGTAGAATGAATAATTTCAACACCATGATAAATGTGAACCAATATACAGGGAGTGCAGAATTATTAGGCAAGTTGTATTTTTGAGGATTAATTTTATTATTGAACAACAACCATGTTCTCAATGAACCCAAAAAACTCATTAATATCAAAGCTGATTAGTTTTGGAAGTAGTTTTTAGTTTGTTTTTAGTTATAGCTATTTTAGGGGGATATCTGTGTGTGCAGGTGACTATTACTGTGCATAATTATTAGGCAACTTAACAAAAAACAAATATATACCCATTTCAATTATTTATTTTTACCAGTGAAACCAATATAACATCTCAACATTCACAAATATACATTTCTGACATTCAGAAACAAAACAAAAACAAATCAGTGACCAATATAGCCACCTTTCTTTGCAAGGACACTCAAAAGCCTGCTATCCATGGATTCTGTCAGTGTTTTGATCTGTTCAACATCAACATTGCGTACAGCAGCAACCACAGCCTCCCAGACACTGTTCAGAGAGGTGTACTGTTTTCCCTCCTTGTAAATCTCACATTTGATGATGGACCACAGGTTCTCAATGGGGTTCAGATCAGGTGAACAAGGAGGCCATGTCATTAGATTTTCTTCTTTTATACCCTTTCTTGCCAGCCACGCTGTGGAGTACTTGGACGCGTGTGATGGAGCATTGTCCTGCATGAAAATCATGTTTTTCTTGAAGGATGCAGACTTCTTCCTGTACCACTGCTTGAAGAAGGTGTCTTCCAGAAACTGGCAGTAGGACTGGGAGTTGAGCTTGACTCCATCCTCAACCCGAAAAGGCCCCACAAGCTCATCTTTGATGATACCAGCCCAAACCAGTACTCCACCTCCACCTTGCTGGCGTCTGAGTCGGACTGGAGCTCTCTGCCCTTTACCAATCCAGCCACGGGCCCATCCATCTGGCCCATCAAGACTCACTCTCATTTCACCAGTCCATAAAACCTTAGTAAAATCAGTCTTGAGATATTTCTTGGCCCAGTCTTGACATTTCAGCTTGTGTGTCTTGTTCAGTGGTGGTCGTCTTTCAGCCTTTCTTACCTTGGCCATGTCTCTGAGTATTGCACACCTTGTGCTTTTGGGCACTCCAGTGATGTTGCAGCTCTGAAATATGGCCAAACTGGTGGCAAGTGGCATCTTGGCAGCTGCACGCTTGACTTTTCTCAGTTCATGGGCAGTTATTTTGCGCCTTGGTTTTTCCACACGCTTCTTGCAACCCTGTTGACTATTTTGAATGAAACGCTTGATTGTTCGATGATCACGCTTCAGAAGCTTTGCAATTTTAAGAGTGCTGCATCCCTCTGCAAGATATCTCACTATTTTTTACTTTTCTGAGCCTGTCAAGTCCTTCTTTTGACCCATTTTGCCAAAGGAAAGGAAGTTGCCTAATAATTATGCACACCTGATATAGGGTGTTGATGTCATTAGACCACACCCCTTCTCATTACAGAGATGCACATCACCTAATATGCTTAATTGGTAGTAGGCTTTCGAGCCTATACAGCTTGGAGTAAGACAACATGCATAAAGAGGATGATGTGGTCAAAATACTAATTTGCCTAATAATTCTGCACTCCCTTTATACGAAAATTAACCCTGAAGCGATATTTTATTAAGAACCCATTGGAACGTAATAACATGAGTGCTCAATCTAGTTCAAATATATCAGAAATCCACCTTCTACCCCACCCAAGATAAAGGTAAATATCTAGAACTCTTTGAAAAGTCTGTAAAAGAAGATCTTACTAAGAATATTAATAAAGGGAAACAGAAATATAATCTTACTAAAAAAGAAAAAGAATTACTCCAAGATCTTAAGAACAATCCTGATATTATAATAAAGGCAGCGGACAAGGGGGGAGGCTTGGTCATATTGAACACTGATGACTACCTAACGGAAGCTTATCGATTACTAAATGACACTGAGACTTACATTAGACTTAAAGCAAATCCAGTAAATAAATTTAGTATAGAACTAGACAAGTTACTCTTTTATGCGAAAAGAGAAAACAATTTAAATGAGAAAGAATTTAATTTTTTAAAAACACAATACCCAGTTACTCCAGTTTTCTTTTGCCAAAAACACATAAATCGTTAGTGAAACCACCGGGAAGACCGATTATTTCGGGTATTAATTCCTTAACGGCCAATCTATCCCAATATGTGGACAAGTTCCTACAGCCTTATGTAATTAACTTATCAACCTATTTGAGAGACTCCACTTCACTAATCCAGGAGTTAAGTAACATTCATTGGCAGAAGGATTTTCTTCTGGTAACCTGCGATGTAAATGCACTTTATACCAATATTACACATATTTTAGGAATAGACTCAACAAAATATTTTTTACATAATGATGCCAGTATGTCGATTAATCAAGCAGATTTTTTAATACAGTGCATTAGTTTTATTCTTAACAACAATTATTTTAATTTTAATGGTGAATACTTTTTACAAAGAAAAGGAACAGCGATGGGTACGAGGTTTGCGCCCAGTTATGCAAACCTCTTCATGGGTAGATTTGAGCAAGATCACATTATAAATAGTGCATGGAGCGCAAACCTCGTACTCATCAAACGCTATATAGATGATTTATTCCTGATTTGGAAGGGAGGAGAAGATCTTTTAATTCAATTTATGGAAGATATAAATAATAATGGTTGGGGAATTACTTTTACATATGATTTTAATGTTAGGACTATAGATTTTTTTAGATTTGACTATTGAGATTGTTGATAACAAAATCCAGACGAAAACATTTTTTAAGAAAGTGGATACAAACAACTATATACACTATAATAGTAGCCATTACGATCAATGGAAGTTGAATGTCCCTAAAGGACAGTTTTTAAGACTAAGGAAGAATTGTTCCACAATAGATGATTACAAGAGTCAAGCAAATGTACTTAAAGAAAGATTCATAGAAAAAGGTTATAATGAGGAATTTATAACAGGAGCCATACAAGAGGTAGAGAAAATAGAAAGAAATACACTTATTCAGAAAAAAGTAAAAACACAATCCAATCCTAAAGATTTTGAAACTACATTTATAACCCAGTATAGTGCAGATTTTAAATGAATCAAAAAAATTATTCATAAACACTGGCATCTAGTTCAGAAAGATCCATTCCTAAGTGAAATTACAGAAAATAAACCGAAGATAGTCTACAGAAAAGCTAAAACACTTAAATCTATTTTGGCACCTAGCGAGTTCAAAAAAAGAAAAAGATTTAATACAGATGTTCATGGACATAAACTTGAAGGATTCTACCCTTGTCACCAATGTAAAGCCTGCAGTTTCAGCAATAAATGCAAAATAATAGAAGCTAGTAATTCAGATCATAAGGTCAAAATTAGAGAAACTATTAGATGTTCAGATAGGAATGTTGTATATATGATACAGTGTCCGTGTAAGAAACAATATTTTGGACAGACGAGTAGGCCAGTAAGAGACAGGATAAGGCAACATCTAAATATTGAATGGGGCTATGAGGACCACTTACTTTCAAAGCATTTTAAAGACTTCCACGGACAAAAAACTGAAGGATTTTTATATTGGGGGGTCAAAAAGGTGAAACTCCAAAGAGGAGGAAATACACTGAAACAGCTCCTATTCACTAATCCTTTTAACTAATATACCCAATAGTTATTAGTATTGTTTATCCTCATATTTATTATAACATATTTAAATTATTATACATATAGTCTCCTTATCTAATCCCATGGCTAAGATCCCAAGCCTTTTTTATTTTTGCATCAAATATTTATATCCAATTTCTATGAACTTTTAGTAAAACCTTCTTAATCAATTTTTAATCATCAATTTATAATCACCAATTTTATAACCATCTATCACCCATTCACCATTTTTGTAATCTCTTATATACTTATTTATTAAAAATTAAATTAAATTTTATTTATTTTTGTACATAAATTTTTATTATTATTTTTTAATCTCATTGGATTAGTTTTTTTGTATTTTTTGAATTTTTTGAATTTTTTCATATATATACGGGTTTATGTTTTTAAATGTGCACATATAGATATATTTTTGTGTATATATATATTTTTGGTATACATCTTTTATATATATTACCTATGTGACTTTTTGTGCAATACCAGTGTGTTTATATATATATATTTTTTTTTTAATTGAATTTCCCCTTAATCAAGTTATGAATGTATCAACCCCATGAATAAGAATAAGTATATAGACATGAAATAAGTCCTTTATTGGTAATATTAAGACATTTTATACTGTATATAAAATTTGTTTGAATATCACTCATATATATTTGACAAATTGCATTACCTTTTGGAATTTATTATACGCAAAGCAAATATCACTAATAGAAATTTAACACTGCTATTCAAATAGAGTATGTTACAATGGACATTATAGAGTTAAAAAGGTGTTACAATATTCGAGCCTATAAAAGGAAGTACTAGATCACCTGTAAGTCATCTTGATAAAGGCACGCTGTGCTGAAACGCGTAGAATGACTTACAACCTATGAATCACCCGCAATTGGATTGTCTGAGACTATCAGTGAACTTTTCGAATTTGGTACGTTTTTCCAGGATCTGGATTGGTCACTTGAGTCAGGTGACGAAGAACACGTACACGCTGACAGTGAAGACGCTGAAGCCACGCTTAGGAGTGAACCGATACTCGGCGTGGAGTGCCCGCAGCTGTTTGTCCAGGGAAAGCACTTACACAGCACCGGAGCCACTTCCAGCTACCAAGTCTGTTAGGTACGTGCAAGTTCTCCCACTTTAACACTGGAACATTTTCTTTACTGACCGGTCAGTACTAGTTAAGGTTTTAGGAATTTATCAGCCTCACCTAAAGGCTACTGAACTTCCATAGGAACAATTAGGATTATAGGATATTTAAAGTGACATTTGGTTATCTGATTTATACACCGGGACTACAGATAACTATTATTTTTGCCATATACTACAATTGTTTGCTACACGGAATCTAAACAGATTCTTGCACAGACTTACTCTAAAGAAACAGACTTTGCTGGATGATATTTAATCACCATTTAGTCTTGCACAAGCTCACAAATGTCTTTTTTACAATTAGAATTATAATTTGCACAACTTGGTTTTAATATCTTCTCTAAGGATTCCTTACTTAAGGTTTATCAGATGTGGCCATATCTTGTTCTATTTTTGATTGAATATATATCTATTGTACTTGATTGAATGCATTTGCTTTTTTGTGTTTGAATAAATACTTTAATTGAACTTTATTTATTATTAATTTTTTAACTCAATTTTTTAGTACTGTTATTTAACTATTTTATATAATAGATTTTATGGTATTTTGATACAATTACTGGTTTATTATTTTCAGTGATATATATTTTCAGTGATATTTATAACCTCTTCTAAGAAATGACATCTTTTTAAGCAATACTATGTTTATCTAATCATTCAGTATATTGGATACTTGCATATTTTATTATAACTCAGCCTAGTGCACCACTCCTATCTTTTCTCGTTTATTCTAAAGTTATTAACCCCTATTCCCCTGCACCCCAACATCGCCCAAACTATAATAAATCTATTAACCCCTATTCCGCCGCTCCCCGACATCGCCGACACTAAATAAAGTTATTAACCACTAAACCTCTTGCCTCCCACATCACTACCACTAAACTATATTAACCCCTTAACCTAACCCTAAACCTAACCCTAACCATAACGCTAACTCTAACACCCCCTAACTTTAACATAATTAAAATAGAGCTAAATTAAAGTTACAATTATTAACTAAATAATACCGATTTAAAACTAAATACATACTTACCTGTGAAATAAAACCTAAGCTAGCTACAATATAACTAAATATTGTAGCTAGCTTAGGTTTTATTGTTATTTCACAGGTAAGTTTGTATGTATTTTAACTAGGTATACTAGTTAGTAAATAGTTATTAACTATTTTCTAAATACCTAGCTAAAATAAATACAAACTTACCTGTGAAATAAAACCTAAGCTGCCTTACACTAAAACCTACCATTACAAAATAAAAACCTACCAGTACAAAAAATACGAAATTTCCAAAACAATAAAAAAAATATATTTTTTACCAAGGGCCCTTAAAAGGGCCTTTTGTGGGCCTTTAAAAGGACCTTTTGTAGGGCATTGCCCTAAAGAAATCAGCTCTTTTTCTTCAAAAGAAAAACAAACACCCCATAACAGTATACACACCCCCACCCCCCAAACCCACAAAATAAAAATAAAGTAAAACCTAATCTACCCATTGCCCTGAAAGGGCATTTGTATAGGCATTGCCCTTAAAATGGCATTCAGCTCTTTTGCTGCCGATTAAAAATAAAAAATGGCTATTCTAAAAAGAAAAACCCACCCCAAAACGAAAAAACAAAAAACAAAATAACAAACGGATTATCCAAAATAATAACAATTATTCCTATTCTAATACCCATTTAAAAAAAAAAAAACCCCAAAATAAAAGAAAACTAATCTATAATAAACTACCAATAGCCCTTAAAAGGGCCTTTTGTAGGGCATTGCCCTAAAGAAATCAACTCTTTTTCTAAACAAAAATACAAAGACCCACTAACATTACAACCCCCCAAACCCACAAAATAAAAAAAGCTATCTTAAAAAACCTAATCTACCCATTGCCCTGAAAAGGGCATTTGTATGGGCATTGCCCTTAAAAGGGAATTTAACTCTTTTTCTTGGCCTTAAAAGGGCATTTAGCTCTTTTAAGAAATGCCCAACCCCTAGTCTAAAAAAAACCCACCCAAAAAAACTTTAAAAAAAACTAACACTAACCCCTTTTTAGGTACTCACATTTGCTGAAGTCCCGCTTGAAGGATCTTCATCCCGGTGGCTCCATCTTCATCCAGGCGGCATCTTCTATCTTCATCCTTGCGGCGTCTTATAGCTTCATTCTGGCAGCGCAGAATGGGTCCATCCTGAAGACATCCGGCGCGGAGCATCCTCTTCATACGGTTACCGCCATATAGTGAATCTTCAATGCAAGGGAGCCTATTTCAAAATAGCATCCCTTGCATTCCTATTGGCTGATTTGATTTTGGAAATTCAAAACAGCCAATAGGATGAGAGCTACTGAAATCCTGTTGGCTGTTCAAAATAGCCAATAGGATGAGAGCTTCTGAAATTCTACTGGCTGTTCAAATCAGTCAATAGAATTTCATTAGCTCTCATTCTATTGGCTGATTTGAACAGCCAATAGGATTTCAGTCAATAGGAATGCAAGGGACGCCATTTTGAAAAGGCTCCCTTGCATTGAAGATTTAGTATACAGTGGCGACCGTATGAAGAGGATGTCAGATGTCTTCAGGATGGACCCGCTTCGCGTTGCCGGGATGAAGATAGAAGACGCGGCTGGGATGAAGATAGAAGATGCTGCCTGGATGGATGAAGACCTCGCCGCCTGGATGAAGACTTCTCGCTGCCTGGATGTCCGGACTTCAGAAACTGTAAGTGGATCTTCGGGGGTTAGTGTTAGGATTTTTTAAACTTTTTTGGGTGTTTTATTTTTTTAGTTTAGGGTTTGGGCTTTTCTTAAAAGAGCTAAATGCCCTTTTCATGGCACTGCAAAAGAGCTAAATGCCCTTTTAAGAGCAATGCTCATACAAATGCCCTTTTCAGGGCAATGGGTAGCTTAGGTTTTTGTCAGAGTTAGGTTTTTAATTTTGGGGAGTTGGTTGGGTGGTGGGTTTTACTGTTGGGGGGTCTTTGTAATTATTTTACAGGTAAAGGAGCTGTTTAACTTAGGCAATGCCCTACAAAAGGCCCTTTTAAGGGCTATTGGTAGTTTATTTTAGGCTAGTGTTTTTTTTATTTTGGGTGGGCTTTTTTATTTTTATAGGGCTATTAGATTAGGTGTAATTCTTTTTAATTTTTATAATTTTGTTTGTTATTTTTCGTAATTCAGTGTTTGTTATTTTTTGTAATTTAGATCATTTGTAATTTTTATAGTAGTGATTTTTTTAAATATGTATTTTAGATTTCTTTAATTGGTAGTTAGTTTAATTTTAGCTTAATAGTTATATTAGTTTAATTGTTAGTTTAAACTTGCGCCTAGATTTAGAGTTCTGCGTTAGCTGTCAAAACCAGCGTTAGGGGGTGCTAACGCTGGTTTTGGCCGCCCGCTGGTATTTAGAGTCAGTCAGGAAAGGGTCTAATGCTCACTTTCCAGCCGCGACTTTTCCATACCGCAGATCCCCTTACGTCAATTGCGTATCCTATCTTTTCAATGGGATCTTTCTAATACTGGTATTTAGAGCCTTGGCTGAAGTGAGCGTTAGAAATCTAACGACAAGACTCCAGCCGCAGAAAAAAGCCAGGAGTTAAGAGCTTTCTGGGCTAATGCCGGTTCATAAAGCTCTTAACTACTGTGCTCTAAAGTACACTAACACCCATAAACTACCTATGCACCCCTAAACCGAGGCCCCCCCACATCGCTGCCACTCTATTACATTTTTTTAACCCCTAATCTACCGACCACACACCGCCGCAACCTATATTATCCCTATGTACCCCTAATCTGCTGCCCCTAACATCGCCGACCCCTACATAATATTTATTACCCCCTAATGTGCCCCCCCCAACGTCGCCGCTACCTCCCTACAATTATTAACCCCTAATCTGCCGACCTGACCTCACCGCTACTATAATAAATGTATTAACCCCTAATCCGCCTCACTCCCACCTTAAAAACCCTATAATAAATAGTATTAACCCCTAATCTGCCCTCCCTAACATCGCCGACACCTAACTTCAAGTATTAACCCCTAATCTGCCGACCAGACCTCGCTGCTACTCTAATAAATGTATTAACCCCTAAAGCTAAGTCTAACCCTAACCCCCCCTAAGTTAAATATAATTTAAATCTAACAAAATAAAATAAATCTTATTAACTAAAGTATTCCTATTTAAAACTAAATACTTACCTGTAAAATAAACCCTAATATAGCTACAATATAACGAATAATTATATTGTAGCTATTTTAGGATTAATATTTATTTTACAGGCAACTTTGTATTTATTTTAACCAGGTACAATAGCTATTAAATAGTTAATAACTATTTAATAGCTACCTAGTTAAAATAATTACAAAATTACCTGTAAAATAAATCCTAACCTAAGTTACAATTAAACCTAAGACTACACTATCAATAAATTAATTAAATAAACTATCTACAATTATCTACAATTAAATCAACTAAACTAAATTACAAAAAACCCCCACTAAATTAAAAAACAAACAAACACTAAATTACAAAACATTAAAAAAGATTACAAGAATTTTAAACTAATTACACCTACTCTAAGCCCCCTATAAAAATAACAAAGTCCCCCAAAATAAAAAATGCCCTACCCTATTCTAAAATAAATATTTTACAACTCTTATCTTACCAGCCCTTAAAAGGGCCTTTTGCGGGAAATGCCCCAAAGAATTCTGCTCTTTTGCCTGTAAAAAAACATACAATACCCCCCCAACATTACAACCCACCACCCACATACCCCTAATCTAACCCAAACCCCCCTTAAAAAAACCTAACACTAAACCCCTGAAGATTTTCCTACCTTATCTTCACCACGCAGGGTATCACCGATCCGTCCAGAAGAGGGTCCAAAGTCTTCATCCTATCCGGCAAGAAGAGGTCCAGAAGAGAGTCCGAAGTCTTCATCCAAGCGGCAGCCAATAGAATGTTCCGATCAGCCAATAGAATGCGAGCTCAATCTGATTGGCTGATTGGATCAGCCAATCCGATTGAACTTGAATCTGATTTTTCCTACCTTAATTCCGATTGGCTGATAGAATCCTATCAGCCGATCGGAATTTGAGGGACGCCATCTTGGATGACGTCATTTAAAGGAACCTTCATTCGGACTTAGGACGTCGTTAGAAGAGGATGGATTTGCGTTGGCTGCTTCAAGATGGTCCCGCTCCGCGCCAGATGGAAGAAGATAGAAGATGCCGCTTGGATGAAGATGTTTGCCGGTCCGGATCTCCTCTTCTTGCCGGATAGGATGAAGACTTCCGACCCTCTTCTGGACGGATCGGTGATACCCGGCGTGGTGAAGACAAGGTAGGAAGATCTTCAGGTGCTTAGTGTTAGGTTTTTTAAGGGGGTTTGGGTTAGATTAGGGGTATGTAGGTGGTGGGTTGTAATGTTGGGGGGGTATTGTATGTTAATTTAAATGCAAAAGAGCTGTTTTCTTTGGGGCATGCCCCGCAAAAGGCCCTTTTAAGGGCTGGTAAGGTAAAAGAGCTGTAAACTTTTTATTTTAGAATAGGGTAGGGCATTTTTTTATTTTGGGGGGCTTTGTTATTTTTTTAGGGGGCTTAGAGTAGGTGTAATTAGTTTAAAATTCTTGTAATCTTTTTTTTTTTGTAATTTAGTGTTTGTTTGTTTTTGTAATTTAGTGTTTGTTTTTGTAATTTAGTTTAGTTGATTTAATTGTAGATAATTGTAGATAGTTTATTTAATTAATTTATTGATAGTGTAGTGTTAGGTTTAATTGTAACTTAGGTTAGGATTTATTTTACAGGTAATTTTGTAATTATTTTAACTAGGTAACTATTAAATAGTTATTAACTATTTAATAGCTATTGTACCTGGTTAAAATAAATACAAAGTTGCCTGTAAAATAAATATTAATCCTAAAATAGCTACAATATAATTATTATTTATATTGTAGCTATATAATGGTTTATTTTACAGGTAAGTATTTAGCTTTAAATAGGATTAATTTATTTAATAAGAATTATTTTATTTCGTTAGAAAAAAATTATATTTAACTTAGGGGGGTGTTAGTGTTAGGGTTAGACTTAGCTTTAGGGGTTAATACATTTATTAGAGTAGCGGCAAGGTCCGGTCGGCAGATTAGGGGTTAATAAGTGTAGGTAAGGTAGCGGCGACGTTGGGGGGGCAGATTAAGGGTTAATAAATATAATATAGGTGTCGGTGATGTTGTGGGCAGCAGATTAGGGGTACATAGGGATAATGTAGGTTGCGGCGGTGTCTGGAGCGGCAGATTAGGGGTTAATAATAATATGCAGGGGTCAGCGATAGCGGGGTCGGCAGATTAGGGGTTAATAAGTGTAAGGTTAGGGGTGTTTAGACTCGGGGTAGAGTGTTAGGTGCAGACTTAGAAAGTGTTTCCCCATAGGAAACAATGGGGCTGCGTTAGGAGCTGAATGCTGCTTTTTTCCAGGTGTTAGGTTTTTTTTCAGCCCAAACTGCCCCATTGTTTCCTATGGGGATATTGTGCACGAGCACATTTTTCAAAATAGCCTCTACCGTAAGCAATGCTGGTATTGAGAGTTTAAGTGGCGGTAAATATGCCTGTACGCTCCCTTTTGGAGCCTAACGCAGCCCTTCAGAGAACTCTAAATACCAGCGTTATTTAAAAGTGCGGGGGGGGAAAAAAACAGGCGTAGCTAATGCACCCCTTTGGCCGCAAAACTCTAAATCTAGCCATAAATATTTGAAATTAATAAAAGACCATTCAACATATTGTCGTGGGGTCAATATGATGATATATATTCCAGAAAGACTGACTCATATCTACTTGACATTAGTTCTAGAAAACTAGAGTTAGATAAAAATTCACCTGAAGTAATTCACTGCCTCAAAAAAACAATATGAAACCAATTTGTTAATCTTTCCAGAAATCTTTACTTCTAAGTTAAAAGTTGTACCATATTTTGCTAAAACAGAGCTCTTTTTTTAAGTAGGAATATTTTATTTTGAGTATTAAATAACTTTAAATGGCTTCATTACTACATTGAGTAGTTTTGATTTGTAAATCTCTGTTTAATCTAGAATCTTTTAATCTTGTAAATTATTTTAAACCAAGGGATTTGTACACACAAGAATTATCAGAATGGATAAATACTTATTTTTCTCAGTTTGCTCTCTGAATAGCAAAATGATATTAAACAAAAACATATAAATGTAATGTAAGGAGCACAGGTCATTGCTGCTGCCAGGAGCATTGGTCACATGTTGTCTGAAGCAAGCAAATCTTCAAATGAATGGTCAGTTCTCTGGTTAAGCCATACACCATATTTACCTGAGCCAGTACCTCATCCACTCTAGCTACCATCTAGTACCTATCTTCATGATGTCACTGCAGTCATGCTACACTCTGAATCCTAATTTTATCAGATCCTAAAGGATATAATGCACCTCTCTGGATGGTCTGGACTATGTCCCAGAGTCATTTAACCCTGGCCCAGTTTTGAATGACCCTATTCTAAGATATGTGTGTTTATGACCTAGCATTCAGGACCACTTGATAAAAAGGATTTGAAGAATAATGAACATAATGACCACTCAATCAATTTATTATGCATTTTGCATTCATAAACATCCAACTCTGAAAATTAGAAATATAATCTGAACAGCCAATATGTCTCTACATGTGTAAAAGTCAACAAGAAACAACTGGTTTTCTGTTTTTTTTAGAGGATTTATAATTAAAACAAATAAATAATGGGCTAGATTAGAAGTGAAGCGCTAAATTATCACACACTAACAAACTGGCAAATTTGCCCGTTTGCAGGCATGTGATAATTAACCAGCCATTACAAGTGTCTGTTTATTGATACAGCGAGCAATAGAGATCAGATCTATGGTTAATTTTATAAATGTGCTCCAAATGCCCCCAAAATACAGTGTAGTGTAGTATATTAAAAAAAAATAAACAGGTAGATTACAAGTTATGGACGCAACGGGGTCTGAAACGAACGCAACAAAATTTGCGTTATTTCACACTCCATTGCGCTGCCATTACAAGTTTTTAAACAGCCGGCTTGTGCGTACGATATGAGTTATGTTGAGCTCCATACCACACAAAATACAAGCGCTGATTTGACGTGCTCATGCATGCTTTCCCCATAGACATCAATGGGGAGAATGGGTTAGAAAAAACCTAATGCCTGCGATTGTGGAATGAAAAGCTCCGTAATGCAACACCATTGATGTCTATGGGGGGAAAAAAAAGTTACATTTAAACCTAACACCATAACATAAACCCCACGTCTAAACACCACTAATCTGCTGCCCCCGACATCGCCGACACCTACATAGAGTTATTAACCCCTAATCTGCCACTCCCGATATCGCCGCCTCCGAAATAAATCTATTAACTCCTAATCTGCCGCTCCCGATATTGCCGCCACTATTCTAAAGTTATTAACCCCTATTCCCCTGCACCCCAAAATCGCCCAAACTATAATAAATCTATAAACCCCGATTCCGCTGCTCCCCAACATTGCCGCCACTAAATAAAGTTATTAACCCCTAAACCTCTTGCCTCCCACATCACTACCACTTAATAACCCTATTAACCCCTAAACTGCCAGCCCCCACATCACAACCTAAATTAAACCCATTAACCTAACCCTAAACCTAACCATAACCCTAAACCTAACCCTAACCATAACGCTAACCCTAACACCCCCTAACTTTAACATAATTAAAATAGAGCTAAATTAAAGTTACAATTATTAACTAAATAATACTGATTTAAAACTAAATACATACTTACCTGTGAAATAAAACCTAAGCTAGCTACAATATAACTAATAGTTATATTGTAGCTAGCTTAGGTTTTATTTTTATTTCACAGGTAAGTTTGTATTTATTATAACTAGGTATAATAGTTAGTAAATAGTTATTAACTATTTACTAAATACCTAGTTAAAATAAATACAAACTTACCTGTGAAATAAAACCTAGGCTGCCTTACACTAAAACCTACCATTACAAAATAAAAAAACTACCATTACAAAAAATAAAAACCACTAAAATTACAAAAAATAAAAAAACCTACCATTACAAAAAATAAGAAATTATCCAAAACAATAAAAAATATTCCTATTCTAATACCCTTTAAAAAAAATTAAAAAAACACCCCAAAATAAAAAACCCTAATCTATAATAAGATACCAAGGGCCCTTAAAAGGACCTTTTTTGGGCCTTTAAAAGGGCCTTTTGTAGGGCATTGCCCTAAATAAATCAGCTCTTTTTCTACAAAAGAAAAACAAACACCCCCTAACATTATACAAACCCCCACCCCTCAAACCCACAAAATAAAAATAAAGTTAAACCTAATCTACCCATTGCCCTGAAAAGGGCATTTGTATAGGCATTGCCCTTAAAAGGGCATTCAGCTCTTTTGCTGCCCATTAAAAATAAAAAATGGCTATTCTAAAAAGAAAAACCCACCCCAAAACGAAAAACCCCCCCACAAAATAACAGATTGATTATCCAAAATAATAACAATGATTCCTATTCTAATACCCATTTTTTAAAAAATAAAAGAAACCTATTCTATAATAAAGTACCAATCGCCCTTTAAAGGGCCTTTTGTAGGGCATTACCCTTAAGAAATCAACTCTTTTTCTAAACAAAAATACAAAGACCCACTAACATTACAACCCCCCCAACACACAAAAAAAAAAAAGCTATCTTAAAAAACCTAATCTACCCATTGCCCTGAAAAAGGCATTTGTATGGGCATTGCCCTTAAAAGGAAATTTAGCTCTTTTTGTTGTCCTTAAAAGGGCATTTAGCTCTTTTAAGAAATGCCCAACCCCAGTCTAAAAAAAAACCACCCAAAAAATGTAAAAAAAAACTAACACTAACCCCTTTTTAGGAACTCACATTTGCTGAAGTCCCGCTTGAAGGATCTTCAACCTGGTGGCTCCATCTTCATCCAGGAGGCATCTTCTATCTTCATCCCGGTGGCGTCTTATAGCTTCATCCTGAAGACATCCGGCGTGGAGCATCCTCTTCATATGGTCACCGCCATATAGTGAATCTTCAATGCAAGGGAGCCTATTTCAAAATGGCGTCCCTTGCATTCCTATTGGCTGTTTTGATTTTGGAAATTCAAATCAGCCAATAGGATGAGAGCTACTGAAATCCTATTGGCTGTTCAAAATAGCCAATAGGATGAGAGCTTCTGAAATGTGATGATTTGAACAGCCAATAGGGTTTCAGTCAATAGGAATGCAAGGGACGCCATTTTGAAAAGGCTCCCTTGCATTGAAGATTTATTATACGGCGACGACCGTATGAAGAGGATGCTCCGTGCCAGAAGATGCCGCCTGGATGGATGAAGACCTCACCGCCTGGATGAAGACTTCTCACTGCCTGGATGTCCAGTCTTCAGAAACTGTAAGTGGATCTTCGGGGGTTAGTGTTAGGATTTTTTAAAACTTTTTGGGGTGTTTTTTTTTTTTAGTTTAGGGTTTGGATTTTCTTAAAAGAGCTAAATGCCCTTTTCATGGCACTGCAAAAGAGCTAAATGTCCTTTTAAGAGCAATGCCCATACAAATGCCCTTTACAGGCAATGGGTAGCTTAGATTTTTGTTAGAGTTAGGTTTTTTATTTTGGGGGGTCGGTTGGGTGGTGGGTTTTAATGTTGGGGGGGTCTTTGTAATTATTTTACAGGTAAAGGAGCTGTTTAACTTAGTGCAATGCCCTACAAAAGGCCCTTTTAAGGGCTATTGGTAGTTTATTTTAGGCTAGTGTTTTTTTTTATTTTGCTTGGGCTTTTTTATTTTTATAGGGCTATTAGATTAGGTGTAATTATTTTGAATTTTTATAATTTCGTTTGTTATTTTTCGTAATTTAGTGTTTGTTATTTTTTGTAATTTAGATAATTTGTCATTTTTATAGTAGTGATTTTTTTCATGTGTATTTTAGATTTTTTTAATTGGTAGTTAGTTTAATTTTAGTTTAATAGTTATATTAGTTTAATTGTTAGTTTACACTTAGTTTTTTAAATTTGACAGGTAAGTTTAATTTAATTTAAGATAGGGAAATTGTAATTCAAATATACAGTTAGGGGGGCGTTAGCTTTAATGGTTACTAGTTTAAATTAGTTTATTGTGATGTGGGGGGCTTTCTGTTTAGGGGTTAATAGTTTCATTTAGTATATTTCATTGTGGGGGGCTTGCGGTTTAGGGGTTAATAGGTTTGTTATAGTGCTGGTGCTGTCAGGGAGTGGCGGAATAGGGGTTAATAACTTTAGTATAGTGGGAGCGATGTGGGCGGATGGCAGATTAGGGGTTAATAATATTTAAATAGTGTTTGCGATGCGGGAGGGCGGCAGTTTTGGGGTTATTAACTTTATTATAGTGGTGACGATGTCGGGGAGCGTCAGAATAGGGGTTAATACATTTTATTAGTGGCTGCGATGTTGGGAGCTGCAAATTTGGGGTTAATAACTTTATTATAGTGGTGACGATGTCGGGGAGCGGCGGAATAGGGGTTAATACATTTTATTAGTGGCTGCGATGTTGGGAGCGGCAGATTTGGGGTTAATAACTTTAATTTAGTGTTTGCGATGTGGGAGGGCCTCGGTTTAGGGGTTTATAGGTAGTTTATGGGTGTTTAGTGTACTTTGTAACAGTTTAGTTATGAGTTTTGTGTAACAGTTTTGTTGAGTAAAACTCAGAACTACTGCTCTCAGATGGCGGCACGGATCTTGTCGGTATAGGGTATAACGCAAGCTTTTTAGCCTCACCGCAAAACTTGTAATGGCAGTGCTATGGAAGTCCCAAGAATAAAACATAATTTTTACGACTGCGGGACTGACGTTGCGCTACAGGCCAAAAGGCTTGCGGTATAGCTGTACCGACAAGACTTGTAATAGCTGCGTTGCTGTTTTAACGCTGAAATGGCCATTTTTTCAGCGATAAAAGACAAATGCACAACTCATAATCTACCTGAAAGAAAGCAACATCTTTATTTTTTTATAAAATAACTGCACTAGGCAGTATTTTGGGGGTAAAGTTAGCGGGAGTGGGGAGTGTTAGAAAAAAACAGCACTGAAAAGTGCCTGTACATTGCGGTCTATAGGAAATGTGTTTTCCCAGTAAATATATATGTATATGCTTATATACATATATATTTATGTGTTAATATGTGTAAACATACATATATATTTATATTTGCTGCCATCGCTGCGCTACTTACCCCCTTCGCTGTGCTTAGGTTCTGTGCAGTCTCTGACAGCATCAGAACAAGGCACCCATTAGAGCCTATGGAAGCACACTCTTGTGAGCACAATGCTTCCCACCAATGTGAACGCAAGCTTGCGTTCGCATTGCTGACAACTTGTAATGCCATTAGCGTGTGCTGGTATTACTCAGTGGAGCGCAAAAATCGCTTTTGCAAACGCAATATTTAGTGCTCCACTTGCAATCTAGTCCAATATGTTCAGTGATATTTTATTTTAAAATATTTGAGTAATCAGAAACGTGAAGAACAAACACCTTTAGTTTTACATACTGCAGAGAACTATTTAAACATGCTAAAATGTTATTGCAAAAACAAAAATGTTAAATTAAAGATTTAAACTGATATTGAAACCACACAGGAAATGCATATTTGTGCATATCTCATCTCTAGGGATTGATTTGTCAATGGTGATTATGAACATCCCTCACAAGCATGAACATAAAGTTATTTATTTTTTGGGAGAGGATCATTTGAAAAAACAAAAATAAAACTGCAATATATTATCAAATGCCTTTTTTCAGATGCAACAAAGGTACATAAATGACTTAATTGTACATTTAAAGGGAATTAATTATCAGGGGAAAATAATATTTTTCAGATTTAAGAGACGTTATGTTAAATAGCATTTGCTATTTGTAAGAGTCCATAAACCTGAATGGTGAACCTGACTGACCATTCAGGGTTAATAAAGTTTCTATAAATAAAGAAGGAACACAAAATTCAAATGAAAGGGTATCTGTTGCTGCTCTGCAAAAGATGTTCAGAACGCGAAAGACTTAATAAATGGTAAAGCTTAATTGGAGAATAAAGGGAGTTTTATTGTTTTATGTTCAAGTAATTTAAGTGGGTTTAGGTTTTAAAGGGACAGTAAATTCAATTTACTTCTATTATCTGCTTTGCTTCATCCTCTTGGTATGCTTTGATGAAAAGCATACCTAGGTAGGCTCAGAAGTAGCAATGCACTACTGGGAATTAGCTGCCGATTACACATATATATGCCTCTTGCCATTGGCTCATTTGATGTGTTCAGCTAGCTCCCATAAGTGCATTGCTGATCCTTTAACGCAAGATAGCAAGAGAGTGAAGCAAATGCAATGCACTCTAAAACTGGACAAGGTACACAACCCATGACCCTGCAAAACTCAGAGGTCTGGGTACTTTCAGCGCTCACAGACAGCTGCACAGCTTTCAGTGACTGAGACAGTTAACCACAGAAAAGCCTAGGTGCAAAACCCATAGAGAAAATGACAAAACAAAAATTTTAACACAAGACAGAAAGTCTGGCACTCATATGGTGAATCTTGCAAGCACATAGCTATATTAAAAGCAAAATGGAAGAGTTAGTCACGGCATTTGGCCAAACATTGCTAGACCCAGGACCATGTCAAGGTCTCTTCCTCCCAGGGTCCCAAACTTACAGCCATAAAATGTGTGCCTTCAATCAAACAGACTTAGATACAAACAAGGGAGACACAGGCCTTTTGTAATTTCCCTACACAAATACATAACACAGAAATGGATTGCACTTTCAAACCAGACTAGGATAACTACATGAATCACTGAAAATTGTGCAACTGTCTGTAAGTGCTGTAAGGGCTGTAAGTTTTGCAGGGTTATGGGATGTGTACCTGGTTTGGTTTAAGAGTGTAGTCCATGTCCGTGTTTTGTGAATACATAATACATATATATATATATACACACATATCCACTTGCCCTGGGCAAGTAGAAATTGAACTGGGGCGAGTAGAGTGAGATAAATGCTGTCTATAGAATATCTGTGAATGAAGATCACAAAAGAAGGTGCCTCCTTGTGTAATAATGCAAGAAGAAGTGGAAATATACTCACAAACAATGCAGCACCAAATGTGCTAAGTGACGCAAGCTGGGATCTTACAGTTACCCAGCAAACTGATCCTCAGAAGGATGTAGAGGTCCACGTGTGCCAAGGATAGGTCCAATAAAGCTCAGGCTTCCATGATATTCAGCATAACTTTTATTAAAACCAATATTATAAAACCAATGGGTATGTACATTACCCAAAGTGAGATAAAAGCAACAGATTGCTACGCGTTTCTCAGCTTAAACCTAGCTGTTTCATCAGGCATCATTTTTGTAAATGCTGTCTATACACTGGGCAAAGTGACCAGCAAATGTATATATTTTTAATAAATGTATTAAAAGGCTTTAATTTGTAATGGTATTCAATAATACAAAAAAAATTGAAAAATGGCTGCACAATACGGTGTTTCAAAATGGTTAAATATATTCAAAGAGGGGATGGGGTA
Source organism: Bombina bombina (assembly GCF_027579735.1). Taxonomy (NCBI): domain Eukaryota; kingdom Metazoa; phylum Chordata; class Amphibia; order Anura; family Bombinatoridae; genus Bombina; species Bombina bombina. The sequence continues at coordinate 536,137,432 of NC_069504.1, read as the reverse complement.
CTGGGTGTAGTGTGGGCAGGTGATGGGTGGGATCAAAAGGGGCAAGTGACATTTTGGACTGGCTAGTAGCTTAAAAATTTGGCCCCAGAGTCTCTAGCACTTTTCTTCTTATTTCAAATAAACATGTATTTGATCTCACAAATCACACAAACTCTTATGCTACCAAATTTATTTTGTTATGCTAATAACCATGGAAATAGAGAATTCCATCACATACAAAATCAGCTGTTGCAGCCTCTGATTGGCTATATGTGTTGTATTGTGAATGTCATCAGAAAGCAGAACTTAAAAATAAAATTCATACTCTCTATAATTGTTTTAAAGATCACATCAAACAGATGTTTTTACATTGTAATAAACCACTTTTATTTTAAATATCTTGAAACATAAATTTCAAAGAAAAATGTTCTGTTCCTAATACCTACTTACCTACTAGCATGACTCAAAAGCTTTTTAACAGATGGTAGTAGATTAGTTATATGTATCTTGATTTAGTTTATTTTTTGTGTTTGCAGAGATGAAATGTGTTAGGATATATCTTACATCAGTATGCAAATATGATTCATGTCCCCAGGTGGTATCAAGTCAGCCCATCAACACAAAACATATGTGCATTGTAAAATGTGACATCAGTTGACGTGCATTGCTTTGATACAAAGGTACAAGGTTTTATCAGCTTCTGTTTAGTACATTTCTTTTTTATGCTTTAACAAAAAATTTTGGTGGATTCAAAGGTGTATGAATGTAATAATATGACCTTAACGTTTACTGCAACTTTAACATTTGTTTTCCACAGAGGTCACTTTTATAAAAGATTCTAGGCTATTTCAACAGAAAAAAAGCTTTTCATCAGCAGAATTCTCAGTATCCACACACCAGCAAGTTTCATGAATAAACCATAAGTGCCTAATTCTACAACTGAAAGGCTGCTGTAAACCAGTTTTCAGAAAATGCAGGTTATGATATTCCATTGTTATAAAAAAAATAATAATATATATCGTTTTTTATGTACTACATCTTTACTATCCAAATAATATTGTTCCAATAATTATCTCCCATGGTGCTGGGATTAACATTAATTGCCAATAACATTGTTATTATAAGTGCTAAACTGCAATGTTTTTATTTGGTTATAAAATGTTACTGAAATAATTTGCATAACATTTAAAGCTATCATTAGTACAAAGACAATATTAACATTTTAACCTAAATGAATGCCTAATGTGCAAATGTATGTGAAATATCTCCCTCTGCAACTAAAATTGTTTATAAATGGTAACATCAAGCATTGATCATTAAATTATAACAACCCTCATTTTTAAAGGTTGTATACAAATGAACACACCTAAAGAAATAGACACAGAGAAGTATACCATGCCGTTTCAGTTTTGTAATATTATTTTAAATTGTTTCTGCGTATCGTTATGGTTTTGGTGATATATACTGCCTCATCTGGAGTAGGTTAAGTCCTCCCAGAAGACTTTTAGGCAACTGTACTATACATCCCCGCCTTGTTTTGCTAGTGTTAAGTCACAGCAGCTATGGGCTAGATAACAAGTGTAGTGACCGATAAGGGGTATTTTGTGGCTTTTTGCATTCAACGGAAATAGTGTGTGTATAACGAGTTGAAAGTAAACTTGTTCGCTTGAGAGCAATCTAATTTAACACTTTTCTGGTTAGCACGACTTCAGAGTTCTGGTTAACTGTTACGCAAAAGAAAAAAGTATAGATATATAGGTATAGATATGTATTTTAGGTGAACAGTATCAGATATATATAGAAATATATATTTAATAATAATATAAAAGTACATTATTTTCTAGGTGAAGAACAAAGGAATGTAAGATATGCATTTTGCGCATTGTGTTTTGCAATTTAGATAACGCGGTCAGGTTAGCACACATGAAAATTTAGTAATCTTAAGGCACATTATTGTTCTATGGATTATTTAGAATATTTTAAAGTATGTTTAATATTTTTAATAACTTGTATAATTAAAAAAAATATATATTTTATATTTAATATTTCAATAAAGCGCCTTAAGATTAAAAAGCTTTCATGTGTGCTAACCCGACCGTGTTAAAATCTAAATCGCGAAACAAGATGCGCAAAATGCATATTTTTTTCCTATGTTCTTCACATAGATGAAAATATACTTCTTAATAAATATATATATATATATATATATATATATATATATATATATGATAATGTGCATGTAAAATACATATCTATACCTATATATCTATAGGAATAGGTATATATATATATATATATATATATATATATATATATACAGTCAGTTGTGCTCATATGTTTACATACCCTGGCAGAATTTATGATTTATTGGCCATTTTTCAGAGAATATGAATGATAACACAAAAACTTTTCTTTCACTCATGGTTAGTTTTTGGCTGAAGCCATTTTTTTATCAATCAACAGTGTTTACTCTTTTTAAATCATAATGACAACAGAAACTACCCAAATGACCCTGATCAAAAGTTTACATACCCTGGTGATTTTGGCCTGATAACATGCACACAAGTTGACACAAAATGGTTTGAATGGCTATTAAAGGTAACTGTCATGGATACCAGATGGCTAAGGATATCCCCCACCCCCCTACAACCTCACCCCTGTTGTTTCTCAGTGGGTTTGGGCACCTCAGAGCAACCACCATCTCTGGAAGCTGTTTTTTGCTTTGTTTTGGCTTGTTTTTGTGTTCAGAGAAGAGTTGGTTTATGACCAGGAAAACCCTCCTAGGCTGGCCAGGCTCCTGGAACTCCCGGTCGGCCACCTCACAATGGACACCCGCCTAACCCCTCTCAGGCTGGCCAGGCTCCTGGAATTCCCGGTCGGCCACAGGACAGCAGAACACCCACAAACTTTAACCCAGGTCGCTCCAGCAACCATGTACCCCAGAGCTCCGCTCTTTTTTGGGATTAGTAGCCCCTGGGGAGTACAAGGGGTGGTGGAATTGACGGAGGGGAGCTCCTTTGGGAACTGGGGTTTTGGACACCCCTAACCCCTTTATTTCAATGGACTGTAACTCCGGTCCCCAGTAACGAATCATGCTGATTTTTGGACTGTGGAATCTGGGGACCGAGAGCTTTAAAATGACACCCTCGAAACCGCCACCCATATGTATTGCGAATATGTGGGATTGTGTCTCCCATGGAGGTGCTGGGCTGTCTGGAGGGGCGGGCATGGCAGGAAAATAGTGGGATTGTCCTGGGTCTTATCAAGATGAGCTGTCTGTATAAAAGGAGTGCATGTTTTCAATAAAATCAGTTCCTGTCTAACCTAAAGGCTAGTCTGTCTAGTTATTTGGGTTGGCCCCAGCTAAAATCACTTTTCCTGGGCTACATAGCAGCCTGTTCCAGGCAGAGGAAGGACACTCTGGCAGAGCTACCTAGTCTTGTAGCTGGAGTCTGCCACAGGGTGGGACCCTGAGTACTAGTGCTGTCAGGCATCAGGGGTGGCTACAGGCTGTGGTCACTTGCCAGCTACATAGCTGCAGTGAGCAGGGAGGAAGCAGGACCCCTTTTGGCGGATCTACCCAGTCGGGGTAGCCGGGGTATCCATCACATTGGCTGGCAGCGGTGGGATCTACTTCTTTTACAAGGTTCCTGGTGACAGAGGAGATGTACCACCGTAGCCGGTAAATATGGAGGCAGAGTTCCTAGGGAGAGTACAAAAGATGCTGACTGGAACAAAGGATCCTTGTTCGGAACAGGATGTTCTGACATGGAGGAACCTTGCCCTCCGAGACCTTTCGTGGGAGGGTCTGCAACAGGAACAGGAAAATGGAAAGGTCCTCCCCTCAAATGACACGAGATTCCGGGTATGGTGGACCGTGAGACTGCCTTTCCTGGGATAACAGCCAAAGAAGGCATGGCTAGCTGTTCTACATAGACTGATCCAGCAAGAGATGTGGGTGGAGGACGGCTATTGAGCCCTCCAATGGCTTGCTATGCAAGAGCATCCATGGCTGGAGGAAGGATCCCCCACAGAGGGCTTTGGCTTCGGCGGCCCTGGATTGTTGTTTACAAAAAGGACAGAGGACCCACAGTTTGGGAGCAAGACAGATAAGGGTCTGGAGGATATCTCTGGGCTCCAAGAGGAACTGCTGGATCTCTTGGAGGAGACCTGGCTGCTGGACGATCTGGATTTTATAATTGACCAGGAAGAGGCACTGGTCAAGGAATACAAGAGGCTGCTGGATCTCACTAAGCAGCGTGCCAGGGGCATATAGATCTGGGGTGCAGCCCTCTGGGATTCATGGAGCTCAACTGTGGATGAGTGGCAGCAAAGAGAAAGGGAACCAGGACTGCTGGATCCTGATCAGCAGTCTGGCTCTGAGCTTATAGACTTGGACAAGGGAGTCACCCCAGCAGAAGTGCTGACAACAGGGCAGAGAGCCGCCGGCCTCCTCCCAGCACCTGTAACAGCTCCAGGAAACCTGGGAGCGGAGGTAGTCATCCTCCCTCCCCTTACAGAGAACCCCTTGCAGGTAGAGATGGATGTCAATAACTCTCTGCAGCAGCAGAACCCCTTCCCAGGAGTGGAGACAGTCGGTCTCTCTCCCCAGCGGCAGAGCCAGGAGTTGGGAGAGGAGACAGTCGGTCTCTCTCCCCAGCAGCAGAGCCATCCCCTGGGAGCGGAGGTAGTCGTTCTCCCTCCCCATGAACAGAACCCCTTCCTGGGAGAGGAGATAGTCGGTCTCTCTCCCCAGCGGCAGAGCCATCCCCTGGGAGCGGAGGTAGTCATTCTCCCTCCCCTTAAACAGAACCCCTTCCTGGGTGAGGAGACAGTCGGTCTCTCTCGCCAGCGGCAGAGCCATCCCCCGAGAACGGAGGTAGTCATCCTCCCTCCCCTTACAGAGAAATCCTTGCAGGGAGAGACGGGTATCGATATCTCTCCCCAGCGGCCGAATCCCTTTCTGGGAGAGGAGACAGTTGGTCTCTCTCCCCAGTGGCAGCACAGTTTCCCATGGAGTGGAGGTAGCAGACCTCCCTCCCCAGCAGTTGATCTTCTTCTCGGGAGTAGAGACAGACGGACTCTCCCCTCAGTAGCTTGGCAGGGTCTCTACCCTTTTCTTGTCCCGTTGTATTTCTCACTGAGGGCAGGCATTTCATTGGGCAAGGAGGATAAAAGTCTATACAGTTGGTGCCACATGTTTGGGCACCCAAGATTTACCTGCCCCACCAAGGACCAACCTCCACCTCTGGTTTGGGGTGGGAATACAGCTGGAAAACCAGCACTTGCTTTGTTTGTGGGTGGGTCAGCCAGTACTAAACAAAGTGTCACAGAGAGAGGCAGTGTGGCCATGGAACTTAAGGACACTTGAACTTGTGGGACAGCAATTGTTTTGGAGCCTGCCTTAGAAAACTTGTTTGGGACATTGCCTTATGTGACTATCCCTGTGCCCAGGACGCAGGGTATAAACATCAGCAGGAACCCCCTCAGGATGCCCCAAGTTTAGGAGAGATGGGATAACCTCTACCAGCAACCGAGAAGTGGAGCGCCACCGTCAGACAGTCCCAGGCCAACCCGTTAAGGGTCTAGCCGGGTCTGTTGAACTGGAGGGGGGGAGATGTCACGGATACCAGACATCTAAGGCTATCCCCCACCCCCCTACAACCTCACCCCTGTTGTTTCTCAGTGGTTTTGGGCTCCTCAGAGCAAACACCATCTCTGGAAGCTGTTTTTGCTTTGTTTTGGCTTGTTTTTGTGTTCAGAGAAGAGTTGGTTTATGACCAGGAAAACCCTCCTAGGCTGGCCGGGCTCCTGGAACTCCCGGTCGGCCGCCTCACAATGGACACCCGCCTAACCCCTCTCAGGCTGGCCAGGCTCCTGGAACTCCCGGTTGGCCACCGGACAGCAGCACACCCGCAAACTTTACCCAGCTCGCTCCAGCAACCATGTACCCCAGAGCTCCGCTCTTTTTTGGATTAGTAGCCCCTGGGGAGTACAAGGGGTGGTGGAATTGCTGGAGGGTAGCTCTTTTGGGAACTGGCGGTTCTGGACACCCCTAACCCCATAATTTCAATGGACTGTAACTCCGGTCCCCAGTAATGAATCATGCTGATTGTTGGACTGTAGAGCTTTAAAATGACACCCTGGAAGTGCCGCCGCTCCACCGGGATCACCCCAAAACCGCCACCCATATGTATTGGGATTATGTGGGACTGTGGCTCCTGTGGAGGTGCCGGGCTTTTTTGGAGGGGCGGGAATGGCGGGAAAATAGTGGGATTGTCCAGACGAGCTGTCTGTATAAAAGGAGGGCATGTTTTCAATAAAAGCAGTTCCTGTCTAACCTGAAGCCTAGTCTGTCTAGTTATTTGGGTTGGCCCCAGCTAAAATCACTTTTCCTGGGCTACATAGCAGCCTGTTCCAGGCAGAGGAAGGACACTCTGGCAGAGCTACCTAGTCTGGTAGCTGGAGTCTGCCACAGGGTGGGACCCTGAGTACTGGTGCTGTCAGGCATCAGGGGTGGCTACAGGCTGTGGTCACTTGCCAACTACATAGCTGCAGTTGGCAGGGAGGAAGCAGGACCCCTTTGGTGGAGCTACCCAGTCGGGGTATCCATCACATTAACCATCCTCACCTGTGATCTGTTTGCTTGTAATTAGTGTGTGTGTATAAAAGGTCAATGAGTTTCTGGACTCCTGACAAACCCTTGCATCTTTCATCCAGTGCTGCACTGACGTTTCTGGATTCTGAGTCATGGGGAAAGAAAAAGAATTGTCAAAGGATCTGTGGGGAAAAAGGTAGTTGAACTGTATAAAACAGGAAAGAAATATAAAAAGATATCCAAGGATTTGAGAATACAAATCAGCAGTGTTCAAACTCTAATCAAGAAGTGGAAAATGAGGCGTTCTGTTTGATAACATACTGCATTCATCTTGCCATCAATTCTGACCAAATTTCCTGTGCCTTTGTAGCTCACACATCTCCAAAACATCAGTGATCCACCTCCGTGTTTCACAGTAGGAATGGTGTACCTTTCATCATAGGCCTTGTTGACTCCTCTCCAAATGTAGCATTTATGGTTGTGGCCAAAAAGCTCAATTTTGGTCTCAACAATCCAAATGACTTTGTGCCAGAAGGATTGAGGCTTGTCTCTGTGCTGTTTGGCATATTGTAAGCGGGATACTTTGTGGCATTTGCGTAGTTATGGCTTTCTTCTGGCGAGTCGACCATTCAGCCCATCTTTCTTCAAGTACCTCCTTATTGTGCATCTTGAAACAGCCAAACCACATGTCCTGTATTTCACCTTACATTATTTGTGGGTTTGTCTTTGCATCCCGAACAATTTTCCTGGCAGTTGTGTCTGAAATGTTAATTGGTCTACCTGACCGTGGTTTGGTTTTAACAGAAACCCTCATTTTCCACTTCTTTATTAGAGTTTGAACACTGCTGATTTGCATTCTCAATTCCTTGGATATCTTTTTATATCCCTTTCCTGTTTTATACAGTTCAACTACCTTTTCCCGCAGATCCTTTGACAATTCTTTTGCTTTCCCCATGATTCAGAATCCAGAATTGTCAGAACAGCACTGGATGAAAGATGCAAGGGTCTGTCAGGAGTCCAGAAACTCATTGACCTTTTATATACACACACTAATTACTAGCAAACAGATCACAGGTGAGGATGGTTACCTTAAATAGCCATTCAACCCCCTTTGTGTCAACTTGTGTGCATGTTATCAGGCCAAAATCACCAGGGTATGTAACATTTTGATCAGGGTCATTTGGGTAGTTTCTGTTGTCATTTTTATTTAAAAAGAGTAAACACAGTTGATTGGTAATACATGGCTTCAGCCAAAAACTAACCATGAGTGAAAGAAAAGTTTTTGTGTTATCATTCATATTCTCTGAAAAATGGCCAAGAAATCATAAATTCTGCTAGGGTATGTAAACTTATGAGCACAACTGTATGTGTATATATATATATATATATATATATATATATATATACATATATATATATATATATATATATATATATATATATATATATATATATATATATATATATATATATATATATATGTGTGTGTGTGTGTGTATTTACAATAAAAAGTACATTTTTCTGTATGAGAACATTGAAATGTGACATTTTCATAACTCCTATTCGGGTTAGTATAATATTTTCTAAATAATTTTTTTTATTTTTTAAAGCTGCCTTAGAACACACAGTCACATAGAACTGATTCAACTTAAGGAAAGTATGCCAGGAATATGAAGTGCATTGTTGTTCCACCAAACCTTCATGGTACTCATCCTAAGATGATGTCATAGCCCTAGTAGAATAGCCCTTGACTTTTAAAGGAAGAATGTTCTTTATTAACCACATGTCATAAGGATCAGACAAAAATACAAACAGAAGTAAAATATATTATTTTAGAAATTAAGTAATGTAGAAATGTTATCACTACCTTAAAAAATATAGGAGATAAATACCACATTGCTGCTTTGCGAAGATTTTCCGAGCAGATGTCTGCTTCAACTGACCAAGAAGTGGAAACCTGGAAATATAGAATGAACCTTTAACGCCTGTGAAATAACTGTCCTTTTTTGCCTCATTCAACAATGTGAAATCCTTTGTGATATTGTTGTATAAAAACATAATAAATAATATAATATTTAAGATATAATAATAATAATAAGTAGCCTGTCATTATGCTTGTAGTTGAGACAGATACCAAGCCAGTGAACCACTTCTGAACTGTAAAAAACATACGCATACATATTATCAAGACAAAATGATGGATTGCACTTTCTTCAAGAATTCAGGCATTGATTGATGAACTGATTTGTTATCAGGGAAAACCAAATAGGAAGAATGGTGAGATAGTCTTAGGCACTTTTATTTATTTATCTAAACACGGTAATAGACAAAGGATAAAAAAAAAGTAGTCGACGTGAAAGGGATGCTTCCTTCAAGGGTTAAAAGAAAGAAGTTCTCGGAGCTTGAAGAATCAAAGATAGACCCAATTATTCCTTTTTTGTAAGTGTCACTTTAAAATAAGTGTTACATTAGGGAGTCACTATATAATCAATTTAGGGCCATATTTCTCTTTCCATTGTTTGTCACATAGAAGAATTTTCTATTTATATATATATAAATAAATAATAGTTTGAACAAATATATATTTATACCTATATTTATTTATGGTATAAAAGAGAAAATCAATAAATAATAACCAGTACACAGATTAGATCCCTCTATATAATATGATATATATGATGTGATATATATGACCATAAATCCTAATAATATATCACCCCTACGTGGTGTTTTACATAAAAATAATTTGTTCTTAGAAAGTCCAGTACTGTATTATGATGATTAATATAAGGTTATCTTCTTACCAGATATTACCTCAATCATATGAGGTAATGTATGCGCTCATAAGAAGGTGAATACTCCTCTCCTAGGTTTTCCCTGTGAAATCACCTTGGACTATATTTGCATAGGTTTTAATCCCAGTCTTGTGAATCCAGCTTACTGACGTGGTTGATAGGTGTGCTCCGGATTCCTTGGTAGAAACTTTGAACCTTTAATATTTTAATCCCTGTTGCTTTGTATCCTCCAAGAGTATGGCAAATTAATTCCAACAATTTTGTACCCACATAATGAACCAGTTGGTGTATATGTATACACACCTTTAGTCTGACTATTTCAAAAACTGCTGATCCACTTGGATTTTCATGCACAACGATCTCTAGGGTTTACAGAGAATGGTCCCAAAAAAGAAAGTATCCAGTGAGCGGCAGTTGTGTGGACAAAAATGCCTTGTTCAGAGGAGTCAGAGGAGAATGGGCAGACTGGTTTGAGATAATAGAAAGGCAATAGTAACTCAAATAACCACTAGTTGCAACCAAAGTATGCAGAATACCATCTCTTAACATACAACACATCGAACCTTAAAGCAGATTGGCTACAGCAGCAAACCTTCATGGTACTCATCCTAAGATGATGTCATAGCCCTAGTAGAATAGCCCTTGACTTTTAAAGGAAGAATGTTCTTTATTAACCACATGTCATAAGGATCAGACAAAAATACAAACAGAAGTAAAATATATTATTTTAGAAATTAAGTAATGTAGAAATGTTATCACTACCTTAAAAAATATAGGAGATAAATACCACATTGCTGCTTTGCGAAGATTTTCCGAGCAGATGTCTGCTTCAACTGACCAAGAAGTGGAAACCTGGAAATATAGAATGAACCTTTAACGCCTGTGAAATAACTGTCCTTTTTTGCCTCATTCAACAATGTGAAATCCTTTGTGATATTGTTGTATAAAAACATAATAAATAATATAATATTTAAGATATAATAATAATAATAAGTAGCCTGTCATTATGCTTGTAGTTGAGACAGATACCAAGCCAGTGAACCACTTCTGAACTGTAAAAAACATACGCATACATATTATCAAGACAAAATGATGGATTGCACTTTCTTCAAGAATTCAGGCATTGATTGATGAACTGATTTGTTATCAGGGAAAACCAAATAGGAAGAATGGTGAGATAGTCTTAGGCACTTTTATTTATTTATCTAAACACGGTAATAGACAAAGGATAAAAAAAAAGTAGTCGACGTGAAAGGGATGCTTCCTTCAAGGGTTAAAAGAAAGAAGTTCTCGGAGCTTGAAGAATCAAAGATAGACCCAATTATTCCTTTTTTGTAAGTGTCACTTTAAAATAAGTGTTACATTAGGGAGTCACTATATAATCAATTTAGGGCCATATTTCTCTTTCCATTGTTTGTCACATAGAAGAATTTTCTATTTATATATATATAAATAAATAATAGTTTGAACAAATATATATTTATACCTATATTTATTTATGGTATAAAAGAGAAAATCAATAAATAATAACCAGTACACAGATTAGATCCCTCTATATAATATGATATATATGATGTGATATATATGACCATAAATCCTAATAATATATCACCCCTACGTGGTGTTTTACATAAAAATAATTTGTTCTTAGAAAGTCCAGTACTGTATTATGATGATTAATATAAGGTTATCTTCTTACCAGATATTACCTCAATCATATGAGGTAATGTATGCGCTCATAAGAAGGTGAATACTCCTCTCCTAGGTTTTCCCTGTGAAATCACCTTGGACTATATTTGCATAGGTTTTAATCCCAGTCTTGTGAATCCAGCTTACTGACGTGGTTGATAGGTGTGCTCCGGATTCCTTGGTAGAAACTTTGAACCTTTAATATTTTAATCCCTGTTGCTTTGTATCCTCCAAGAGTATGGCAAATTAATTCCAACAATTTTGTACCCACATAATGAACCAGTTGGTGTATATGTATACACACCTTTAGTCTGACTATTTCAAAAACTGCTGATCCACTTGGATTTTCATGCACAACGATCTCTAGGGTTTACAGAGAATGGTCCCAAAAAAGAAAGTATCCAGTGAGCGGCAGTTGTGTGGACAAAAATGCCTTGTTCAGAGGAGTCAGAGGAGAATGGGCAGACTGGTTTGAGATAATAGAAAGGCAATAGTAACTCAAATAACCACTAGTTGCAACCAAAGTATGCAGAATACCATCTCTTAACATACAACACATCGAACCTTAAAGCAGATTGGCTACAGCAGCAGAAGACCACACTGGGTGCCACTCCTTTCAGCTAAGAACAGGAAACTGAGGCTAGAATTTGCACAGGCTCACCAAAATTGGACAATTGAATACTGGAAAAAATGTTGCCTCATCTGATGAGTCTCGATTTCTGCTGCGACATTCAGATGTTAGGGTCAGAATTTGGCGTAAACAACATAAAATCATGGATCCATCCTGCCTTGTATCAATGGTTCAGGCTGGTGGTGGTGGTGGTGTAATGGTGTGGTGGATATATTCTTGGCACACTTTGGGCCCCTTAGTACCAATTGAGCGTCGTTTAAACAACACGTCCTACCTGAGTATTGATGCTGACCATGTCCATCCCTTTAAGACTAGAGTGTACCCATCTTCTGAAATCTACTTCGAGCAGGATAATGCACCATGTCACAAAGCTCAAATCATCTCAAACTGGTTTCTTGAACATGACAATGCATCATTTAAATGCCATGCCCTAACTGAGTATTGTTGCTGACCATGTTCATCCCTTTATGACTACAGTGTACCTAACTTCTGATGGCTACTTCCAGCAGCATAATGCACTGTATCAAAAAGCTCAAATCATCTCAAACTGGTTTCTTGAACAATGAATTCACTGTACTCCAATGGCCTCCACAGTCACCAGATCTCAATCCAATAGAGCACCTTTGGGATGTGATGGAACAGGAGATTCGCATCATGGATGTGCAGCCGACAAATCTGCAGCAACTGTGTGATGCTATCAGGCCAATATGGAACAAAATCTCTTAGGAATGTTTCCAACACCTTGTTGAATCTATGTCATGAAGAATTAAGGCAGTTCTGGAGGCAAAAGGGGGTCCAACCCGGTGCCCTAATAAAGTGGCCGGCGGTGTGTATATATATATATATATATATATATATATATATATATATATATAAAACATTCATTAAAATTATGGGGGGAGATAAAAACTGAAATTAAAATCCTCCATGTCTCAAAATTAATCAATGTAAATATTTGCATAGGAAATTAGCACATCTAGGCAAGATTCCCCGCTTGCTTTTTCCCATAAATACCTCATATACAATGTTACCAATGCACAAGAGAATTCTGGGTAAGATATGCAAATTAGATATGCAAATTCTCAGTTTTTTTGCTTCAAAATACTGTTTTAACACAGCTATCCTTTTAACAGGATTATTGCAGCAAACCAGAAATAACTCATTAGACAGCCTGTTTCGTTCTTTTTGGAACTCATCAGTAGGAGATAGATTTCTGGTTGCTGCATTGGTAAAGCTATTTTCAAGGTTAAATCAAAATTCATTAAAATTATGGGGGGAGATAAAAACTAACGCCCAGATTACGCGTCTTGCGTTAGCCTTAAAAAGCAGCGTTGAGAGGTCCCAACGCTGCTTTTTAAAGCCCTCTGGTAATTCGAGTCAGGCAGGTACAGGTGTACCGCTCACTTTTTTTCCACGACTCGAGCTTACCGCAAATCCGCTTATGTCAATTGCGTATCCTATCTTTTTAATGGGATTTGCCTAACGCCGGTATTACGAGTCTTGGAAGAAGTGAGCGGTAGACCATCTCCTGTCAAGACTCATACCGCATTTAAAAGTCAGTAGTTAAGAGTTTTATGGGTTAACGCTGTAACACAAAACTCTTAACTAAAGTGCCAAAAAGTACACTAACACCCATAAACTACCTATTAACCCCTAAACCGAGGCTCCCCCCCCACATCACAAACACTAAAATAAATTTTTTAACCCCTAATCTGCCATTCGGACATCGCCGCCACTTTAATAAATATATTAACCTCTAAACCGCCGCACTCCTGCCTCGCAAACATTAGTTTAATTTTATTAACCCCTAATCTGCCGTCCCTAACATCGCCGACACCTACCTACATTTATTAACCCCTAAACTACTACTATATTAAATTTATTAACCCCTAAACCTAAGTCTAAACCTAAGTCTAACACCCCCCTAACTTAAATATAATTTAAATAAAACTAAATAAAATTACTATCTTTAAATAAATTAATCCTATTTAAAACTAAATACTTACCTGTAAAATAAACCCTAAGCTAGCTACAATATAACTAATAGTTGAATTTGTATATATCTTAGGGTTTATATTTATTTTACAGGCAACTTTGTATTTATTTTAACTAGGTACAATAGTTATTAAATAGTTATTAACTATTTAATAACTTCCTAGTTAAAATAAGTACAAATATTCCTGTAAAATAAAACCTAACCTAAATTACAACTACACCTAACACTACACTATCATTAAATTAATTACCTAAACTAACTACAATTAATTACAATTAAATTAAATAAACTAAAGTACAAAAAAACAAACACTAAATTACAGAAAATAAAAAAATAATTACAAGAATTTTAAACTAATTACACCTAATCTAATCCCCCTAATAAAATAAAAAAGCCCCCCAAAATAATAAAAATCCCTACCCTATACTAAATTACAAGTAGCCCTTAAAAGGGCTTTTTGCGGGGCATTGCCCCAAAGTAATCAGCTCTTTTACCTGTAAAAAAAAAAATACAATACCCCCCCAACATTAAAACCCACCACCCACACACCCAACCCTATTCTAAAACCCACCAATCCCCCCTTAATAAAACCTAACACTAACCCCTTGAAGATCCCCCTACCTTGAGCCGTCTTCACCCAGCCGGGAACAAGTGGTCCTCCAGACGGTCTGAAGTCTTCATCCAATCTGGCCAGAAGAGGACCTCCAGAGGGGCAAAAGTTCAATCCTATTGGCTGATCCAATCAGCCAATAGGATTGAGCTTGCATTCTATTGGCTGTTCCAATCAGCCAATAGAATGCAAGCTCAATCCTATTGGCTGATCTGATCAGCCAATAGGATTTTTCCTACCTTAATTCCGATTGGCTGATAGAATCCTATCAGCCAATCGGAATTCAAGGGATGTAATCTTGGATGACGTCATTTAAAGGAACCTTCATTCGTCGGGAGTCGTCGGAAGAAGAGGATGCTCCGTGTCGGCTGGCTTCAAGATGGAACCGCTCCGCTCCGGATGGATGAAGATAGAAGATGCCGTCTGGATGAAGACTTCTGCCCCTCTGGAGGTCCTCTTCTGGCCGGATCGGATGAAGACTTCGGACCATCTGGAGGACCAGTTGTGCCCGGCTGGGTGAAGACGGCTCAAGGTAGGGTGATCTTCAAGGGGTTAGTGTTAGGTTTTATTAAGGGGGGATTGGGTGGGTTTTAGAGTAGGGTTGGGTGTGTGGGTGTGGGGTTTTAATGTTGGGGGGGTTTGTACTTTTTTTACAGGTAATAGAGCTGATTACTTTTAAGGGCTATTTATAGTTTAGTATAGGGTAGGGAATTTTATTATTTTGGGGGGCTTTTTATTTTATTAGGGGGATTAGATTAGGTGTAATTAGTTTAAAAAAAATTTTAATTATTTTTTATTTTCTGTAATTTAGTGTTTATTTGTTTTTGTACTTTAATTTATTTAATTTAATTGTATTTAATTGTAGTTAGTTTAGGTAATTAATTTAATCACACACAGACCAAGCCGCTGGAGACACGGTAATCCCGGTGTGGAGAGTGAGCTGGGGTGGAGTGATCCAAGCAGGCAGGCAACAAGAGACAGGGGTGCTTGCTGTCGTATATGGCCGGTGTGCCGAAAAATAATCCAAGTGATAGAGTACAGCAGCACTAAAGCAAAGAGTCTTCAGGGCAAAAAAAGGTTTGTTAAATAAAAAACCTTTATTATAACATGGTCAAAAAGTACAACACCAGACTCCCTGATTAGTTTCGTGCTCTGTTGAGCACTTAATCATAGGGTAAGTTTGGAAGGTGTTAACACCCCCTATTTAAAGGGACAGACACACCTATCAGTGGGAAAAATAAAACATAATACAAGTATAAAAATTACAAATGAATATGTATCTATCACACAGGAATTTTTCAAAATTCATGCACCATGATAATGAGGAAGAAAAAAAGTGAATTAAACATTAAATTCCCAAATTTCAAATGTTTAAATTTTTAAACCTTTAACATTGAATTACACTTGTATCCAATTTAGTTAACATGACATCATTAAATATATAAATTAATCAGTAATTTTGTGAAAGAACAAAAACTGAAATCCATCTACTGAGCAAACTAAATATGCCGGATACAAAAATAAATATGTGTTTAAGAAAATATTAAATAACCTAAAAAAATAAAATAATTATTAGGCCTAACAAAAGTATAAAATTATAATATCACTAAACTTCATAATAAATATAATATATATGCTCCCTAATCCTAGACCGTAATTCTCTGGTCGTTTAAACTGTGTATTGAAGGTTACAATAATTGCACTCAAGTAGGTATACTGCAAAAGAAGTTCTGCAGTTGGCATAAAATTTATGCGTAAATTATTCTCCCATTTGTGTGCTTTTGAAACCATTGCCTACACCTAAAAAACCACAGGTAATACATGGACCATTGCCACATTTATAGGTCCCTTTCCTTTTGATCCAATCACTCCTATCTGTACGTTCTAAACAAACCAAGCTAAGAGACAATCTTGAAGATAACGTTGGTGGTCTTTTTGACACAAATTTACACTTGTCAGTATAAGACCTCAAGGTCTCATCTTCATTCAATAAGTGAAGATTTTTTCTTAAAATAGAACAAACTTGATTATACTGATTCGAGTATTCGGTCGAAAAGACCACAGTATCTTGAGTTACAGTAATCTGTTTACCAGACCCCTGAACCATTGAATTTATTTCAGGAAAGAGTTGAGCAAGAAATATTGGCATTAGAGTATGATGTAAAACAGAGAAGTAAGAAGGAATATAATTTGACACAAAAAGAAAGAGCTGCATTAATCTCTCTTGAAAGTAATGATCAAATTGTCATCCGTAATTCGGATAAGGGTGGGAATGTGGTCATTCTTAATAAGAGCGACTACATTCTTGAGAGCAATAGACAGCTGTGTGATCCAAACACATATAGGAAGATTAGTTCTAATCCTACATTTCTTTTTAAACAAAATTGATTAGATTACTAGAACAAACTGTTGCTATTGGACTCCTCACCAGAGAACAAGTAGAGATGTTGGTTCCAGAGAATCCACGGATTCCTATTTTCCACTATCTGCCAAAAACTCACAAGAGTATGACCCATCCCCCGGGACATCCTATTATCTCTGGGATTGGGTCTCTCTTTGAACCTGTTTCAGAATGGATAGATTTGATTTTGCAGCCTCTGGTGAGGAGTCTAAAAAGCTATCTTAGAGATTCTACACATTTATTGCAGTTGCTGAAATTATTTAAATGGGAAAAGGATTACAGATGGGTAGTGGTGGATGCCACTGCATTGTATTCCAGTATCCCACATCATATGGGTGTGCAAGCCATCAGGTATTTCTTTGATGGTCACACCAGGTTCATGTTTGACAAAGAGTTCCACATACAGATTTGCGGAACGGCCATGGAGGCTAAATTTGCTCCATTGTTCGCAAATCTGTATGTGGGATGTTGGGAGGACAGATATTTGTACTTTTATGACAACCCATTTAGGAGTCAGATCATCTTTTCTATGCGCTTTATAGATTATCTGATCTTTGTGGTTAAGGAACCATTTTGGGTCATAATGAGTTCAATCTCAGTTTTACAGGTGACACATATGGAACTGTGGCAAATTTTCTTGATTTTACTTTAGAGGGAGATGATGATCTGGGAATGGTCATCAGTGACACCTTTAGAAAAAGTACAGCAGGAAACACAATCCTGCATGCGAAATCGTGTCATCCTCCCCACCTGGTGCGATAAATTCCAAGAGGTCAACTAATGAGATTGCGTAGGAATACCAACTCTGACTCTTTATTTGATGATCAGGCTAGATCATTGATTGAGCGTTTTAAAGTGAGGGGATATGATGAATCTCAACTTCATCAACATTATGATGAGGTGAGGTCCAAATCACAACTGGAGTTGGTTCAGGGGTCTGGTAAATAGATTACTGTAACTCAAGATACTGTGGTCTTTTCGACCGAATACTCGAGTCAGTATAATCAAGTTTGTTCTATTTTAAGAAAAAATCTTCACTTATTGAATGAAGATGAGACCTTGAGTCTTATACTGACAAGTGTAAATTTGTGTCAAAAAGACCACCAACGTTATCTTCAAGATTGTCTCCTAGCTTGGTTTGTTCAGAACGTACAGATAGGAGTGATTGGATCAAAAGGAAAGGGACCTATAAATGTGGCAATGGTCCATGTATTATCTGTGTTTTTTTAGGTGTAGGCAATGGTTTCAAAAGCACACAAACGGGAGAAGAATTTATGCATAAATTTTATGCCAACTGCAGAACTTCTTTTGCAGTATACCTACTTGAGTGCAATTATTGTAACCCTCAATACACAGGTCAAACGACCAGAGAATTACGGTCTAGGATTAGGTAGCATATTAGAGACACTAAGGAATATGTGAAGGAGTCTGCAATAGCAAGACATTTTAATCAAACACATATGACTAATGTCTTTAATATTGAAGGTACAAGTGATTGATCGCATCATGTTCCTACCCAGGGGAGGTGATAGGTGTAAACTATTATTAAAACAAGAGCTATATTGGATTTACAAACTTAGGACCATCACTCCCCTGGGTTTGAACCATGAATGGGACATGAGTTACTTTGTGGAGTGACTTCTGTTTCATTCTGTCATTGCCATATATACAGATTTGTACATATCAGAACATCTTAGTCTTTTGGAACATTATGCTCTAAACACATTAATTATAATTTGATTAGTCATTATTTTATTATTTTGAAAATTGTTTGCGTTGTCAGTTTAACAATTGCAATAATATTTATTATGAAGTTTAGTGATATTATAATTTTGTACTTTTGTTAGGCCTAATAATTATTTTATTTTTTAGGTTATTTAATATTTTCTTAAACACATATTTATTTTTGTATCCGGTATATTTAGTTTGCTCAGTAGATGGATTTCAGTTTTTGTTCTTTCACAAAATTACTGATTAATTTATATATTTAATGATGTCATGTTAACTAAATTGGATACAAGTGTAATTCAATGTTAAAGGTTTAAAAATTTTAAAATTTAAAAATTAGAAATTTGGGAATTTAATGTTTAATTCACTTTTTTTCTTCCTCATTATCATGGTGCATGAATTTTGAAAAATTCCTGTGTGATAGATACATATGCAGTTGTAATTTTTATACTTGTATTATGTTTTATTTTTCCCACTGATAGGTGTGTCTGTCCCTTTAAATAGGGGGTGTTAACACCTTCCAAACTTACCCTATGATTAAGTGCTCAACAGAGCACAAAACTAGCCAGGGAGTCTGGTGTTGTACTTTTTAACCATGCTATAATAAAGGTTTTTTATTTTAACAAACCTTTTTTTTGCCCTGAATACTCTTTGCTTTAGTGCTGCTGTACTCTATCACTGTAATTAATGTAATGATAGTGTAGTGTTAGGTGTAATTGTAATTTAGGATAGGATTTATTTTACAGGTATATTTGTATTTATTTTAACTAGGAAGTTATTAAATAGTTAATAACTATTTAATAACTATTGTACCTAGTTAAAATAAATACAAACTTGCATGTAAAATAAAATTAAACCCTAATATAGATACATATGTAACTATTAGTTGTATTGTAGCTAGCTTATGGTTTATTTTATAGGTAAGTATTTAGTTTTAAATAGGATTCATTTATTTAATTGTAGTAATTTTATTTAGTTTTATTAAAATTATATTTAAGTTAGGGGGGTGTTAGACTTAGGTTTAGACTTAAGTTTAGGGGTTAATAAATTTAATATAGTAGCGGCGACGATGGGGGCGGCAGATTAGGGGTTAATAAATGTAGGTAGGTTGCGGCAACATTGGGGGGGCAGATTAGGGTTAATAAATAGTATGTAGGTGTTGGCGATGTTGGAGGCAGCAGATTAGGGGTTCATAGGGATAATGTAGGTTGCGGCGGTGTACGGAGCAGCAGATTAGGGGTAAAAAATAAAATGCAGATGTCGGCGATGTCGGGGGCGACAGATTAGGGGTTAATAAGTGTAAGATTAGGGGTGTTTAGACTCGGGGTTCATGTTAGGGTGTTAGGTGTAGACATACATTTTATTTCCCCATAGGAATCAATGGGGCTGCGTTAGGAGCTGAACGCTGCTTTTTTGCAGGTGTTAGGTTTTTTTTCAGCTGAATCTGCCCCATTGTTTCCTATGAGGAAATACCGCTACCGCAAGCAACGCTGGTATTGAGGTGAGATGTGGAGCTAAATTTTGCTCTATGCTCACTTTTTAGAGGCTAACGCCGGGTTGAAAAAAACCTGTAATACCAACGTTGTCTTAAGTGAGCACCGCAAACAAAAAGGAATCAACCGTCCCCAAAAAGGTGCGCTAGTTCTTGTGCTGTTAATCTTCAGTTTTGTTGGTTCTAACACGCTGAATCCGTGGCAGCACTCCCAAAAGATATCCAGATGGAATCCTGACTGTGTAGACAAAAGGGGAGAAGAGAGGCGCCAAACATAAAACAGTATCGTAGATACTAAACGATAAGGCAGGTAAGTTCCCCCACAAGTTGGGACTGTTCTGAGTCACCCGACAGACACCCCAAGGCTAATGCGCATCACGCTGGAACTTCCAATCAGCTACGGATAATGCAGCTCAGCTCCGACTGCCCGAAATCAGCTGTAAATTACAGCGTCAGGTGTTTGGTCTAAAAGTGCGTGTTCACTCTTGGTGGACGATCAAGGAAAAGGTTGAGTAATAGTCCAGTCACAGGAACAAGTAACAGGAACAAGTAAGGTATAAGTAAAAACGTGACTTATTTCAGGATAAAACAACAGCAATGCGTTTCTCGGCTGGAAGGCCGTTTCATCAGGCTGTACAGAAACATAGCCCTTTCTCTCCTTAAATACCTTACATGCACCTGTCTGTGGGCGGTCTTATAACGAATACCTGTCTTACACTTCACAAGTTAACTCTTGCATAACTGATACCTTTAAAATCTGTTTTAAAACATACTATAAAAAAACCCTTACTAATATTAAAACATATAAATCCTATTAAATGTTTTCAACGGATAGAATATAATATAATGTAACATACAATGAAGATAGATAAAAGCCACTATGCAAAACTGATCATAATCTAAATGATGACATACCAAATTAGGTCTAGACACATACATCAGTTAAAAGAAGAGGCATCATAACAGTGATACAATATTTACACTATATAATAATATACAAAAAATATATATATATATATGACACAAGGTTGTATTGTTATTCCGCAGGTACATGACAGATTGTTAAATTACCCTAAACTGCTATTATATGTAAATGCCAGTAAGTATCATAATATTAGATAACAAATAATAGTTGAATTGTTATATATATCGGTATTAGTCTGATATTAAACCATAAGATATATAACTCAACCTTAGCAAGGTTCTATAGTAGGGTGGATTAGATTATATACCAAACTTCAGGTGACTCATGTGTCTTATTGACCTTGTTCTTCGTTCTAAAATAATCCATATATATCAAATATAAAACAAATAAATTACGGAAGTATACCAACTAACAATGCATTAGGTTTATCGCACAATGTATAGTATAATTAAAAGTTTGGGATTTGAGATCCAAAATTCATAATTTGCAATTTAAAGGGAGACACACTGGATATTATAATGGTCTCAAAAAGCTGCTAAATCTATATTAAGATTTAGACCATTGGGATGAAGACTTTTTAATGTATGTATAAAGTAGGTCTCCCTTTGTCTAAGCCGCAACAATCTATTGTATAGGTGTGATGTTGGAATATATTCAGTGGGGCAAATACTAAAACACTCAGTCTGGCCATTATGAAGATGGTTACAATGTCTAGGGACACTATGGTTCCTGTAGTTATTTTTCATATTCCTTAGCTGTTCTGACCATCTGATGCTCAATCTTCTACAGGTTCTACCCACGTACTGTACCCCACACACACAGGACAACAGATAAATAATGTATTTGGAGGCACAAGTAATATGGCCAATTATTGAAAAATGTTTCCCTGTGATATTAGATTTAAATGTCGTTTGTTTGTGTGTAATTTTGACACAAAGTTTACACCTTCTAGTCTTACATCTATATGATCCTATTGGTGATAGTCCAACCCGATGTCGGTTATTCAGAATTTTATTTCTCACGACCTTACTCGGAGCCAACATTGATTTTAAACTTGGTGCTTTTCTATACACTATTTGTGGTTTATCACCCAATATATTACCCAAAATGGGGTCTTTTTGGAGGATACCCAAATATTTAGTAATGATCTGTTGAATCAGTTTATGATGACAATTATATTCAGTGATGAAAGGGGTCAGGTTACCCATCAGATTGTGTCGTTCCTTATTTGTTTTTTAAATAATCCTCTCTTCTATCCTGTTTGGCTCTCTTGTAGCCACTTTCTATGATGTGTGCTGGGTAGGGTTGCACCGATACCGATTCTAGTATCGGTATCGGTACTGATACCAAGTATTTGCATGAGTACTTGTACTCGTCTAAATGCACCGATACTTAAACCGATACCTCCGCTTCCTACCCATATGCTATCTTGTGATGTTTTTTCAAACTGCATGTTCCCATTTCATTTTAAGCTGGAGTGGAGACTAAACTAAAAATTGTTTACTATTGTTCTGCCAATACAAATTGTTGTTATTTGTATTATTGTAGGAGAGATCACTGTACCTTGTTCAGACAAACCCCTGAAGTACTGGGCAGTTAATAAACTGAGATTTCTAGCACTGGCTAAAATGGCCCAAAAATATCTTTCTACCCCATGCAGTAGTGTGGAAAGTGAAAGACTGTTCAACTTAGAGTCGAACCTCTTTACTGATAGCAAAAACAGACTAATAGCTGAACATGCAGAGATGCTTCTGTTCTGTTACTTAAAAAGAACTTGCCACTAAGTTTTGAAAAACTATTCTTATTGCTTGATTGCCTTTTTTTACTGCTAGTTCTCATCTTGCACAATTATGTTCAATACATACTGTACTCTGAGGAACATCCATACCCTTAGATTATATAATTGCAGGAAGAGTACTCATAGGACAAATTAAGTTAATTCCAATGAACACTCATCCTGCAATTATAGGACTAGATTTAGATTACATTTGATTGGTAAGATTTACCAATGCTCTGTTCACATTTCCAATTCCATAGACTTTAATGGAGTAGGGCATGTAATGAGATTATTGGTAAAGCTTGCCAGTCAAATGTAATCTAGCCCATAGTGTTGTTCCCCATGATTAAACAGTGCACTGTTCTATTTTTTACTGTATTGCACTTTTGGTTAGTTGTAATTTTATATTTGTTATTTATTGCTGTTATTAATATATTTTATTGTAATATTTTTTATATATAAACATGTTCTGTGAACTTTCATAATGTCTTTTTAGTTACAGTCCTTCATAATTATAAAGAAGAAATCTTAAATAGTTAGTCTGTATTGTGCTTAGTAAATTGTCACATAACAGTAAAAAAAAAGTATTGGTAATTGGTATCGGCAAGTATTTGAAAACAAGTATCGGTACTTGTACTCAGTCTTAAAAGAATGGTATTGGTGCAACCCTAGTGCTGGGTAATGTTTTTCACTAAAACGTTCTTTTAATATCAGACTTTGGGCCTCATAATCAGCTAGGGTGCTACAATTAAAACAAATTCTTTTGAATTGGCCATATGGTACATTACGCTTCCACGGGAAATAATGATGGCTTGTAAAGTCCAAATAACTATTACAGTCAACCATCTTAAAATGAGTGACACTAGTCACTTTAGGGCCCTCAAATTTGAGTGCTAAATCCAAAAATACTATAGTCTCGTGGTGGATGAAACCTTTATCATTTGAATTTAAATATTCTACAAAGGAGTTGGCTGGTGCCAAATTTCCCCTCCAGATAAAAATCATATTGTCTATGTACCGCCCATAGAACACCAGGTTCGCCCCAAATATACCATCATAGATATATTGTTGTTCAAATGATCCCATGAACAGATTGGCATAACTTGGGGCGAACCTGGTGCCCATGGCAGTACCTTTGACCTGGAGGAAAAAATCATCCTGGAGCATAAAATAATTATGCTTAAGGATAAATGAAATAAGCTGTAAAATAAATTCACACTGTACACTAGGCAGATAGATGTCATTCTGTAAGTATTCTGATATTGCTGACAAACCCAAATGGTGTGATATATTTGAATATAATGATTGAACATCACATGTTATCCATAATAATTCTGGAGTGATAGTAATTTTCTCTAGTTTTTCAATCAAATCACTGGAGTCCCGAATATATGATTCGAGGCCCAGTACATGTTTTTGCAAAAAAAGTCAACATACGAGGACACATTATCAGTGAGACTCCCAATGCCCGCAATAATGGGTCTTCCTGGTGGACATGGGAAATTTTTATGCATTTTGGGTAAATGGTAATAAAAGGCCAAGTTGGGCTCTTTAGGTAATAAAAAATCTCTTTCTTTCTTGAGTATTATATTTTCCTTAAATGCATGGTCCACCAAATCTTTTAATACTATTGTGTACTGTGTCGTGGGGTCGTAATTGAGTTTTTTGTAATAAGTGGTGTCATAAAGAATTTTTCGGGCCTCCGTAAGGTAATCCTCTAAATTTTGGAGGACAATTGCGCCCCCTTTGTCCGTCTGCC
This sequence comes from Bombina bombina, assembly GCF_027579735.1. NCBI lineage: Eukaryota > Metazoa > Chordata > Amphibia > Anura > Bombinatoridae > Bombina > Bombina bombina. The sequence continues at coordinate 536,113,052 of NC_069504.1, read as the reverse complement.
TTAAAACTATAGATTTGTCATTTTTTAGGCTTTCTATCGCTTTCCGCTCATTTGCAAATAAATTATATTTAATTCTACCTTTATTTGCGTTCTTATTCTTAACCTTAATTCTTGGAATTTTTTCCATCTCCTCACTTACTAACTGCCTAAAACTTTCTATATGTGCATTATTCTGTAGATGTAAAAAGTAAAAGTAGGAATAGAGGCGCCAATGGTGCAGGTAAATGGTGGTACAGGTATCACTAATAGCCCAGTGTACACAGGGTACTCACATTTATGGAAGGCACTCACTTGTACCTATAGAGACAGGCTGGATTTTAGCAGCAATCCAGCTAGCTGATCCAGGGTGAGCTGGCTGGTTCGTGGGTGTGTAGAGTGTTGGTACTCTAAAGTAGCATAGCAGGGCGGTACCATATATAACACTGAGAGTGGATTTATATAAAATAAATGAATTTATTTAAAACATATAAAAAGGTTTACCACTCAAAGAATATAATTGGTACATCAGGAATTTCAAGAATATTCCTGATGTACCAATTATATTCTTTGAGTGGTAAACCTTTTTATATGTTTTAAATAAATTCATTTATTTTATATAAATCCACTCTCAGTGTTATATATGGTACCGCCCTGCTATGCTACTTTAGAGTACCAACACTCTACACACCCACGAACCAGCCAGCTCACCCTGGATCAGCTAGCTGGATTGCTGCTAAAATCCAGCCTGTCTCTATAGGTACAAGTGAGTGCCTTCCATAAATGTGAGTACCCTGTGTACACTGGGCTATTAGTGATACCTGTACCACCATTTACCTGCACCATTGGCGCCTCTATTCCTACTTTTACTTTTTAGATTTCCTTCCACTGGATGCTGATAGAGAGCTGCCTCCCAGTTCAGCCAGCTGGATTGCTGTTAAAACCCAGCCTGTGTCCACCGGCACAACTGAGTGCCTTCTCATATTGTGAGTACCCAGTGTTCGCACATGTTTGTTATACCAAAAAATCTCCATTGACCTGCACCATTGGCGCCTCTTTCTTGTTGCTTTTTCTTAACAGATTCTGTAGATGTAGTGTGAAGTTTGATTTATTTCTAAAGTTAGTCCTTATATATCCTTCATATAGTTGGTCGGCTAGAGAGTCTGGTTCATATATTGGGAAGATGTGGTTCCCTAAGTCTTGAGTCCATAGAATCTGTTATTATTGGAATCCCACTGTCGTTTTTCAGTTTTTTCTCTGCAAAATATTTTTGTAAAGATAATTTTTGCGTAAAGTGGTTTATGTCTACAAATAATGAAAAAATATTATGATCATTGGTGGGACTGAATGACAGACCACGACCCAAGATCCTTACTTTATCATCGCTAAGTTTGTGCAATGAGAGATTGTGTATCCCCTTATTCAGTGCCTGTAATTTTGCCTCTTTGAGAGCTGTTCCCCGTCTTCTATGTCCTCTTGGCCGTGAGGCCTTTTGCCTTTTTGGGGGGTTGTGAGGTAAACCACAGGCTCTAGATAACTGGATATACTCCTCTGTTTCCATGATGGCATGCGTGGTCCCTGCTCTAAAAAATGATTGGGTGAATTTACAATTGGTTGCCTTGCATTAACAGTTGCAGTGGTACCCTGACTATGATGGTTATTATAATTGTCAATAATGGGGATTCTTTGATTATGTTCATGATTATCCATGGTTGTTGGTCGATTCCCCCCATTGTTAGTTGATCTATTTGATCTTTCATGATTGGAGTCAAATCTACCACCATAATGGTGGTGGTCATGGCTATAGTCGTGTCTCCTATTGTGTTGTTGGTAGTCGTTATAATTTCCCCCCCTAGAGCTAGGTTCTCTATGATAAGGAATATATCCTGGGGCTCTATATGTTGTTTGTTCACGATCTCTATTTGTATATGTGTGGGTATTTTCAGATAAGTGGTGGTCTCTATGCCTCCTATGGTGGTCATTCGAAGTCTGGTGTCTAAAATTAGAATTATTATCAGATTGTGGATGCCTATCATTAGCATAATTGTCATGGTAATGTGTCACTCGTTGCTGATAGTGTCTATTTGGATAGTTTACATTTGTCATATTGGAATTGGTATTCTGATAATTGTTAACAGTTTTGTTTTTGTTTTTATTTTTATTTTTGTGATGAGAGACTACAGTCCAATCATTGTTGGAATTTATTGGTGAATAATGATCAGTATGATTAGTCAGTGATAAATCTCGAGATGTTGTTGCCAGAGTCTTATTGGTTTTCTTTCTATTATAACTATAAACTTCTCCTTTTATGTAATCTTCTTCATCCCTAATAATCTTCCTATTTTTTATATTAATCAGATTTGATTTTTGGTATGTGTCTGTCTTTTTTAAAACCATATCATTTAACTCTTCATATAGTTGTGAACTTTTGTATTTATCTAAACTAGCTTGTATCGTATCAATCTCCTTAGTTATCTGTTCTACCAATGTTTTCCTATGTGAAATTAATATTCTCATGAGAGTGTGAGAACAATCACTAAGGGCCTCTTCCCATTTGGTTAAAATAGCAGGGTTATCTTTAAAAGAACAACTCTTAAACAATCTCAACTCCCGTGGCACTTGCTTTTTCACTAGATATTTTTGTAGCATCTCAGAGTCCAACCAATGCCTACATTCAGTGTTGATTGCTTCTTCCAGCCTAGAAAATAAGGCATGTATGGATAAATCATCCATCGAATCACCAACACTGGATGGAGCGCTTGATGTGGCTACATGCGATACTAGCAATAATCTTATGTTAGTTCTTTCACTTGCCGATAACATATTGATTAGTTGTAAAATGCCCAATTGGTTAAAAACTCTAATAATATACAAGATGAAACTATGACAACAATAATACCACTGGTACACTTAACACTACTAGATTAAACTCCAATTGGTACAAATTCAATATTGCTATATATGATTTACTCCAAGTGTGCAAATGTAAGTGTGTTCAGATGACAGGTTGCCACACTGCTATATCAAAATCCAATGAGTCAGGATAAAATTAAATAGTGCTAGTAAATGATTAATAATATATATATAAGTGTATTGGAGTGACGATTATCAATCTTGTAAGTATGATTGATGTAAAAATATGAGAAATATAAAGCGAGTGTAATTCATACATGAATGTCAAAGTTATTCTTAAATACTAATGGTTATACCGGACCTCACCGGAAATACGTAATAGAGGTGACTAATAATAGCATCAAAATGCTTTAATCATATAATTTGAAGGTGTTGCTTTAAGCTCCAAAAATTGTAAACAGTGATCAAATATGATGCCCTAATTACACCAAATAAGGTATACAGAAAACTAAATTAATAGTGGTGCCGCTTCTAAAAGTGCTTGAAACAATCTTATATAAGTAACCTGTGTTGTAGTATTCAATGTTATAGCAGATAATATGCCTAGTACGCTTAATTAAGCTGGTAACTTGAAAATGAACAAATCCAAAAGTAATCCAAAATTATAAAAACATGCACAGCTGCAAACCTCGAAGCCCAAACAGGACCAGTGTTCATAGAAAACAAAAAGAAATCAACAGTCCCCAAAAAGGTGCGCTAGTGCTTGTGCTGTTAATCTTCAGTTTTGTTGGTTCTAACACGCTGATTTGCTGAATCCGTGGCAGCACTCCCAAAAGATATCCAGATGGAATCCTGACTATGTAGACAAAAGGGGAGAAGAGAGGCGCCAAACATAAAACAGTATTGTAGATACTAAACGATAAGGCAGGTAAGTTCCCCCCCGGTACTACCAAATACTCACAAAGCGGGCGGCACAGTGGCGTGCCTGAAGACACAAGTCGGGACTGTTCTGAGTCGCCCGACAGACACCCCAAGGCTAATGCACGTCACGCTGGAACTTCCAATCAGCTACGGATAATGCCGCTCAACTCCGACTGCCCAAAATCAGCTGTAAATTACAGCGTCAGGTGTTTGGTCTAAAAGTGCGTGTTCACTCTTGGTGGACGATCAAGGAAAAGGTTGAGTAATAGTCCAGTCACAGGAACAAGTAACAGGAACAAGTAAAGTATAAGTAAAAACGTGATTTATTTCAGGATAAAACAACAGCAATGCGTTTCTCGTCTGGAAGGCCGTTTCATCAGGCTGTACAGAAACATAGCCCTTGCTCTCCTTAAATACCTTACATGCACCTGTCTGTGGGCGGTCTTATAATGAATACCTGTCTTACACTTCACAAGTTAACTCTTGCATAACTGATACCTTTAAAATCTGTTTTAAAACATACTATAAAAAAAACCCTTACTAATATTAAAACATATAAATCATATTAAATGTTTTCAACGGATAGAATATAATATAATATAACATACAATGAAGATAGATAAAAGTTGCTATGCAAAACTGATCATAATCTAAATGATGACATACCAAATTAGGTCTAGACACATACATCAGTTAAAAGAAGAGGCATCATAACAGTGATACAATATTTACACTATATATTAATATACAAAATATATATATATATGACACAAGGTTGTATTGCTATTCTGCAGGTACATGACACATTGTTAAATTACCCTAAACTGCTATTATATGTAAATGCCAGTAAGTATCATAATATTAGATAACAAATAATAGTTGAATTGTTATATATATCGGTATTAGTCTGATATTAAACCATAAGATATATAACTCAACCTTAGCAAGGTTCTATAGTAGGGTGGATTAGATTATATACCAAACATCAGCTGACTCGTGTGTCATATTGACCTTGTTCTTCGTTCTAAAATAATCCATATATATCAAATATAAAACAAATAAATTACGGAAGTATACCAACTAACAATGCATTAGGTTTATCGCACAATGTATAGTATAATTAAAAGTTTGGGATTTGAGATCCAAAATTCATAATTTGCAATTTAAACGGAGACCCACTGGATATTATAATGGTCTCAAAAAGCTGCTAAATCTATATTAAGATTTAGACCATTGGGATGAAGACTTTTTAATGTATGTATCCAGTAGGTCTCCCTTTGTCTAAGCCGCAACAATCTATTGTATAGGTGTGATGTTGGAATATATTCAATGGGGCAAATACTATAACACTCAGTCTGGCCATTATGAAGATGGTTACAATGTCTAGGGACACTATGGTTCCTGTAGTTATTTTCCATATTCCTTAGATGTTCTGACCATCTGATGCTCAATCTTCTACAGTTGCTGTTGTTTTATCCTGAAATAAATCAAGTTTTTACTTATACCTTACTTGTTCCTGTTACTTGTTCCTGTGACTGGACTATTACTCAACCTTTTCCTTGATCGTCCACCAAGAGTGAACACGCACTTTTAGACCAAACATCTGAAGCTGTAATTTACAGCTGATTTCGGGCAGTCGGAGCTGAGCGGCATTATCCGTAGCTGATTGGAAGTTCCAGCGTGATGCGCATTAGCCTTGGGGTGTCTGTCGGGCGACTCAGAACAGTCCCGACTTGTGTCTTCAGGCACGCCACTGTGCCGCCCGCTTTGTGAGAATTTGGCAGTACCGGGGGGGGGAACTTACCTGCCTTATCGTTTAGTATCTACGATACTGTTTTATGTTTGGCGCCTCTCTTCTCCCCTTTTGTTGGCACCGCAAGCCTTACCGCCAAAGACTCGTAATCTAGCCATAAGTATTTTGAAGCAAAAAAAAATGAGAATTTGCATATCTAATTTGCATATCTTACCCAGAATTCTCTTGTGCATTGGTATCATTGTATATGAGGTATTTCTGGGAAAAAGCAAGCGGGGAATCTTGCCTAGATATACTAATTTCCTATGCAAATATTTACATTGATTTAATTTTGAGACATGGAGGATTTTAATTTCAGTTTTTTATCTCCCCCCATAATTTTAATGAATTTTGGTTTAACCTTGAAAATAGCTTTACCAATGCAGCAACCAGAAATCTATCTCCTACTGATGAGTTCCAAAAAGAAAGAAACAGGCTGTCTATGAGTGATTTCTGGTTTGCTGCAATAATCCTGTTAAAAGGATAGCTGTGTTAAAACAGTATTTTGAAGCAAAAAAAATGAGAATTTCCATATCTAATTTGCATATCTTACCCAGAATTCTCTTGTGCATTGGTAACATTGTATATGAGGTATTTCTGGGAAAAAAGCAAGCAGGGAATCTTGCCTAGATGTGCTAATTTTTACATTGATTTTATATATATATATATATATATATATACACACACACACACAATCACCGGCCACTTTATTAGGTACACCTGTTCAATTGCTTGGTAACACAAATTGCTAATCAGCCAATCACAAGGCAGCAACTCAGTGCATTTAGGCATCTAGACGTGGTGAAGACGACTTGCTGGAGTTCAAACCGAGCATCAGAATGTGGAAGAAAGGGGATTTAAGTGACTTTGAACATGGCATGGTTGTTGGTGCCAGACGGGCTGATCTGAGTATTTCAAAAACTGCTGATCCACTTGGATTTTCATGCACAACTATCTCTAGGGTTTACAGAGAGTGGTCCAAAAAAAAGAAAGTATCCAGTGAGCGGCAGTTGTTTGGACGAAAATGCCTTGTTCAGAGGAGTCAGAGGAGAATGGGCAGACTGGTTTGAGATGATAGAAAGGCCACAGGAACTCAAATAACCACTAGTTGCAACAAAAGTAATACCATCTCTTAACATACAACACATCGAACCTTGAAGCAGATGGGCTACAGCAGCAAAAGACCACACTGGGTGCCACTCCTGTCAGGTAAGAACAGGAAACTGAGGCTAGAATTTGCACAGGCTCACCAAAATTGGACAATTGAATACTGGAAAAAACGTTGCCTCGTCTGATGAGTCTCGATTTCTGCTGCGACATTCAGATGTTAGGGTCAAAATTTGGCATAAAATCATGGATCATCATGGTGAATCATGGTGGTGTAATGGTGTGGGGGATATTTTCTTGGCACACTTTGGGCCCCTTAGTATCAATTGAGCATCGTTTAAACACCACATCCTACCTGAGTATTATTGCTGACTATGTCTATCCCTTTATGACTACAGTGTACCCATCTTCTGATAGCTACTTCGAGCAGGATAATGCACCATGTCACAAAACTTAAATCATCTCAAATTGGTTTCTTGAACATGACAATGAGTTCACTGTACTCCAATGACCTCCACAGTCACCAGATCTGCTTAATATATCACCTTTGGAATGTGGTGGAACGGGAGATTCACATCATGGATGTGCAGCCGACAAATCTGTAGCAGCTGCCTGATGCTATCATGTCACACACACACATACATATATACTAATATTTATACATATATAGACATGTATAGGTATGTTAAAGCCCTTTGGCTGCCTTTTTTTTCTAATACATGAGACCTTATAACTTTGAGCCCTTATAACTTTTCAGTGCAATACTTTTTCGAAATTTTTTTAATTAGATGGTGTTACAGTATGAGTGTAACTGTGCTTTTAAATTTATTTTTTATGTGTTTTGGGACACTTTTTTATTTTGTGACATAGATAACCAAAGCTCGCTCTGAGGTCATGCTAACCCAACACGTGTTTACTTACAACTTGTAATACGAGTGAAAAACCCAATGAACGCAAACACCCATGATAAACCTCTGTTCGCCTGTGCTTTACTGTTAGAGCTCCACTCATAATCTGGCCCCTCATTGTTTTAAAGTCCATATTTACTTATTTCTCATTCAATATTGGAAACATGGATTGGACAATATTTTTTTTTTAATCAAAACAATTACATTCTTACCAAGGCCAACACAGCGAGCTTGATGACTCCTACAATATTCAATCTCCATTTCACCTCATCAGCAACGTTAACAACCAATAATGTCTGTCAGTTACCAAAATCTGAATCAAAATGAGTTATTGGGTTTACTAGAGTCCATGTATGTGTTGCAGTTGGATAGAGAGGTGTTTCTGAAAGTGTTGAACAATATATTGCCATTTGTATATCAATATAATAGGTATACTGGACATGTTTACTCAATAATGTTTATTGTTTACATTGTGATTTCTGAGCGTATCAGTAGCCAAAAAACAGCTGATAAACACAACTGACAAGGTTGGAATCAACTGCAAAGTAAAAAATAAAAAAAAACACTTAAGCTAATATATGATGTTTTCACAAGCCAACAAAACAGATGTAGTATATCTATAACTTGCCAAATCAAAGGAGATAAGATAAACATACTTTAAATAGGCTTTTGAAGGGGTAGGTCCTCGAACTGCAAAACAATGCAAATTGTGTTAACCATGTGACAGTTTAAATGCTTTTATGTACAGAACATATAGTGAATGGAGGGCACTTTAAAAGCAGAGTAGATAATATAATTAATTACAATATAATCACTAAAATAAAAATACATTGATTTAATAGGCATATGCATAAATAGAATATTAAAAATACACATCATTAAAGTTAAAAAACAAGAAATTAGTACAATAAAAAAAAATCCATGAGATAAAAACCGGGCCTAATAAGTCATAAATCATAAGAAGTTCATGTGCCAATAGGAAAATGTTCAGGGAGGTCTCCCAATAACCACCTATATAACTTCAGATTGACCAAATAATTAGCTCCAAATTCTCTTTATGGCATGTGAACCCAATGTTTCCTTTAGCAGTATAGTAAGTGTGTGCTATGACTGCTGTGGGCAATATCTGTCAGGGGGGTACCTTATTAAGTAGATATCCATGATCGGACTCCCAGCCAAAAGTTCCTTTGATATGTTACAGGTACTCACCCCCACAAACTTCTAGCCACTTCACGTGCGGTGTACCTGTGGTTGGGTATGTGACATCTCTCTGAGGTTTTTCGGCGTTCACTCTCCTTACTGGCAGTCGTGTTAAATGACGTCACTTGCCAGTTAACGGAGTTAGCCTTATTTCACCCTCTTTGGACTCTGCTGCCTCCCAGCCTACTCTTAAGTACAGCATATGCAGGTCTTAGTGTTGCAGATCTTAGGTACAGATGACTGGCGCGATCCTTTTGAAATACAGTCTGTTAAAAGTTTGGCGAAACTTCAAAATTGAGTAATAAAAAACACACTACCACTTGTGCTGTTTACCTTCAACATGTTTAACCTGCTTATGGGACTTTGTCAAGATGATTTCCAGCTGTGGCTTTTAAAGGGACATGAAACCCAATTTTTTTCTTTCATGGTTCAGATAGAGAATACAATTTTAACCAACTTTCCCATTTACTTCTATTATTTAATTTGCTTCCTTCTCTTGTTATGCTTTGCTGAAAGGTTTATCTAGGCAAGGTCAGGAGCAGCAGAGAACCTAGGTTCTAGCTGTTGATTGGTGGCTGCATATATATATACCGATTGTGATTGGCTCACCCATGTGTTCAGTTAGAAACCATTAGTGCATTGCTGCCCCTTCAATAAATTATACCAAGAGAATTAAACAAATTAGATAATAGCAGTAAATTAGAAAGTTGTTTAAAAGTGTATTCTCTATCTGATTTATGAAAGAACATTTTTGAGTTTCATGTCCCTTTAACTTTATATCTAGGTCCATTCCTCATGATTGGTCAATCGATTATAGGCGGTTTTATTTAAGGTGGTATGGCAATTTACAATAGGTGGTATGGCATTGATGTACACAAAACATTGATTATCTTGTTACAAATTCTGTTTAAATTTATATCTGTCATGTTCATAGATACATAATAACAATAACCATAAAAATGTACATTTGCTAAAAGACTTCCATTAAAGTTATACTATTTCTTCTCTAAAAATTTGTAAAATAATTTAAATATAGTGGGTACATAAAACATAGCTTAAATAAGCTGTAACAGTAATCCTTCTGTTAACATTTATTGCCTATCCGGTCAAGATTTGTGGTTACCATATTGCAAGAGGCAAGAATGTATACATCTTATTTAAAACACATAAAAAGGAGATAAAAAAGAAATAAAAGAGAGAAATATTATAAAGACTTTATATATTGCTCCCTTCTGTATTATTAACTTGTTGGAAAAATACGGAGGGTTCTGTAATATACTTAGTGAATCACCTATATTGTCTTATTCTATCAGGAAAGGGGACAAATCCAATTCAGAATTAAATCCCTTTGGAAACAGTGTATCCATATAGTATATTAGTTCTGCTTCTTTATGCAGGAGTTTCTTCTCATAATTTCACCCTCTCCAATCTGGACACACCTTACAGATGCCCCAGTACTTCAAATCTTTTATGTTGTTCCCATGTATCTCCTGAAAGTGTTTATATAAATGTGTTTCTAGATTCTCTTTCTCAATACAACAAAGATGCTCTCTTATTGTATCTTAGGCATCTGGTCGTTTCACCCAAGTAGACAAGATTGCAAGTACATTTGATCATATAAGCATATCCCCTTTGTGTTTAAATGTATTTAAAACAATTGATTTGTATGTATATATTTTTCAATGCAGTGATTAAGTGTTGGTTTCTAATATGTAACTTTAGAAAATGATTGCAAGATTTTACATTAATGTAAAACTCCTGAGCTAAGGAGGTTGAAAATATTGTTCTGCTTTAATGTGATTGTGTTCTCTTTTTATTTCTATTGCTTTTCAAAGAAGTTAATAGCCATGCCCTGTTACTTAGGTTGTTTAAAAAAAATAAGTACTTTAAGAATAAAAAAAGAAAGTATAATTCTGCTGACATTTATCATACTGGTTTAAAGCTTTCACAGCTTTATCTATCCAGGTGTATGAAGTGAAATTTTCATTCATGTGCATATTGTATTCAAATGCACTGGTCCGTCATTAACTACTTCAGCTTTAAGTACTTCAGTTTAATATTCCAATTTTAATGGCTTATTAACATGTCTTTATAAACATTAAATGAAGCAATAAATGAACTTTGTCAGCCTTTCATATTATTTTTTTTCTAATAAAATATGGAAAACCTCCAAAGGTCAAATTTTTATATAAATAAGAGAAACATTAACAGAACGTTCTGTTTAGAAAATTGCTTCCTCAGGTACGCATATAAATATTTATCAGACTTGTACTAGCAAAGTACAAAAATGCTGTCATTATACCATATTAGTTTTGTTGATTTTCCAAATATCACATATGCGTTACTACACGCTAAATCCTTATAGCAGTCTATTAAATACAATTCTACTACAAAGCATATCCAGTCTTCAATGACTGCAGGTCAAGGTTAAAGAATGAACATAAATGTATAAGTAGAGTCTCCTCTTTGATATAATTAATTCACCTATTTACATGTAACAGCACAAATCTAATCTAATGGATTAGAGCATGTAATATTTTGACTATAATGGCCCTCTAATTTTGCAATGACAATCAATATTTATTTAACTCTTTGTTCATATAATTTAGCTCTGAATATTGTAAATTTTGTAATTCTGAGAACTGTAAATGCACCCTGCTGCCTTCTGTCTCTAACTTGTAATATATACTAACAGAGGGGTTCATCACAAACCTTTAGAAACTAATGATTTATCTACGTAGACTAATAGACTATTGTAAAAATATCAGTAGCTAAACTTTTCTAAAGGATTGTGATTAACCACATTATAATCGTGACTAGCCTTGTCTTCTCCAAGAAAATTGTGAGTAGAGTTTGGCTATTGCAAAACAATTGCAGCAAACAATATGTTAATTTGTTTTGAAAATATTTAGACTTGGCTGATATGTAATTTTACTGTAAGTGTAAGCCAACATATTTTTTGTAATTACAAGGTGTTTAGTATCTCTTTAACACTGGTATTCTTCAACTTTGTTGAATACATAAAATAATAATATATGGCATTACATATTTGGGGCCTTTAGTTTACCCAAACATTTCCACCCCTGATTCATCCATTTTGCCTGTTAGATTGTATTAAATTGTTTACAAGTAGCATCATTTGCCATTATAGGCTAGATAACAAGTGGTGCATTAACTCTTGCACACAAGCAATATTGTGTTTTTTCTCTGCTTTTTGCGGGTGATGGAAATAGCACGTGTATTACAAGTTGAAAGGCTTCAAAAAAAGTTATAAGGGCTCAAAGATATTAGGTCTCAGGTGTTAGGAAAAAAAAGTCTGCAAAGGGCTTTAACGTAGAGATACATATATACACATGTCTATACAGGGAGTGCAGAATTATTAGGCAAATGAGTATTTTGACCACATCATCCTCTTTATGCATGTTGTCTTACTCCAAGCTGTAAAGGCTCGAAAGCCTACTACCAATTAAGCATTTTAGGTGATGTGCATCTCTGTAATGAGAAGGGATGTGGTCTAATGACATCAACACCCTATATCAGGTCTGCATAATTATTAGGCAACTCCCTTTCCTTTGGCAAAATGGGTCAAAAGAAGGACTTGACAGGCTCAGAAAAGTCAAAAATAGTGAGATATCTTGCAGAGGGATGCAGCACTCTTAAAATTGCAAAGCTTCTGAAGCGTGATCATCGAACAATCAAGCGTTTCATTCAAAATAGTTAACAGGGTCGCAAGAAGTGTGTGGAAAAACCAAGGCGCAAAATAACTGCCCATGAACTGAGAAAAGTCAAGCGTCCAGCTGCCAAGATGCCACTTACCACCAGTTTGGCCATATTTCAGAGCTGCAACATCACTGGAGTGCCCAAAAGCACAAGGTGTGCAATACTCAGAGACATGGCCAAGGTAAGAAAGGCTGAAAGATGACCACCACTGAACAAGACACACAAGCTGAAACATCAAGACTGGGCCAAGAAATATCTCAAGACTGATTTTTCTAAGGTTTTATGGACTGATGAAATGAGAGTGAGTCTTGATGGGCCAGATGGATGGGCCCGTGGCTGGATTGGTAAAGGGCAGAGAGCTCCAGTCCGACTCAGACGCCAGCAAGGTGGAGGTGGAGTACTGGTTTGGGCTGGTATCATCAAAGATGAGCTTGTGGGGCCTTTTCGGGTTGAGGATGGAGTCAAGCTCAACTCCCAGTCCTACTGCCAGTTTCTGTAAGACACCTTCTTCAAGCAGTGGTACAGGAAGAAGTCTGCATCCTTCAAGAAAAACATGATTTTCATGCAGGACAATGCTCCATCACACGCGTCCAAGTACTCCACAGCGTGGCTGGCAAGAAAGGGTATAAAAGAAGAAAATCTAATGACATGGCCTCCTTGTTCACCTGATCTGAACCCCATTGAGAACCTGTGGTCCATCATCAAATGTGAGATTTACAAGGAGGGAAAACAGTACACCTCTCTGAACAGTGTCTGGGAGGCTGTGGTTGCTGCTGCACGCAATGTTGATGGTGAACAGATCAAAACACTGACAGAATCCATGGATAGCAGGCTTTTGAGTGTCCTTGCAAAGAAAGGTGGCTATATTGGTCACTGATTTATTTTTGTTTTGTTTTTGAATGTCAGAAATGTATATTTGTGAATGTTGAGATGTTATATTGGTTTCACTGGTAAAAATAAATAATTGAAATGGGTATATATTTGTTTTTTGTTAAGTTGCCTAATAATTATGCACAGTAATAGTCACCTGCACACACAGATATCCCCCTAAAATAGCTATAACTAAAAACAAACTAAAAACTACTTCCAAAACTAATCAGCTTTGATATTAATGAGTTTTTTGGGTTCATTGAGAACATGGTTATTGTTCAATAATAAAATTAATCCTCAAAAATACAACTTGCCTAATAATTCTGCACTCCCTGTGTTTATATGTGTGTATTTATGTATTTAGAAACATATACATTATCTCACAAAAGTGAGTACACCCCCCACATTTTTGTAAATATTTTATTATGTCTTTTCATGTGACAACACTGAAGAAATTACACTTTTGTACAATGTAAAGTAGTGAGTGTACAGCCTGCATAACAGTGTAAATTTGCTGTCCCCTTAAAATAACTCAACATACAACCATTAATGTCTAAACCATTGGCAACAAAAGTGAGTACACCCCTAAGTGGAAATGTCTAAATTGGGCCCAATTAGCCATTTTCCCTCCCCAGTGTTATGTGACTCGTTAGTGTTACAAGGTCTTAGGTGTGAATGTGGAGCAGGTGTGTTAAATTTGGTGTTATCGCTCTCACACTCTCTCATACTGGTCACTGAAAGTTCAACATGGCAGCTCATGGCAAAGAAATCTCAGAGGATCTGAAAAAAAGAATTGCTGCTCTACATAAAGATGGCCTAGGCTATAAGAAGATTGCCAAGACCCTGAAACTGAGCTGCAGCATGGTGGGCAAGACCATACAGTGGTTTCACAGGACATGTTCCACTCAGAACAGGTCTCACATGGTCAACCAAAGACGATGAGTGCACATGCTCAGTGTCATATCCAGAGGTTGTCTTTTGGAAATAGATGTATGAGTGCTGCCAGCATTTCTGCAGAGGTTGAAGGGGTGGGGGGTCAGCTTGTCAGTGCTCAGACCATTCCCCCCACACTGCATCAAATTGGCCTGCATGGCTGTCGTCCCAGAAGAAAGCCTCTTCTAAAGATGATGCACAAGAAAGCCCGCAAATAGTTTGCTGAAGACAAGCAGGCAATTACTGGAACCATGTCCTGTGGTCCAATGAGACCAAGATAAACTTATTTGGTTCATATGGTGCCAAGCATGTGTGGCGGCAACCAGGCGAGGAGTACAAAGACATGAGTGTCTTGCCTACAGTCAAGCATGGTGGTGGGAGTGTTATGGTCTGGGCCTGCATGAGTGCTGCCGGCACAGCATGATCCCCTCCCTTCAGAGACTGGCCTGCAGGGCAGTATTCCAACATGATAACGACCCCAAACACACCTCCAAGACGACCACTGCCTTGCTAAAGAAGCTTAGGGTAAAGGTGATGGACTGGCCAAGCATGTCTCCAGACCTAAACCCTATTGAGCATCTGTGATGCATCCTCAAACAGAAGGTGGGGGAGCGCAAGGTCTCTAACATCCACCAGCTCTGTGATGTCATCATGGAGGAGTGGAAGAGAAATCCAGTGGCAACCTGTGAAGCTCTGGTGAACTATGTGTCCAAGAGGGTTAAGGCAGTGCTGGAAAATAATGGTAGCCACACAAAATATTCAAACTTTGGGCCAACTTTGGATATTCCACTAAGGGTAATTTACTCACTTTTGTTGCCAATGATTTAGACATTAAAGGCTGTGTGTTGAGTTATTTTGAGGGGACAGCAAATTTACACTGTTATACAGGCTGTACACTCACTACTTTACATTGTAGCAAAGTGTAATTTCTTCAGTGTTGTCACATAAAAAGATATAATAAAATATTTACAAAATAGTGAGAGGTGTACTCACTTTGTGAGATACTGTATACACATATAAATACTTATGTATATATATATATATATATATATATATATATATATATATATATATATGGGAGTCAAAGGGTAAACAGCGCTTATGGAGATTCTTAAAAACTGAATAATATTAAAATCTCGGCAGTGTTGGTGGGTAAAGAAAACAAAAAAAAAAAAAAAAAAAAAAAAAAAAAAAAAAAAAAGGGAAGAGAAGTATATGAATATACGTATATATATTAGAGTCTTTGATAGGATATTGGAATCCTAGTGTAATGAAGGCGTAATAGATACCCTTACCAAAAGTTACCTCAATCCTATGAGGTAAGTTTGCCGCATTGGAGGATGTATCTAGTGGTTGAATGAATCCTGGATGTTCTGGTCTGTATAAAATCGCTGCCTCTTGGAGTAGAATGGGATGTGGGTCCCCTTTGTGCTGGTTTCTTTAGGAAACTTCCTGTATTTATTGCCTCTTGGAGCTTGGTTTTCTTGTCTTGGTATGAACTTTCTTGTCCAGATATATACAGGATGTCAGAGCAGGTGACGTGGTTACAGGGTACTTATTTCTTTTTTCTTTTCTTATTTTTTCTTCATTTTCCTTAGAGTTGTGTCAGCAGATACAAAAAAATTTCCCTTTTCCGACTCCGAGTCGTTTTAAAACGACTCGGAGTCGGAAAAGGGAAATTTTTTTGTACTACAAAAGAGAGAGATGTATTGGATCTTTAGACTTCAGACCCGAGTACCTTCGGGTCTGAACTCTGAATATGATCTAATTAATTTCTGGAAATAATCATGTGGTCCTCTCATCTCCCTCTCTTGTATTGGCCTGACGTATAGGAATATTATAAATTACAAGAGTAATATTTACACTAAATACTAATATTAATATACAATAATATAGTAAGCCTACCATTTAGGATGAGTCTATAACTCTAACTTTTCCCACTAGAACCATTGCAATTTTAGAATAACTAATATCTTAGATAAAATATTCTCAAAACATATTTGTAAACATTTATAAAACATTCATAAAATCTCCTCAGTTGTCTTTGTAATTCAGAAACCACTTATTCTTAACTCTTTGTATAAATCTGCATCTAGTTAGAATGGCTTTAAGTTATTCTTATAAGCCAAATTTGTGTGATATGTTTCACCAAAATTATGTGGTTACGAATCCCCATTGTGTAATAATGGGCATCATAAATATACCTCATGTTAAATGTGAACACTGGGTTAATAATTCCCATCCTTCTATTTTTCCAGGTAATCTGGTGTAAACTATAATAATGAATTACTCGCTTTGCATTTAATCAAGGTTTAAAATTAAATTTCTTTAGCAGTTTGCAAAAGTAAAAACAAACCCATATAATGAAATGAAATATAAATATAAAGATATTTCCTCTCTAAGTGTTCACAGTTCACATGGGGTTAAGTATTTATTCCAGCTTAAACTTGCCAATTAAATTTTAACCAATTGGATTTTCCCAGCCACCTTAAATAGGTGAGCAGGGATTTTACCTGTAGCTATGATTACGCCGTAAGCGGCGAAACATGTCAGCAGCAGTTTTTTCACAAGTTTTGTTGGAGTTGTGAGACATGCCGATTTCTGATCATGTATTCATGGATTTTTATTTTTAAACTGAAATAAATCGAGTTTTGGATCTGCAAAAAGTCTCTGCAATTTGTTTCTTATTGCTATATATATATATATATATATATATATATGTGTGTGTGTGTGTGTGTGTGTGTGTATGTGTATGTTGGAGCCCCTTGAAAACATGAAAAATCATATTTATGCAATATTCAGATTTAATAAAGTATTTAACTATGTATTTACTTACATATTTCACATTCCAATGTTCTTCTCATATATGTTCTAAGTATTTCTAAACAGATATTCCTATATTTGGCATGAAGAAAGAAGAGGAGGAGCACCGCCAGAGTCAACTTGAGTACAAACCTTGGGGTTTAGCTTTAGGTATTTTTTTGGGGGGTGAACTTTTTATTTTTAAGATTAGGGTTTGTTTGTTTTTTCATTTAGGTTTTTATTTTAGTTGTTTTGGTGTTTTTTTTCCTAAAAGAGCTGTTTCACTTAGGGAAATACCCTACCGAATTCCCTTTTCATGGAAATTTTTGTTTAAGATTAGGGATTTTTTTTAGGCAGCAAAAGAGCTGTGGACACTGCCCTACCAAATGCCCTTTTTAGGGCAATCATTTTTTTGAATAGTGATTTTGTTTTTTAATTTAGTTTAGACTTTTTTTGGGGACGGTGATTTTTGTTGAAGAATTGGGTTGTAGTATTTTTTTAAAAGAGCTGTGGCACTTTAGGGCAATGCCCTACAAAAAGCCCTTCTAAGGACCATTCTTATAGTAACGTTTAGTGTTAGTTCAGTTTTTTTTTATTTTACTGTATTTTTTTTTTCCTTTAAAGGGGGCCTTAGTTTTTTGTATAGTCATAACAGTGTTTTTTTTATTTTTGGAAGTGTTGTTTATGGTTTTCTGTAATGTTATTTTTTTAAAAAAATTTGTAACTGTAGTGTTTGTTATTTTTTGTAGCTTAGGAGGTTTTAGCTTAGAGGTGAAAGGGTTAGGTGTTAGGTAGTTAATTAGTGTAGTGGTAGTTTGCATTGGGGGCTTGTTACAGTATAGGGGTTAATAGGTTAGGTGGCTTATAGCGTTGGGGGGTTGTGGTGGTGTAAGGATTAATAGGATAGGGGACTTATTGTGTTGGAGTTGTGGCAGTGTATGGGGTTAATAGGTTAGGTGGTGATCAGGTCTTAAGGTTATGACAGATTAGAGGTTAATATTGTAGGTTGTGCTTGGGATGAGCGCATGTAAGGGGTTAATATTTTGTTTTAGTATTGGATTTATATCCAATGTTAAAATTATATGCATTGTCATACATAATGCATATTATTTTTAAGTATTGTATCTACTTTACAATGTAGTTATTTTTGATTGTTCATTTTATTATTTTACACGTAAATATATATTTTAAATTATAGATTTATGTTTAAAATAATAGAATAAACAAATAAAGAACAACAACATTTTAAATTAGATAAAATACTTAAAATAATATGCATTATACATGACAATGCATATCATTTTAACATTGGATATAAATGTAGCGATTAGCTTCTATTGTTATAATAGAGAGTTTTTGTATCTATGTCTCTGCATACTGCCCCTTATTTCAGTTATTTTGACAGACTCTCATAAGTAACTCCACGGGCATGAGCACAATATTATCTATATTGCAAACACTAATGCTCTCTAGCTGTCAAAACAGTCAAAAGCATTTAGATAAGAGGCAGCCTTCAAAGGCTTAGAGATTACCATCTGAGCCTACCTAGGTTTTGCGTTCAACTAAGAATACAAAGCAAATTTGATGATGAAAGTAAATTGAAAAGTTGTTTAAAATTTCAGACCCTATCTGAATCATGAAAGTTTAATTGTGACTAGACTGTCCCTTTAAAAAAGTTAAGGATGACTGAATTTATTGTGAATTGGGGTGGAACTATAGTGTATAAATACTAAGGAGACAATCACCCAGATTACAACTTGTGTGCTGCAACCCGCGCTATCCATAATTTCACCTCGCACATCGGACTATTACATATATGGCGCCGGCAGTTCATAAAGTGCAGTAAGTAGGATAAACTAGCGATGTCCAGAAATGAGCATAAATACAAATTTCTGGAGTCGCCAGTGACTTATGGCACTTTAGAAACTGACGGCACCTACGAAAAGTAAAGAAAATAACAAATCTCCCATAAAAATCTAACACGCCTCCCAAAAATAAGCCCGACACATAAAAAAAACATATCTGCAATCCCCCCTCTCACTACTAATAATAAATGTATTAACCCATAGACCTACAACCCCCAACAATGCAATAAGCCTAATTAAACTATTAACCCCTATATCCGCCATCAAACCCACACCGCAAATAATAACTAAATTATTAACCCCTAAATTCCCCAACCTCAACATCGCAAACTACCTATTAAAACTATTAACCGCTAATCCGCCATTAACCCACAGCGCAATAAACCCATTAAAACTATTAACCCCCAATCCGCCATTAACCCACAACGCAATAAACCCATTACAACTATTAACCCCTAATCCGCCATTAACCCACAATGCAATAAACCCATTACAACTTGTTACAGAAGCATTAGTTATTTTGTTGTGAAAAGCTTATTTCCCAGCAGCAATGCCTGAACCAGCAAGCCAGCGCCTAAGAAGGGCTCCAAGAAAACCGTAACAAGTTTCATTTCATAAAGAGTTAACTCTTTTTTTTCAGCTTTTAGAAACTATTGTCTAACCACCTCTGGAGCCAGACTGCTAATTGATAAGATGAACTTGTAAACTTGTTATCTTAAGTACTGTAATCCTATTGTGGCCTGTCAAAGGACAGTGCTCTCTATCTAAATGTGTGATGGGGGATTTTGTGCTTCCCCCCCTCTCCCCCTGGGAGTGCCCTGTGTGCATGTAACCTTAATAAAAAGCAGGCTGGGCATCCCAGTCCTGAGTTCTTGTTTTGACCCTCAATCGCAGCGTTGACTCGTTTTTGTGGGCAGAAGGGTATCCTAGCTGTACTGCAGCTAAGGGAGATTATTCTATATTTGCGAGACTCATATAGAATACTATGGAAAGCAGCTTCTCCCCTCTTTAGCAATAGGGATCCAGGCTACTAAGCGGTCCATCTCTCAGCGAGACTAAGGGTAACCGTAACACAACTATTAACCCCTAAACCGCCAAAGCCCACAACGCAATAAACCTAACCTCTAACCTAACTCCCCCTAACCTAACACCCCCTAAATGAACCCAAATTACCTAATTTACAAAATACTAAAGTTACTATTAAATTATAAAAAACTAACACTACTTTAAAAATAAATAAACTAAGTATAAATTAAAGGGACAGTCTACTCAAAATTCTGGAGTAGACTGTCCCTTTAAGCTACAATTACAGAAAATAAAAATGTCTAAGATTACAGAAAATAAAAAAGAAAATTACCAAATTTTACAAAAATTATACCTAATCCCTATGAAAATAAAAAAGCTCCCCCAAATAAGCTGAAGACCACGGAGCTGAAGACCGGCGACCCTGGAACTGAAGACCGGCGACCGCGGAGCCATGGAGCATGGAGGATCCTCTTTGTACAATCTTCACCGCACACTGGATAGAAAATTCAAGGGAGGCGATTAAAAATGGTGTCCCTTGAATTCCTATTGGCTGATTTGATTCTTCAAATTTAAATTAGCCAATAGGATGAAAGCTACTCAAATCCTATTGGCTGTATAAATCAACCAAAAGGATGAGAGTTACTGAAATCTATTGGCTGATTTGACTTTTTTATTTTCTCTAATCTTACATTTTTTTATTTTCTGTAATTGTATCTTAAAGGGACAGTCTAATCCAGAATTTTGATTAGAGTGTCCCTTTAATTTATAATTAGTTTATTTGTATTTTTAAAGTATTTATTTGTATTTTTTAATTTAAGAGTAACTTTAGTATTTTGTAAATTAGGTAATTTGGGTTCATTTAGGGGCTGTTAGGTTATCGGTGTTAGGTTAGGGGTTAGGTTTATTGCGTTGTGGGCTTTGATGGTTTAGGGGTTAATAGTTGTAATGGGTTTATTGCGTTGTGGGTTAATGGCGGATTAGGGGTTAATAGTTGTAATGGGTTTATTGGGTTGTGGGTTAATGGCAGATTAGGGGTTAATAATTTAAATAGGTAGTTTGTGATGTTGGGGTTGGCGGATTTAGGGGTTAATAATTTAGTTATTACTTGCGTTGTGGGTTTGATGGTGGATATAGGGGTTAATACCCTTTATTAGTTATTGCGGTGGGGGATTGTGTTTGACAGGTAGATAGACATTGCGCAAGTGTTAGGTGTTAGTTTATTTTTTAAGGAATTTTCGGGAGTTACGGTGCTCCCATACTCAGCTCAAGGCCTGCTACTGCTAACTTTTATGGCGAGGTAAAAATGGAGTAAGATTTCTCCATTTTCTCCACGTAAATCCTTGCGCTGGATATTGGATACCAAATAGCGATGCGGTCCCATGTTAGCTTCTAGGAGTAAAAATTGCATGCGACGGGTGAAATATACGTGCTGCATTTACATGCGGCGCTGTATATAGGATACCAAACCCGCACAAAAACCAGCGTCGCCGGCTTTTGCGGGCGACGCCGCATATGTAATGGGGCCCCCAGTGCGTAAATAACGCTAAATATTTAGCGATACCGCACTTTCCATAGCGCTGCCATTACAAGTTACAAAAAACCTTCTTGTGTTGTGCGCTATGGTGCGATAAGCTCCATACCGCACAAAAGCCAAGTCCTGACTTGACGTGCTCGTGCAGGTTTCCCCTTGCGATTTGCAGGAATGACGATCACTATAATGCATTCCCCATTGATGTCTATAGAGACATGAAGGTTATGTAAAAACCTAATACCCTAACATAAACCCCTAGTCTAAATACCCATAATCCCCCCCCCGACATCGCCAACACGAAATAAAGTTATTTACCTCAAAACCACCACACCCCGACATCACCGTAACTAAATAAAGGTATTAACCCCTAAACCACTGCCACCGACATCGCTGACACTAAATAAAGTTATTAACCCGTAAACCACTGCCTCCGTCATCACCGACACTAATTAAAGTTATTAACCCCTAAACCACCGCCCCCAACATCGCAAACACTAAATAAAGTTATTAACCCCTAATCCGCCTCCCTGCGCATTGCAAATAGTAAACTAAACCTAATAACCACTAAACCACCAAACACCCACATCGCAAATAGTAAACTAAAGCTATTAACCCCTAGACCGCCAAAAACCCACATCGCAACAAACTAAATTAAACTATAAACCCCTAAACCTAACACCCGCTAACTTTAAATTAAAGTTACAATATAACTACCTTCAAATAAATAAAAACTTACCAAGTTTAACAAAATAAAATATACCAAAAATAAAAAAACTTAATTACAAAATTTAAAAATCCTAAAACTACAGGAAAAAAAGATTACAAAAAATAATAAACGAAATTATCTAAAATAAAAAAAATTAAACCTAATCTAATAGCCTTAAAAAACAAAAAAGCCACCCAAAATACCCCCTTAATCTAACAATAAACTACCATTAGCCCATAAAAGGGCCTTTGTAGGGCATTGCCCTAAAGAAATCAGCTCTTTTTTTAAAAAAAAAATGACAAAGATAGCGTGGGGCTATCTTCTTTCTTTATCCCGGAGCCCGGAGCAAAGGCTGTGCGGAGCGGAACTGGGATGCGCAGACATCCAGCGTGGAGGGTCCTCTTCATGCGATCGTCCGCTGCACACTGAAGTTTGAATGCAAGGTACCCATTTTATATTGGGGTACCTTGAATTCCTTTTGGTTGAAAATTTAAAATCAGCCAATAGGATGAGAGCTACTGAAATCCTATTGGCTGTTCAAATCAGGAATGGTGCGTACCTTTGTCGGGGTTAGTGTTAGTTTTTTTTTGGGGGGGGGTTTGGTGTGTTTTTTTTTTAGATAAGGGCTCTTTTATTTTTTAATGGGCAGCAAAAGAGCTGATTGCCCTTTTAAGGGCAATGCCCATACAAATCCCCCTTTAGAGGCAATGGGTAGCTTAGGTTTATTTTAGTTAGGTCTTTTTTATTTGGGGGGTTTGGGTGGGTGGGGGGGTTGTATTGTTAGGGAGTACTTTGTAAGCTGATTTCTTTAGGACAATGCTATACAAAAGGACCTTTTAAGGGCTATTGGTAGTTTATTGTTAAATTGGGGGGGTTATTCTGCGGTGGCTTTTTTGTTTTTATAAGGCCCTACCAAAATCAAACTTTACAACTTAGCTGCTCTCATTAAAATCATGATAGATTTGATCACTGAAAAAGCAAAGGTCACCTTTCTTTGTTGTGAATCCAATTTAATAGCCCCATTTCATCTAAATGCAATACTTATATTCCCCTTAACTTCCCTTCCATCTAATGTCTTTAATCTTTTAACATTTAAAAACATAGTTCTAGCGTAGTTTGCACTCCTCACGTCTCGTAATTTCTTCCAGTTATGGGAAATCCTAATTTCTCTCCGGGCCTGTCAAACATAATCTTCAGACAATGGCAGAGTAAAGGTTTAAGATGGGTTACACAAGTTATAACATCTGACCTAGTCCCTGAAACATTTTTGGACATTTGTAATAAATTTGGATTATCAAAAAGAGATTCCTATGCTTATTTACAGTTAAAGGGCCATGATACCCAAATGTTGAAACACTTGGAAGTGATGCAGCATAGCTGTAAAAAGCTGACTAGAAAATATTACCTGAACATCTCTATGTAAAAAAGAAAGATATTTTACCTCAAAAGTTCCTCAGTAGCCACATCCCATTGTAAAGGACTTCTAAGCAGCAAATCAGTATGTCTGTCCCGGGATAGCTAAGGGAGTGAGCTTTCGTGCACACTCGTCTTATTTCCCTATTGTGTTTAAAGAAGTTCACTATGAAATCTCATGAGAGTTAAGTGAAATCTTATGAGATCACAGTAAAAGAGTTCATGACCTCAGCACTGTTAATGCTGATTGGCTGCTTTTCATTTCTTCATTTTTTTTTTCTTACCTGCAGCTGGGCAGCATCTGAGTATAACTTTTTACACAGAACTTACTCTGCTGAGATTAGGAGATTTTGAGGTAAAATATCTTCATTTTTTACATAGAGATGCTCAGGTGATATTTTCCTGTCAGCTTTTTACAGTTATACTGCATCAGTTTCAAGTGATTTAGCATATGAGTATTATGTCCCTTTAAGGCATTATATTTCTGAATAGAAACACAAATATGGTCTAGACTGGTCTCTGAGAGCCTTGCCCAGTAGAATTAAATTATATCAAGCAGGTGTATATTCTATTTCCTTCTTTTACTCTATACTGAATTGTCTCTCCTCCGCTGTGCAACTAGAATATTTACTAACTAAATGGATAAAATATTTCCCAGATATCAGCACTCAGGATATCTTAGATAGTTTTAAAACAACGGATAAATCCTGATTTCTGAAGACCTGGCGAGAGACCCAAATAAAACTGATCTATGCGCTTTATTTAACACCAGAGATATTGTCTAAATGGTACAAGTCAAATATTTTATGTTCAAGATGTAGGGCTAGCCACGCAGATATTTTCCACTGTTTTTGGGACTGCCCCAAAATTGCTCAGTTTTGGGCAAAAATCACGTATTGGATGAATTCAGTTCTATCTTAAGATTTCCTTATCCAGCCACATGAAGCTTTTTTTTTTAAAGTTAAGTTTCAAGGTTTCCATAAGAACTTTAGCTTAATCAATACGATTGTGTTTATAGCGCGTAACCTTATTTTAAGAACATAAAAAGCATATTCAACTCCTAAGTTTTTAGACCTTAAACAAGCACTGATCATGCAATGCACGTCAGAGCAATATAATTTACAGAACCCTAGTGATACGCACATGGCATGGACACGGCACAAATCCAACTAGTTAAACCACTGATAAAGTCATCTTACGTCTAACGGAATATATATGCTGGGCATCTTCCTAATTCCTGGTTAGGTTGACGGATTGTATACGCTGAAGAGGGGGGGTTTCTTTTCCGTTTGAGAGAAGTTGTCTTTGTTTGTGGTGTTTTTTTTGCCCCATTTTTGTATGTTAGTTTCCCATAATATTGATAGTTCTTCGTACAGCTCTTGGGTAACAGATGAATGATTTATCATGCCTGCTTGTATGATGCAATTATTTTTTACCTGTTTATACTAGATTTCATGTTGTGAAGGAAACAACAAATTATACTTTAGGTTAGTATTTGCGAGGCGGGGGGGCTGGCGACGGATTAGGGGTTAATAGTTTTATTTAGGTGTTAGCAATGTGGGAGGTCAGTGGTTTAAGGGTTAATAGGTTTATTTAGTGTTGGAGATGTGGGGGGTGGTGGATTAGGGGTTAATACTTTAATTTAGTGTTGGCGATGTGGGTTGGGCGGCGGATTAGGGGTTAATAGGTTTATAATAGTATTTGCGATGCACGGGATAGTGGTTTAAGGGTTAATAGGTAGTTTATGGGTAGTTTGTGAGTGTTAATGTACCTTGTAACATTTTTGTTATGAGTTTTGTGAAACATTTTTGTTTTGCAAAATCCATAACTACTTTATAGCAGAATGGATCATGGCGTTATAAGCTATAACACCAGCGGGAATAGCCTGACCGCACAACCTGTAATATGGGTGACCTGAAAATTCCACACTCAAAAGCCATTTTTGAGTGCGGAATGGAGAGTTGCGGTAGAGGCTAAAACGCTAGTGGTATAGCTGTACCGCCACGACTTGTAATATGGGTGAGCTGAATATTCGGCTCGCAAAGGCCAATTTTTCAGCAGAATAGCGATATCGCACAACTTGTAATCTAGGTCTATGAGAGCAGGGTAACTTCTATGCACAGGGCCTATCTGCAAGAAGAAGAAGAATAACACCTGAGCTTATAAGCTTGGGTACCACCTCATTTTTCTTTATTATTTGGCAGTCAAGTTGTACATGCTGAGGGCTGGCTCAGTGATTTTATTCTGAATCCTGATGTTCTACTTTAAATAATGCTTTTTTAGGGTCTACAATAAAAATGTAACTGCTGACCTTTCTTTGTTTTGGATAATTGTTTTTTAGACATTGGCATACATGATAGCTATTTAGCATTGAATTTCTATTTGTGGCTGTGATTACAGTCAAAACCCCTGACTGCTTGGAGAACGAAGCCCTGTTTAATGGCATCATGGAACTCCTTTAGGAGCAGAGGCACAAGCTGCCCGAATGTAGCGGCCTTACTCTGCAGTAAATATGTGCTAAGTGCATCCCTTCCGACAAACCATGAGTAACGAACAACGTACCATATTTTCTATTTTGTCATTTAAGTTTGATCCTAAGTCATGGCATAGGTTTTATACACAACTCTGCATTAGCAACCGATCTGGGATGGTCTATTTGTACCAGAATATTAAACCTCGAGTCACCCTCAGCCTTTTGTTGCAGTTGCACACTTTTCTCTTTTTCCCCAACTTTAATTTTCCCAAAGTGTGTTGCGGCCAACCATGCAGTTAAAGATAAGGGGCTTTAGAGTCCAAACCTCTGATTTAAAGTCTAAATTTGACATGTTTCTAGCATGTTGGGGGATTGAGATGCCATAATCAGATATTTAGTAGGAACATAAAGCTGGCATGAAAGTGCTACATGGGCAATACATCTAATTTGATGACATGTTAAGGAATATAGCTTACCTGAAAAGGTGGCATGTTCCTAATCTCTGATATAATATAGGTGGAAGAGGGGCTGTAAAGGCCATGCATTTGATCCTAGCTTTAATTTGGCCCTATAGATTGTATGAAATCCAGCAGATTATGCATTCTGGTAGTCTGGCCTATCTATTGAACATTTGATTCCTTTGACTTGGAACAAGTATTTTTTGTATTTGTAGCAAATTGGCTAAAAATCTGTATTGTGCTTTTATTAAAGAAAGACAATTTTTTATTTAAATATTCTTTTGTGCACTATTGTATTGCCATAGTTACTACTTACATGTCACAGTTAACATTTTTTTACATAGAACTATCTTTAGTTTGTTGTATATTAATAAATGGATATCATGTTGGGTACAATTGACAATCAAGGAGAGATGATCAGAAATGCCAAAATATTAAACATTCTTAAAAGCCAAAAAGATCCCTTTGTTTTAAGGTTATTAAAGTTAGACCACTATTTTTTTGCTTAAGATTGAAACTTGATCTAATGATTTTTCTGCAAGATTCACCATTAAAGTCAATGGGGTATATTTATCAAGCCGTCAACCGCAAGTACGCTGGAATTCCACAGTGTAATTGTGGCGAGCTTGATCCGACCTAGTTATCAAAGCCTACAGACCAGCAAAAGTTGAAATCTGTGACGTAACATACGATCCACTGGTCTCAATCCGACACAGATTGATGCTTACATCATTACAGATGTTCCGAATACACATTCAGCACTATTTGACACTTTTTCAAAGTCATCAAATAGTTAACAGGTATGCTTGCGGTATTTCGGCCCAGCGTACCTGGTTTTCAATCCGCCACCCTGGAGGCCCCGGATGCCATAGGAATCAATGGGAGTCTGAAAGCAGCTAAAGCTTATGTTCGATGCTGCCAGATATTCCATTGATTTATATGGTAGAAAACAAGTAACGTTTACACCTAACACCCTAACATAAGCCCTAAGTCTAAACACCGTCATGTATATCCCTTTAAATCCTGTATCTGAACCCTATAAAAGTCTCCTCCCCCAACCTCTCTTTGCTTAGTATTGTCTTCTGATACCTGGATCACATTAACTACTGTCTAAGTAGTTCAGCTAAGCCTCCACTTAATTTACCATCTCTCCTTTGTCAGCTGTAACCTGGAAAACAACTACTGCTGCAGCATTAAGCTCTCTCTGCCCTGGCAGTCTGAAGTAAGAGCTTCTGTTAAGGTAATCTTTACCTCTCCTTTCACAGGCAAATTCCTGGATACCCTGCTGGAATTGTAAGTCTTACCTTCCTTACTGGCACCTCCTCCTGCTCTCCAGCACTTCCTAACTCAGTCTGCAAGCTGTTACACAGAAACGGATATCACAGCACCTCTCTCTGTCTCTCATCACACTGTAGCTGCCAAACGAACTGCAACTCCTGGGGTGAGATTACTTTAAACTTGTTTTCTAAAACTCTGCACATTTGCCTTGCAAGACTTGATTTATATATTGCCTGCATTCTCTAGACATTCCTGTAATTAATCCTGAACTTGCTGCATCTGTTTATAAAGAGACTGCACCATTGTTTCTGATATCCATATTAACTGGAATACAAATAATCTGCAATATTGAGTGTGATTGATTTATTTTATCCTGTCTGTTGATAACTTTGCTACACTGGGAGTGTTTGTTATACCTTTCTATTTGGAGTGGTTACAGCTCAAAGCACCAATATTTAAAGAGACAGTTTGCAATCTCTGCAACACATTGCTGCTATTCCCTTTTGGGCCCTCAGTCTATGAGCAGAACAGGGATTATTTTATTAATTCCGCTATTTTGTGAGACTGAGTGGAACTTGAACCTAATTCCCAATTCTTAATAGAGTCCTGGTATTACAAAATACTAAGCCATAAAAGGAATTATAATGGAAATAGCAGACCTTACAAATAAGGTGAATGCTCTCACTCAGAATATGGATCTCTTAATACAGGGGATAAGAGAGATCCAATCTGAGAATCAATATTTACGTACTGTAATCAGAGATCATATTGATAAAAGACCTTCAGTATCTGAGACTCAGCCTGAACCTCAGGTTTGTCCCCCTGAAAGGTTCACAGGTGATAGGAACTCTTTCAGGGAGTCTAAAAACTCCTGTTTGTTATATTTTTCACTCAAACCTAAAACATATCCCACATCTGCTTATCCAAACCCCACTCTACGTTTGGATGAACCAATGGAAGTGGCCTTTACTAAAGGACCACTTTCAGCTGAAGAGAAAAATAGAAGAAGGATAAACAATTTATGTTTATATTGTGCAGCAAAGACACATTCTGTCAAAGAATGCCCAAGTCTTCTTAAACAAAAGGGTAAGAGAAATTCTAGCAATATTATCTGTACAAATAGCACATTTTCTAATACTCATTGTAATCTCTCTGTTACTCTACAGTGGGAAACCCAAAGAATACAGACCCAAGCAATTATTGACTCTGGACCTTTTGGTAATTTAATAGATAAGTCTTTCACAGAGTTGTATGATATTCCATTAATAAAAAGAGGTGATTCACTTGCCATCCGTGTTATAGATGGTTCTTTTATTTCATCTGGGCCAATCACTCACCATACCACACCTCTTCTAATGACCACTACTTCAGGTCATAGGGAACATGTTACCTTTGATGTTATAGCCTCTCCTCTTTTTCCTATTGTACTAGGCTTACGGTGGTTACAAACACACGAACCACATATTGTGTGGAATACTTCAGAGGTATTGCACTAACACTTGTTTTACATCCACACATATTCTTCAGACCACGTCAGAACAACATCTTATTCCTGACTGTTATTCTGACTACTCAGATGTATTTGATAAAGTAGAAGCAGAGAGGTTACCACCTCATAGATCATATGACTGCCCAATAGAGCTCCTACCAGGTTCTGATATTCCTTATGGGCATATATATCCACTGTCAGAACCAGAGCTAGTACATTTAAAACAATACCTTGATGATAACCTAAGAAAGGGCTTTATTAGGCCCTCTACGTCGCCCGCTGGGGCAGGTATGTTTTTTGTTCGTAATAAAGACGACACCTTAAGACCTATAATTGACTATAGGGAACTGAACAAACGAACCAAGAAAAACAGATACCCGCTACCCCTCATACCTGAAATAATAGAACGACTTCAGGCAGCTACGATATTTACAAAACTTGACCTAAGAGGGGCATACAATTTAATAAGAGTAAAAGCTGGACATGAATGGCTGACCGCGTTTAGAACAAGATATGAATTGTTTGAGTATACGGTCATGCCGTTTGGGCTATGTAATGCCCCAGTGACATTTCAGAGTTTCATCAATGACTTGTTTCGTGACCTTTTGGATGTGTATATGATTGTGTACCTTGATGACATACTCATTTACTCTAAAACATTGGACCAACACATATCACATGTTAGAACTGTGTTACAGCGACTGAGACAAAACTCATTGTTTGCCAAACCAGAAAAATGTATATTTAATACTTGATACTATCTCTTTCTTGGGATACCATATATCTCCTCAGGGCATACAGATGGAGAATAAAAAGGTAGAGGCTATAGCATCATGGCCCATTCCCAAAACTAAGAAAGATGTACAGTGTTTTATTGGATTTTCGAACTTTTATAGAAAATTCACATAAAATTTCTCTCTAATAGCTAAACCCTTAACTGCTCTCACAGGTTCCCAGACTCCGTTTTTATGGACATCACGGGCTAATACAGCATTTAATAAATTAAAGAAAGCTGCATCTGTTTATAAAGAGACTGAACCATTGTTTCTGATATCCATATTAACTGGAATACAAATAATCTGCAATATTGAGTGTGATTGATTTATTTTATCCTGTCTGTTGATAACTTTGCTACACTGGGAGTGTTTGTTATACCTTGCTATTTGGAGTGGTTACAGCTCAAAGCACCAATATTTAAAGAGACAGTTTGCAATCTCTGCAACACATTGCTGCTATTCCCTTTTGGGCCCTCAGTCTATGAGCAGAACAGGGATTATTTTATTAATTCCGCTATTTTGTGAGACTGAGTGGAACTTGAACCTAATTCCCAATTCTTAAAAGAGTCATGGTATTACACACCCCTAATCTGCCGCCCCGACATCACCGCCACCTACATAATGTTATTAACCCCTATTCCGCGCTGACAGTGCTGCAACTAAATAAATGTATTAACCCGTATCCCAAGCTCCCGGACCCCGCCACCACTAAATAAACATATTAACCCCTAAACCTCTGGCCTCCCACATCACTACCATTAACTAAACCTATTAACCCCTAAACCGCCAGCCCCCCACATCGCCATGAACTAAATTAAGCTATTAACCCTTAAACCTAACAACCCGCTAACTTTACATTAAAATTACAACAACCCTATCTTAAAATAAATTTAAACTTACCTGTAGGATTAAAATAAAATAAACTAATTCTAAACTATTAGATAACCTACCCTAACTATTATACTAAAATTACATTAAACTAGCAATTAAATTAACTATATTACATATTAAAAAATCCTAACCCTACTAAAATTATTTAAATCTACTATTAAAAATTACTAAATTACAAAAAAAAAACGCTGTTAGAAAAAATAAAAACCACTAAATTACAGAAGAAAAAGCCAAAAGTATCAAAAATAAAAAACAAATTACACCTTATCTAAAAGGTCTATCAAAATAAAAAAGCCCCCCCAAAATAAAAAACCCCTAGCCTACAATAAACTACCAATGGCCCTTAAAGGGCCTTTTGCGGGGCATTGCCCCAAAGAAATCAGCTCCTTCACCTGTAAAAAAAAATACAAACACTCCCCAACAGTAAAACCCACCACCCAACCAATCAACCCCCCCCCCAAATAAAAAGCCTATCTAAAAAAACCTAAGCTCTCCATTGCCCTGAAAGGGGCATTTGTATGGGCATAGCCCTTAAAAGGGCATTTAGCTCTTTTACCTGCCCAGACCCTACTCTAAAAATTAAACCCACCCAAAAAAAAAACTTAAATAAACCTAACACTAAACCCCGACAATCCACTTACAGTTTTTGAAGTCCATCCAGCCGGCAAGAAGTCTTCATCCGGACGGCCTCTTCCATCTTCATCCATCCTGCGAAGTCTTCATCCATGCGGCCTCTTTTATCTTCATCCATCCGGAGCGGGTCCATCCTGAAGACATCCGGCACGAAGCTCCTCTTCAATACATTTGCCACCATAAACTGGTGGCCCTTGCATTCCTATTGGTTGAAAGGTTCCATTCAGCCAATAGGATAAGAGCTCAATCCTATTGGCTGTTACAATCAGCCAATAGGATGAGAGCTCAATCCTATTGGCTGTTACAATCAGCCAATAGGATTTTAGCAGCTCTAATACTATTGGCTGATTGGAACCTTTTAACCAATAGGAATGCAAGGGACGCCATCTTGGATGACAACGCTTGCATTCAAGTTCCAGTTTACGGCGGCTACCATATTGAAAAGGAGCTCTGCATCGGATGTCTTCAGGATGGGCCCACTCCGTCCCTGGATGAAGACTTCTTGCCGCCCGGATGAAGACTTATTGATGGCTGGATGGATCCTTCAAGCGGAACTTCAAAAACTGTTAGTGGATCGTCGGGGTTAGTGTTAGGTTTATTTAAAAGTTTTTTTGGGTGGGTTTTATTTTTAGAGTAGGGTCTGGGCAGGTTAAAGAGCTAATTGCCCTTTTAAGGGCAATGCCCATATAAATGCCCTTTTTTTAGGACAATGGGGAGCTTAGGTTTTTTTAGATAGGCTTTTTATTTGGGGGGTTGGTTGGTTGGATGGTGGGTTTTACTGTTGGGGGTGTTTGTATTTTTTTTTTTTTACAGGTGAAAGAGCTGATTTCTTTGGGGAAATGCCCAACAAAAGGCCCTTTTAAGGGCCATTGGTAGTTTATTGTAGGCTAGGTTTTTTTTTTATTTTGGGGGAACTTTTTTTATTTTGATAGGGCTATTAGATTAGTTGTAATTCCTTTTTTTTATACTGTGGTTTGTTTGTTTTCATAATTTAGTGTTTTTTTTAGTTTTGTAATTTAGCATTTAATTTTTTTTTAATATGTAATATAGTTACTTTAACTGATAGTTTAATGTAATTTTAGTATAATAGTTAGGGTAGGTTAATTAATAGTTTAGAATTAGTTTATTTTAATTCTACAGGTACGTTTAAATTTATTTTAAGATAGGGATGTTGTCATTTTAATGTAAAGTTAGTGGGTTGTTAGGTTTAGGGGTTAATAGCTTAATTTAGTTTATGGTGATGTGGGGGGCTGGGGGTTTAGGGGTTAATAGGTTTAGTTAATGGTAGTGATGTGGGAGGCCAGAGTTTTAGGGGTTAATATGTTTATTTAGTAGCGGCGGGGTCCTGGAGCGGCGGGATAGGGGTTAATAACTATATTTAGGTGGAGGCGGGGTCCGGGAGTAGCGGGATAGGGGTTAATAAATTTTATTTAGGTTGTGGCAGGGTCCGGGAGCGGCGGTATAGGTGTTAAACATTTTAGTATAGTAGCAGCGTTTAGTGACAGGGTATAAATAAAGTTGGTAAAAAGTCGATTAGCAGCGAGATCGATGACTGTTAGTTAACATCACCCTGTACTTTGTGTGTGGCTTTTTGCCGGCTTTTTTTATAAATATGGAGATCGTATTCAGGTCCGTGGCCGTGATGTTAGGCGATGTTAGGCGAGCGTATTGGTGCTGGCGATTGCAGCATAGTTGAGGTTTTGATAAATATCCCCCTATGTGTTTTTTTGAAGATAAATCATATGATAAGCTTTTCTAAAGGATTGTGATAGACCCCTTTATGTTAAAACATGATTACTAATTGTGGACACACAGTACAAGTAACATCTTAACAGTGATCTCTAGTTTACCATCTTTATGTATTGTACAGGGAGTGCAGAATTATTAGGCAAATGAGTATTTTGACCACATTATCTTCTTTATGCATGTTGTCTTAATCCAAGCTGTATAGGCTCGAAAGCCTACTACCAATTAAGCATATTAGGTGATGTGCATCTCTGTAATGAGAAGGGGTGTGGTCTAATGACATCAACACCCTATATCAGGTGTGCATAATTATTAGGCAACTTCCTTTCCTTTGGCAAAATGGGTCAAAAGAAGGACTTGACAGGCTCAGAAAAGTCAAAAATAGTGAGATATCTTGCAGAGGGATGCAGCACTCTTAAAATGGCAAAGCTTCTGAAGCGTGATCATCGAACAATCAAGCGTTTCATTCAAAATAGTCAACAGGGTTGCAAGAAGCGTGTGGAAAAACCAAGGCGCAAAATAACTGCCCATGAACTGAGAAAAGTCAAGCGTGCAGCTGCCAAGATGCCACTTGCCACCAGTTTGGCCATATTTCAGAGCTGCAACATCACTGGAGTGCCCAAAAGCACAAGGTGTGCAATACTCAGAGACATGGCCAACTTAAGAAAGGCTGAAAGACGACCACCACTGAACAAGACACACAAGCTGAAACGTCAAGATTGGGCCAAGAAATATCTCAAGACTGATTTTTCTAAGGTTTTATGGACTGATGAAATGAGAGTGAGTCTTGATGGGCCAGATGGATGGGACCGTGGCTGGATTGGTAAAGGGCAGAGAGCTCCAGTCCGACTCAGACGCCAGCAAGGTGGAGGTGGAGTACTGGTTTGGGCTGGTATCATCAAAGATGAGCTTGTGGGGCCTTTTCGGGTTGAGGATGGAGTCAAGCTCAACTCCCAGTCCTACTGCCAGTTTCTGGAAGACACCTTCTTCAAGCAGTGGTACAGAAAGAAGTCTGCATCCTTCAAGAAAAACATGATTTTCATGCAGGACAATGCTCCATCACACGCGTCCAAGTACTCCACAGCGTGACTGGCAAGAAAGGGTATAAAAGAAGAAAATCTAATGACATGGCCTCCTTGTTCACCTGATCTGAACCCCATTGAGAACCTGTGGTCCATCATCAAATGTGAGATTTACAAGGAGGGAAAACAGTACACCTCTCTGAACAGTGTCTGGGAGGCTGTGGTTGCTGCTGCACGCAATGTTGATGGTGAACAGATCAAAACACTGACAGAATCCATGGATGGCAGGCTTTTGAGTGTCCTTGCAAAGAAAGGTGGCTATATTGGTCACTGATTTGTTTTTGTTTTGTTTTTGAATGTCAGAAATGTATATTTGTGAATGTTGAGATGTTATATTGGTTTCACTGGTAAAAATAAATAATTGAAATGGGTATATATTTGTTTTTTGTTAAGTTGCCTAATAATTATGCACAGTAATAGTCACCTGCACACACAGATATCCCCCTTAAATAGCTATAACTAAAAACAAACTAAAAACTACTTCCAAAACTATTCAGTTTTGATATTAATGAGTTTTTTGGGTTCATTGAGAACATGGTTGTTGTTCAATAATAAAATTAATCCTCAAAAATACAACTTGCCTAATAATTCTGCACTCCCTGTATATTTTGCATTTTTGATACTCACTTTATGTCTGGTTCTTATACAACCTGCAGATGGCACATTGTCTTATTAGAAATGAAATGGTACATCTGTATTATTTCCTTTAGAGGCTCATGTTTTATATGTTTGTTTCTACTTGTAAAATTCAATATAGAGCTATATTTAAAAAAAATGGCATGTTCTTCTTAATCTGAATACTGAAACTGAAAAAACGTTGAGCCACTTATTTTGGAAAGATTTGATATCAACACTGTAGACAGACAAGTTTGCAATTTGGAGAGTGTTCCGGATGCTATACTGTAACCTTACATTTGAACATTCTTTTAATGCTTTCCTTTTTTTACATATAGATGTTCAGGTGATATTTTCTAGTTAGATTTTTACAGATATGCTGTCACTTTCATGCTTGAAGTAATTCAATATAGAAAGTAATGAAGCTCTCTGCTATAGAAAATCTCACAGGATATAAATTCTCAGTTTGCAGCAAATAGAAATTAAACAAATATTTTCACTATAATTTAAAGGGACAGTCAACACCAGAATTGTTATTTTCTTTCATGTAATTAGCAAGAGTCCATGAGCTAGTGACGTATGGGATATACATTCCTACCAGGAGGCGCAAAGTTTCCCAAACCTTAAAATGCCTATAAATACACCCCTCACCACACCCACAATTCAGTTTTACAAACTTTGCCTCCGATGGAGGTGGTGAAGTAAGTTTGTGCTAGATTCTACGTTGATATGCGCTCCGCAGCAAGTTGGAGCCCGGTTTTCCTCTCAGCGTGCAGTGAATGTCAGAGGGATGTGAGGAGAGTATTGCCTATTTGAATGCAGTGATCTCCTTCTACGGGGTCTATTTCATAGGTTCTCTGTTATCGGTCGTAGAGATTCATCTCTTACCTCCCTTTTCAGATCGACGATATACTCTTATATATACCATTACCTCTGCTGATTCTCGTTTCAGTACTGGTTTGGCTTTCTACAAACATGTAGATGAGTGTCCTGGGGTAAGTAAATCTTATTTTCTGTGACACTCTAAGCTATGGTTGGGCACTTTATTTATAAAGTTCTAAATATATGTATTCAAACATTTATTTGCCTTGACTCAGAATGTTCAACATTCCTTATTTTTCAGACAGTCAGTTTCATATTTGGGATAAATGCATTTGTTTCAATCATTTTTTCTTACCTTAAAAAATTTGACTTTTTCCCTGTGGGCTGTTAGGCTCGCGGGGGCAGAAAATGTTTAATTTTATTGCGTCATTCTTGGCGCGGACTTTTTTGGCGCAAAAACTTTTTTCTGTTTCCGGCGTCATACGTGTCGCCGGAAGTTGCGTAATTTTT
This sequence comes from Bombina bombina, assembly GCF_027579735.1. Lineage (NCBI taxonomy): Eukaryota > Metazoa > Chordata > Amphibia > Anura > Bombinatoridae > Bombina > Bombina bombina. Next base: position 536,076,656 of record NC_069504.1, on the reverse strand, counting down.
TGACGTTTTTTTGCGTCAAAAATGTCGGCGTTCCGGATGTGGCGTCATTTTTGGCGCCAAAAGCATTTAGGCGCCAAATAATGTGGGCGTCTTTTTTGGCGCTAAAAAATATGGGCGTCATTTTTGTCTCCACATTATTTAAGTCTCATTATTTATTGCTTCTGGTTGCTAGAAGCTTGTTCTCTGGCATTTTTTTCCCATTCCTGAAACTGTCATTTAAGGAATTTGATCAATTTTGCTTTATATGTTGTTTTTTTCTTTTACATATTGCAAGATGTTCCACGTTGCAACTGAGTCAGAAGATACTTCAGGAAAATCACTGCACAGTGCTGGAGCTACCAAGCTAAGTGTATCTGCTATAAACTTTTGGTATCTGTTTCTCCAGCTGTTATTTGTATTGCATGTCATGTCAAACTTATTAATGCAGATAAAATTTCCTTTAGTACTGTTACATTACCTGTTGCTGTTCCGTCAACATCTAATTTTCAGAGTGTTCCTGATAACATAAGAGATTTTATTTTTTAAATCCATTAAGAAGGCTATGTCTGTTATTTCTCCTTCTAGTATACATAAAAGTCTTTTAAAACTTCTCTTTTTTCAGATGAATTTTTAAATGAACATCATCATTCTGATACTGATAATGGTTCTTCTGGTTCAGAGGTTTCTGTCTCAGAGGTTGATGCTGATAAATCTTTGTATTTGTTCAAGATGGAATTTATTCGTTCTTTACTTAAAGAAGTGTTATTTGCATTAGAAATAGAGGATTCTGGTCCTCTTAATACTAAATGTAAACGTTTAAATAAGGTTTTTAAATCTCCTGTAGTTATTCCAGAAGTATTTTATCTCCCTGATGCTATTTCTGAAGTAATTTCCAGGGAATGGAATAATTTGGGTAATTTATTTACTCCTTCTAGACGTTTAAGCAAATTATATCCTGTGCCATCTGACAGATTAGAGTTTTTTGGGACAAAAATCCCTAAGGTTATGGGGCTGTCTCTACTCCTGCTAATGTACTACTATTCCTACGGCAGATAGTACTTCATTTAAGGATCCTTTAGATAGGAAAATTGAATCCTTTCTAAGAAAAGCTTACTTATGTTCAGGTAATCTTCTTAGACCTGCTATATTTTTAGCGGATGTTGCTGCAGCTTCAACTTTTTGGTTAGAAGCTTTAGCGCAACAAGTAACAGATCATAATTTTATAGCATTATTATTATTCTATAACATGCTAATAATTTTATTGGTGATACCATCTTTTGATATCATTAGAGTTGATGTCAGGTATATGTCTCTAGCTATTTTAGCTAGAAAAGCTTTATGGATTAAACTTGGAATGCTGACATGTCTTCTAAGTCAACTTTGCTTTCCCTTTCTTTCCAGGGTAAATAATCATTTTCGTTCCTTTTCTCATAACAAGGAACAAAAGCCTTATCCTTCATCCTCAGGAGCGGTATCAGTTTGGAAACTATTTCCAGTTTGGAATATATCCAAGCCTTATAGAAACCTATAGCCAGCTCCTAAGTACCTATGAAGGTGCGGCCCTTATTCCAGCTCAGCTGGTATGGGGCAGATTACGTTTTCTTCAAAGAAATTTGGATCAATTCCGTTCTTAATCTCTGGTTTCAGAAACATTGTTTCAGAAAGGTACAGAATTGGCTTCAAGTTAAGGCCTCCTGCTAAGAGATTCTTTTCTTTCCCGTGTCCCAGTTAACACAGCAAAGGCTCAGCATTTCTGAAATGTGTTTCAGATCTAGAGTTGGCTGGAGTATTTATGCCAGTTCCAGTTCTGGAACAGGGGCTGGGGTTTTATTTTATCTCTTCATTGTACCAAAGAAGGTCAATTCCTTCAGACCAGTTCCGGATCTATCATTATTGAATTGTTATGTTAGGATACCAACATTCAAGATGGTTACTGTAGGACTATCCTGCCTTTTGTTTAGCAAGGGCATTATATGTCTACAATAGATTTACAGGATGTGTATCTGCATATTCCGATTCATCCAGATCATTTTTAGTGTCTGAGATTCTCTTTTTAGACAAGCATTACCAGTTTTGTGGCTCTACCGTTTGGCCTAGCCTCAGTTCCAAGAATTTTTTTCAAAGGTTCTCGGCGCCCTTCTTTCTGTAATCAGAGAATAGGGTTTTGGTATTTCCTTATTTGGACGATATCTTGGTACTTGCTCATTCTTCTCATTTTCGAAGAATCTCATACGAATCGACTTGTGTTGTTTCTTCAAGTTCATGGTTGGAGGATCAATTTACCAATCAGTTCATTGATTCCTTAGACAAGGGTAACCTTTTTAGATTCAGTGTCTATGACTCTGTCCTTGTCAGACAAGAGAAGTTTAACATTGATATCAGCTTGTCAAAACCTTCAGTCTCAATCATTCCCTTTGGTAGCCTTATGCATGGAAATGTTGGGTCTTAGGACTGCCGCATCAGATGCGATCTCCTTTGCTCGTTTTCACATGCGACCTCTTCAGCTCTGTATGCTGAACCAATGGTGCAGGGATTACTCAAAGATATCTCAATTAATATCTTTAAACCGATTTTACGACACTCTCTGACATGGTGGACAGATCACCATCGTTTAGTTCAGGGGGCTTCTTTGTTCTTCCGATCTGGACTATAATCTCAACAGATGCAAGTCTTACAGGTTGGGGAGCTGTGTGGGGGTATCTGACGGCACAAGGGGTTTGGGAATCTCAGGAGGTGAGATTTCCGATCAATATTTTGGAACTCCGTGCAATTTTCAGAGCTCTTCAGTCTTGGCCTCTTCTGAAGAGAGAGTTGTTCATTTGTTTTCAGATAGACAATGTCACAACTGTGGCATACATCAATCATCAAGGAGGGACTCACAGTCCTCTGGCTATGAAAGAAGTATCTCGAATTTTGGTTTGGGCGGAATCCAGCTCCTGTCTAATCTCTGCGGTTCATATCCCAGGTATGGACAATTGGAAAGCGGATTATCTCAGTCGCCAAACGTTGCATCCGGGCGAATGGTCTCTTCGCCCAGAGGTATTTCTTCAGATTGTTCAAATGTGGGAACTTCCAGAAATAGATCTGATGGCTTCTCATCTAAACAAGAAACTTCCCAGGTATCTGTCCAGATCCCGGGATCCTCGGGCGGAGGCAGTGGATGCATTATCACTTCCTTAGAAGTATCATCCTGCCTATATCTTTCCGCCTCTAGTTCTTCTTCCAAGAGTAATCTCCAAGATTCTGAAGGAATGCTCGTTTGTTCTGCTGGTAGCTCCGGCATGGCCTCACAGGTTTTGGTATGCGGATCTTGTCCGGATGGCCTCTTGCCAACCGTGGACTCTTCCGTTAAGCCCAGACCTTCTGTCTCAAGGTCCTTTTTTCCATCAGGATCTGAAATCCTTAAATTTAAAGGTATGGAGATTGAACGCTTGATTCTTGGTCAAAGAGGTTTCTCTGACTCTGTGATTAATACTATGTTACAGGCTCGTAAATCTGTATCCAGAGAGATATATTATAGAGTCTGGAAGACTTATATTTCTTGGTGTCTTTCTCATCATTTTTCTTGGCATTCTTTTAGAATACCGAGAATATTTCAGTTTCTTCAGGATGGTTTAGATAAGGGTTTGTCCGCAAGTTCCTTGAAAGGTCAAATCTCTGCTCTTTCTGTTCTTTTTCACAGAAAGATTGCTTTTCTTCCTGATATTCATTGTTTTGTACAAGCTTTGGTTCATATAAAGCCTGTCATTAAGTCAATTTCTCCTCCTTGGAGTTTGAATTTGGTTCTGGGGGCTCTTCAAGCTCCTCCATTTGAAGCTATGCATTCATTGGATATTAAATTACTTTCTTGGAAAGTTTTGTTCCTTTTGGCCATCTCTTCTGCCAGAAGAGTTTCTGAATTATCTGCTCTTTCTTGTGAGTCTCCTTTTCTGATTTTTCATCAGGATAAGGTGGTGTTGCGAACTTCTTTTGAATTTTTACCTAAGTTGTGAATTCCAACAACATTAGTAGAGACATTGTGGTTCCTTCATTATGTCCTAATCCTAAGAATTCTAAGGAGAAATCGTTGCATTCTTTGGATGTTATTAGAGCTTTGAAATATTATGTTGAAGCTACTAAGTCTTTCCGAAAGACTTCTAGTTTATTTGTTATCTTTTCCGGTTTTAGAAAGGCCAGAAAACTTCTGCCATTTCTTTGGCATCTTGGTTGAAATCTTTAATTCATCTTGCCTATGTTGAGTCGGGTAAGACTCCGCCTCATAGGATTACAACTCATTCTACTAGGTCAGTTTCTACTTCCTGGGCGTTTAGGAATGAAGCTTCGGTTGATCAGATTTGCAAAGCGGCAACTTGGTCCTCTTTGCATACTTTTACCAAATTCTACCATTTTGATGTATTTTCTTCTTCTGAAGCAGTTTTTGGTAGAAAAGTACTTCAGGCAGCGGTTTCAGTTTGAATCTTCTGCTTATGTTTTTCATTAAACTTTATTTTGGGTGTGGATTATTTTCAGCAGGAATTGGCTGTCTTTATTTTATCCCTCCCTCTCTAGTGACTCTTGTGTGGAAAGATCCACATCTTGGGTAGTCATTATCCCATACGTCACTAGCTCATGGACTCTTGCTAATTACATGAAAGAAAACATAATTTATGTAAGAACTTACCTGATAAATTCATTTCTTTCATATTAGCAAGAGTCCATGAGGCCCGCCCTTTTTTGTGGTGGTTATGATTTTTTTGTATAAAGCACAATTATTCCAATTCCTTATTTTATATGCTTTCGCACTTTTTTCTTATCACCCCACTTCTTGGCTATTCGTTAAACTGAATTGTGGGTGTGGTGAGGGGTGTATTTATAGGCATTTTAAGGTTTGGGAAACTTTGCCCCTCCTGGTAGGAATGTATATCCCATACGTCACTAGCTCATGGACTCTTGCTAATATGAAAGAAATGAATTTATCAGGTAAGTTCTTACATAAATTATGTTGTTTTAAAAGATAGATTATCCCTTAATTACCAATTCCCCAGTTTTGCATAACCAACAGTTATAATTATACACGTTTTACCTCTGTAATTACCTTGTATCAAAGCCTCAGCAGACTGCCCCCTTATTTCAGTTCTTTTGACAGACTTGCATTTTAACCAATCAGAGCTGTCTTCATGGTAAATTCACATGCATGAGCTCAATGTTATCTATATGAAACACGTGAACTAATGCCCTCTAGTGGTGCAAACCTATCAAAATGGATTTAGATTAGAGGCGGCCTTCAAGGTCTCAGAGATTAGCATATGAACCTCCTAGGTTTAGCTTACAACTAAGAATACCAAGAGAACAAAGCAAAATTGGTGATAAAAGTAAATTGGAAAGTTGTTTAAAATTACATACCCTATTTGAAACATGAAAGTTTTTTTTGGACTTGACTGTCCCTTTTTTCTTGTATTTGCTTCTAGTTTAGTAACATTAGTTTTCTGTCAAATAAATAATTGTATTGTGAACTTTGAAAAAACTTAATCTGCATATAGTTTACAAGTTAAAGGGACAGTAAGAAGCTTTGAGATTTTTATATAAAGGATCAGATTACAAGTGGAGCGCTAATTAACGCTCCCGCTCAATCGTTAACTGTGCTAGTAGTCAATGGAGAAAAAAAGTGGAAAAAACCCCTACGCAAACACAATCACATTCTCATGTGCAATAACACGACATGAAAATATGAATATTTCACATTCCAATGTTCTTCACATACATGAATATGTACTATTTATTAATAAATAAACATTTCTAGATATATCTGATGGTATTTTGGTACAATATAAATATATACCTATATAATTATATATAGGTATAGATATATACAGATATATAGGAAAATCTATTTTAAAATACATAAAACATATTTCCCTATGTGAAGAACATTGGAATGTGAAACATTTACAGTAAATACACAGTATAACACTTTATTTAATGTGAATAATACATAAATATGCTTTTACATGTTTTCATCTACTTAATTGCAAAGGGCTCCAATGCATACATATATCTATATATGTATATATATATATATATATTCATATGTATTTGTGATTATATGTGTATATATATATATATGTCTTTAAATACATATAAAGTATACACATATAAATACATTAATACATATGTACATATATATATATATATATATATATATATATATATATATATATATATATATATATATATATATATAAAAAACATGGAAGGGAACTGCACTCCAAGACCGGATCAGGTACACATCCTGTGACTCAGTAACATCCAGCCCTGGGTGCTAAATAGCACTCCAAAAAAGCTGTGATATCACCAGAGCCACAGGCAGTTAACCCCAGTCCGGAATGGGTGCAAGAACCAAGGGAAATTACAAATAAAAAGTAATACAACACATAGAAACACCCAGCACTCACCAGCTAGCTCACAGCTAAGATAAAATCACAACTGGAAAGGTTAGTCACCGCATCTGGCCAAATGGGAAAGCTCAGGCACCACGTCAAGGTCCTTTCCTTAGCCTGAGTCCCTAACAGAGGCACACCATTATGCGAGCTCACAAAGCTAAACAAACTGAGAACAAAGAAGGGGTGCACAGGTGGCTGTAATCACCCATAGAAAATACAAAACATGGAAGGGAACTGCACTCCAAGACCGGATAAGGTACACATCCTGTGACTCAGTAACATCCAGCCCTGGGTGCTAAATAGCACTCCAAAAAAGCTGTGATATCACCAGAGCCACAGGCAGTTATCCCCAGTCCGGAATGGGTGCAAGAACCAAGGGAAATTACAAATAAAAAGTAATACAACACATAGAAACACCCAGCACTCACCAGCTAGCTCACAGCTAAGATAAAATCACAACTGGAAAGGTTAGTCACCGCATCTGGCCAAATGGGAAAGCTGAGCTCAGGCACCACGTCAAGGTCCTTTCCTTAGCCTGAGTCCCTAACACAGGCACACCATTATGCGAGCTCACAAAGCTAAACAAACTGAGAACAAAGAAGGGGTGCACAGGTGGCTGTAATCACCCATAGAAAATACAAAACATGGAAGGGAACTGCACTCCAAGACCGGATCAGGTACACATCCTGTGACTCAGTAACATCCAGCCCTGGGTGCTAAATAGCACTCCAAAAAAGCTGTGATATCACCAGAGCCACAGGCAGTTAACCCCAGTCCGGAATGGGTGCAAGAACCAAGGGAAATTACAAATAAAAAGTAATACAACACATAGAAACACCCAGCACTCACCAGCTAGCTCACAGCTAAGATAAAATCACAACTGGAAAGGTTAGTCACCGCATCTGGCCAAATGGGAAAGCTCAGGCACCACGTCAAGGTCCTTTCCTTAGCCTGAGTCCCTAACACAGGCACACCATTATGCGAGCTCACAAAGCTAAACAAACTGAGAACAAAGAAGGGGTGCACAGGTGGCTGTAATCACCCATAGAAAATACAAAACATGGAAGGGAACTGCACTCCAAGACCGGATCAGGTACACATCCTGTGACTCAGTAACATCCAGCCCTGGGTGCTAAATAGCACTCCAAAAAAGCTGTGATATCACCAGAGCCACAGGCAGTTAACCCCAGTCCGGAATGGGTGCAAGAACCAAGGGAAATTACAAATAAAAAGTAATACAACACATAGAAACACCCAGCACTCACCAGCTAGCTCACAGCTAAGATAAAATCACAACTGGAAAGGTTAGTCACCGCATCTGGCCAAATGGGAAAGCTCAGGCACCACGTCAAGGTCCTTTCCTTAGCCTGAGTCCCTAACACAGGCACACCATTATGCGAGCTCACAAAGCTAAACAAACTGAGAACAAAGAAGGGGAGCACAGGTGGCTGTAATCACCCATAGAAAATACAAAACATGGAAGGGAACTGCACTCCAAGACCGGATCAGGTACACATCCTGTGACTCAGTAACATCCAGCCCTGGGTGCTAAATAGCACTCCAAAAAAGCTGTGATATCACCAGAGCCACAGGCAGTTAACCCCAGTCCGGAATGGGTGCAAGAACCAAGGGAGATTACAAATAAAAAGTAATACAACACATAGAAACACCCAGCACTCACCAGCTAGCTCACAGCTAAGATAAAATCACAACTGGAAAGGTTAGTCACCGCATCTGGCCAAATGGGAAAGCTCAGGCACCACGTCAAGGTCCTTTCCTTAGCCTGAGTCCCTAACACAGGCACACCATTATGCGAGCTCACAAAGCTAAACAAACTGAGAACAAAGAAGGGGTGCACAGGTGGCTGTAATCACCCATAGAAAATACAAAACATGGAAGGGAACTGCACTCCAAGACCGGATCAGGTACACATCCTGTGACTCAGTAACATCCAGCCCTGGGTGCTAAATAGCACTCCAAAAAAGCTGTGATATCACCAGAGCCACAGGCAGTTAACCCCAGTCCGGAATGGGTGCAAGAACCAAGGGAAATTACAAATAAAAAGTAATACAACACATAGAAACACCCAGCACTCACCAGCTAGCTCACAGCTAAGATAAAATCACAACTGGAAAGGTTAGTCACCGCATCTGGCCAAATGGGAAAGCTCAGGCACCACGTCAAGGTCCTTTCCTTAGCCTGAGTCCCTAACACAGGCACACCATTATGTGAGCTCACAAAGCTAAACAAACTGAGAACAAAGAAGGGGTGCACAGGTGGCTGTAATCACCCATAGAAAATACAAAACATGGAAGGGAACTGCACTCCAAGACCGGATCAGGTACACATCCTGTGACTCAGTAACATCCAGCCCTGGGTGCTAAATAGCACTCCAAAAAAGCTGTGATATCACCAGAGCCACAGGCAGTTAACCCCAGTCCGGAATGGGTGCAAGAACCAAGGGAAATTACAAATAAAAAGTAATACAACACATAGAAACACCCAGCACTCACCAGCTAGCTCACAGCTAAGATAAAATCACAACTGGAAAGGTTAGTCACCGCATCTGGCCAAATGGGAAAGCTCAGGCACCACGTCAAGGTCCTTTCCTTAGCCTGAGTCCCTAACACAGGCACACCATTATGCGAGCTCACAAAGCTAAACAAACTGAGAACAAAGAAGGGGTGCACAGGTGGCTGTAATCACCCATAGAAAATACAAAACATGGAAGGGAACTGCACTCCAAGACCGGATCAGGTACACATCCTGTGACTCAGTAACATCCAGCCCTGGGTGCTAAATAGCACTCCAAAAAAGCTGTGATATCACCAGAGCCACAGGCAGTTAACCCCAGTCCGGAATGGGTGCAAGAACCAAGGGAAATTACAAATAAAAAGTAATACAACACATAGAAACACCCAGCACTCACCAGCTAGCTCACAGCTAAGATAAAATCACAACTGGAAAGATTAGTCACCGCATCTGGCCAAATGGGAAAGCTCAGGCACCACGTCAAGGTCCTTTCCTTAGCCTGAGTCCCTAACACCGGCACACCATTATGCAAGCTCACAAAGCTAAACAAACTGAGAACAAAGAAGGGGTGCACAGGTGGCTGTAATCACCCATAGAAAATACAAAACATGGAAGGGAACTGCACTCCAAGACCGGATCAGGTACACATCCTGTGACTCAGTAACATCCAGCCCTGGGTGCTAAATAGCACTCCAAAAAAGCTGTGATATCACCAGAGCCACAGGCAGTTAACCCCAGTCCGGAATGGGTGCAAGAACCAAAGGAAATTACAAATAAAAAGTAATACAACACATAGAAACACCCAGCACTCACCAGCTAGCTCACAGCTAAGATAAAATCACAACTGGAAAGGTTAGTCACCGCATCTGGCCAAATGGGAAAGCTCAGGCACCACGTCAAGGTCCTTTCCTTAACCTGAGTCCCTAACACAGGCACACCATTATGTGAGCTCACAAAGCTAAACAAACTGAGAACAAAGAAGGGGTGCACAGGTGGCTGTAATCACCCATAGAAAATACAAAACATGGAAGGGAACTGCACTCCAAGACCGGATCAGGTACACATCCTGTGACTCAGTAACATCCAGCCCTGGGTGCTAAATAGCACTCCAAAAAAGCTGTGATATCACCAGAGCCACAGGCAGTTAACCCCAGTCCGGAATGGGTGCAAGAACCAAGGGAAATTACAAATAAAAAGTAATACAACACATAGAAACACCCAGCACTCACCAGCTAGCTCACAGCTAAGATAAAATCACAACTGGAAAGGTTAGTCACCGCATCTGGCCAAATGGGAAAGCTCAGGCACCACGTCAAGGTCCTTTCCTTAGCCTGAGTCCCTAACACAGGCACACCATTATGCGAGCTCACAAAGCTAAACAAACTGAGAACAAAGAAGGGGTGCACAGGTGGCTGTAATCACCCATAGAAAATACAAAACATGGAAGGGAACTGCACTCCAAGACCGGATCAGGTACACATCCTGTGACTCAGTAACATCCAGCCCTGGGTGCTAAATAGCACTCCAAAAAAGCTGTGATATCACCAGAGCCACAGGCAGTTAACCCCAGTCCGGAATGGGTGCAAGAACCAAGGGAAATTACAAATAAAAAGTAATACAACACATAGAAACACCCAGCACTCACCAGCTAGCTCACAGCTAAGATAAAATCACAACTGGAAAGGTTAGTCACCGCATCTGGCCAAATGGGAAAGCTCAGGCACCACGTCAAGGTCCTTTCCTTAGCCTGAGTCCCTAACACAGGCACACCATTATGCGAGCTCACAAAGCTAAACAAACTGAGAACAAAGAAGGGGTGCACAGGTGGCTGTAATCACCCATAGAAAATACAACACATGGAAGGGAACTGCACTCCAAGACCGGATCAGGTACACATCCTGTGACTCAGTAACATCCAGCCCTGGGTGCTAAATAGCACTCCAAAAAAGCTGTGATATCACCAGAGCCACAGGCAGTTAACCCCAGTCCGGAATGGGTGCAAGAACCAAGGGAAATTACAAATAAAAAGTAATACAACACATAGAAACACCCAGCACTCACCAGCTAGCTCACAGCTAAGATAAAATCATCAATCAATATTTAGAGATGCACTGTATATGTATGCATCTCTATGTTAAAGCCCTGTGCCTGCTTTTTTTCAAATTCCTGAGATCTCATATCTTTGAGCACTTATAACTTTTGTGTGCAATTATTTTTAAAAAATGTTTTATTAGATTTGTTATTATGAGTGTAATGTACTTTGTAATTTATTTTTGATGTATTTTGTGCAACTTTTTTGTTTTGTGAAACAGTTAAGCAGAGCTCTGAGGATGTGGTAATCATTCATACACATTATACTTTATATCATAGGAGATGTAACTAGTGATGTCAATAATGAGGTAATCAATAATGTCATGTGATGTCATCAGTGATGTAATTGATAATGTCATGGGAGTAGGGGCAGTTTAAGTTATGAATTTCCTGGCATTCAGAAATCCAGATTACAAACACACTGCACACATACACAAAGCTCACATTACACACAAATATGTACACATAACACACGGCACTCAAACTACTGAAACTGCACACTCACACTACACAAACACATTAAGTAATCATACACATATACATTTGAAAAAGAAGAAGAAATAGGACAATCATTGGCATTGATGCTTGGGTTTAAAGGGGCAGTCTAGTCCAAAATAAACTTCCATGACTGATATATGGCATGTAATTTTAAACAACTGTCCAAATTACTTTTATCACCAATTTTGCTTTGTTCTCTTGGTATTCTTAGTTGAAAGCTAAACCTAGGTAGGCTCAGGTGCTAATTTCTTAGACCTTAAAGGCTACCTTGAAGGCTGCCTCTTACCTGAATGCAGTTTTTCACCCCTAGAGGGCATTAGCTCATGTGTGTCATATAGATAACATTGTGCTCACGCACATGGAGTTACCTAGGAGCCAGCACTGATTGGCTAAAAATGCAAGTCTGTCAAAAGAACTGAAATAAGGGGGAAGTCTGCAGAGGCTTAGATACAAGGTAATCACAGAGGTAATAAGTGTATTAATATAACTGTGTTGGTTATGCAAAACTAGGCAATAGGTAATAAAGGGATTATCTATCTTTCTACACAATAAAAGTTCTGTTGTAGACTGTCCCTTTAAAGGGACATGAAACCCAATTATTTTATGTTATGATTCAGATAAAGCATACATTTTTAAACAACTTTCCAATTTACTTTAAATTATACATTTTGCTTCATTCTCTTGGTATCTTTTTTTAAAGGAGCTGTAATGCACTACTGGTAGCTAGCTGAACAAATCAGTAAACCAATGACAAGAGGCATATATGTGCAGCCACCAGTCAGCAGCTAGCTTTAAGGTCCTGGGCTTACCTAGGTATGCTTTTCAACAAAAGATACCAAGAAAACTAAGCACATTAGATAATTTATATAAAATGGAAAGTTGATTAAAATTGCATGTTATATCTGAATCATGAAAGAAAATTTGGGGTTTCATGTCCCTTTAAGTTCCCCAACAAATTTTAACAGGCATGAAAATTTCAAAAATTATACCTCCCCATGCTAGATAATGTAATGATACAGCATAATTATACAGTTCATTATTTGACCTTAAAATGTAGTTTAAGAATTTCCATGTTTTTTAACATTTCATTGGGAAATTCAACTCTGCCATTAAAGGGAAAGGAAACCCCAAACATTTAATTCATGCTTCAGATAGAAGATACAATTTCAAACAACTTTTAAATTTACTTTTATTATCAAATATACTTCATTCTCTTGTTATCCTTTGCTGAAGGAACAGCATTGCACTACTGGCAGCTAGCTGAACATATAAGTTAGCCAATCACAAGAGACAAATGTGTGCAGGCACCAATCAGCAGCTTATAGTTTAAAGAAAACAATGGCACCACTCTTATTAAGTGTGAGGAAACACTATAATTGAATATAAATAAGTGAACTTATTAATTTATTAAATACAAAGTGTAGAGTGCTAAGTATCAATACTGAGAGATGTAAAGGAACAATTTCAGCAAAGAAACTGGACAGGATACTTGTAAAAAGCACTCTTCCCTCGTATGTGGGGACATATAGAATTTAAAATATATCAACCTAATTAGTTATAATTAAAAAGGGTAACACTTATTAAAAACACATGCAGCAAGTTCAGTGCTGTATCTAACTGAAATACTCAAATATGCCGGGTTTACAAATAATTGATCTGGGTTAATATTACCTGCCCATGGCCCAGTTATATAAGGGGCTAAAAGTGACTAGAATCCAAAATTAGAAAGGGTGTGTTCAGGTACACTCATGGCGATCACCCACAAGGGATAAAGGCCAAATAAATGAGTAGCCAGCACAACCATGCGCAACCGGATCTGCTAGAATATTATGCTGAGATATGATATATGGTCCCATTTAGGATTAAATTAATAAACTGCTGTATAGTAATAGTAGTGTTGAATACACTAATACAGTGTGACCTTCAGCTCCAATATTCCAAACATGGGAATAGATAATATATATTGTGCTGTCAGTATCCTTAAAGGGACATGAAACCCAATTTTTTTTTTCTTTCATGATTCAGATAGAGAATATAATTTTAAACAAATTTCTAATTTACTTCTATTATCTAATTTGTTTAATTCTCTTAGTATCATTTGTTGAAGGAGCAACAATGGATTAATGGTTTCTAACTGAACTCATGGATGAGCCAATCACAATCGATATATATATGCAGCCACCAATTAACAGCTAGAACCTAGGTTCTCTGCTGCTCATGAGCTTGACTAGATAAACCTTTCAGCAAAGGATAACAAGAGAAGGAAGCAAATTAAACAATAGAAGTAAATTGGAAAGATGTTTAAAATTGTATTCTCTATCCCTTTAAAGAATACATGTACTAAAAAGTAACAGCCTTATATAGATCCCCAAATACTATTGGTAGCTCAACAGTGGATAGAACTGGAATTATTGAGGGAAGATTGCACTGTTTGTATTGGTTGTTTGAAATATATATGAGGGGTACTAGCAGTATGATATAGACCGTGGAGTAATTCCACTAATAGAACATTAAACACTAGGAATCAATGTGTATGACAGTACCATACTGCTAAAAAGTCATATAAATCAAGTGTACAAACACTAGTAATATCAATTTCTGATAGTTTAATAAGTTAGTATGCACCTCATATAGGGAATAGTAGTAAGATCTAGTATGTTGTTCTTCTTATAAGGTATATTCACCTTGCCCCATTATTAGTTATATGGGCATAGATAAAAAAATACTCCGTATATCACATGGATAATAAACAATATGAAATCCCCACTTTGTGTGTTCAGAATTATATATCAATTTTGTGCTAAAAGTGCAATGTATCAACTGCGGTGTATCCGCTTTACTCGTGGTTTGTGCAACAGCTGCTACATATTTATTGTAGATTCCTATGCATACAGCCCAATTGCTGGTATATATATATTTGTTGAACAACACAAAAGTGAGACCTTTATACACTACAGTGAAATAAATATCTATAACGCTGTGCCTATGATTCGGCATGCTGTCAGTTAGCTAGGTTATTTTATATTGCATATATATCAATATAGTGCTAAAAGTACAATGTATCAACTGCGGTGTATCCGCTTTACTCGTGGTTTGTGCAATAGCTGCTACATCTTTATTGCAGATTCCTATCCATTGCTGGTATATATATTTTATTTTATGAACACCACTAAAGTGGGACTTTTATACGCTGCAGTAAGGTTAATATCTATAACGCTGTGCCTACAATTCAGCACGCTATCAGTTAGCTAAGTTATTGGATATTACATATATAAAAATATAGTGCTAAAAGTACAATGTATCAACTGCGGTGTATCCGCTTTTCTCGTGGTTTGTGCAACAGCTGCTAAGTATTTATTGCAGATTCTTATACATACAGCTCCATTGCTGGTATATACAGTATATTATAAAAAACACTGAAGGGAGACTTTAATACACTGCAGTAAAGTGGTATCTATATCTCTGTGCCTATAATTCAACACATTATTCGTTAGCTGGGTTATTGGATATATATATCTATATTGTGCTAAAAGTACAATGTATCAATATGTGCATTAGGAGCAACACTAAAGTGAGACTTATATACTCTGCAGTATGGTAGGGGGTATCTATAACGCTGTGCCTACGATTCAGCACTCAAACAGTTAGCTAGATTATAAAGTTTACTGCAGGTAGAGCCATAGGCGGCCAGTATTGATTTATACCTGAACAATTTATCAACAAAAAATGTCACAAGCCCATTTGTATATTAAATCATGAGAACCATTACGGAACTATTTGCAATTATTTAAAAAAAAAAAAAAAAAACACAGAACACCAAACTGTCCTGTATTTCCTCCCTTAACATGTTTCGCCTATGGGCGCCGCCCATTATGCAGCTTTTTATTCACTTCCTATTGTGTACAAAGCCCCTTATTGTGACGTCATAATCAGCTAATCCGATGTGTATTGTTGCCATACTATCCTGTTGATGAATGGAAGGTTAGCAGATTCTTACACTATTGTGTATTAAGTAATTTACTTCCCATATGTTTTATGGAACAGGACCGTGTAATATATTGAGATCTGGTTATAACGACAGAACCTAATGGTAATTGACATTGTGCTTGATGCATTTGATGTTATATCTACATTCATACTAGGCTTATTTATTTATAAAATATTTTACCAGGAAAGATACATTGAGATTTCTCTCGTTTTCAAGTATGTCCTGGGTACACAAAACATTGCATTGATACAATGGGTACAATAAAATACAAAACAATAATAATACATGATATATGCACGAAAATTTAACATAGAACAGGAAGGAAATATATAATCAACAATGACAGGTGTATTCTGTTTTGAGATATGTAGAGAGGGATCTCTTAAAGGATATTAGGCATGGGGAAGGTTTGAAAGTGTGCGGGAGGTCGTTCCATAATTGTGGTTCTCTGTAGGAAAAGGAGGATCGAGCTGCTTTTCTTTTTGTATTGAGGCACGCTAAATAATGTGCTGGTACTGGATCGGAGGTTATAGGAGGTGGGAATAGCCGGGGAGAGCATACTGCTCAGGTAGGGTGCGAGCTTCCCAGAAAAGCTTTTAAACACAAGGCAGGAAAGATGGAGGGTGCGCCTGGATTCCAGCGACAGCCAGTTTAGTTCTTTTAGCATGTTACAATGGTGGGTCCTGTAGTTACATTGTAGCACAAAGCAGCAGAACGAGTTATACAATGTATTAAGTTTATTAAGGTGAGTTTGCGGTGCTGGTGCATATACTACATCCCCATAATCCACGATTGGCATCAGCATTTGCTGTACAATCTTTTCCTTTACAGTAGGGCTGAGGCAGGATTTGTTTCTGTACAGGGCACCTATTTTTGGATAAAGTTTAGATGCCAGTTTTTCTATATGGAGGCCAAAAGATAGATTGGGGTCTAACAACATACCCAAGTATTTAAAAGAGTGGACTGCGGTCAGTGTGCAATTTGATTTTGTTTTGATGCATAAATGGGAATTTTGTAGTTTGTGTAGTTTAGGTCCTGTTCCAAAGATCATTGTGACAGTTTTGCCAGTGTTTAGGAAGAGTTTGTTTTTTGAGATCCACTTTTCTATCTCTGTGAACTGGTCTTGGAGTACTGCTTCAAGCTGCGGTAGATCGGAATTGTTTGCATAGATTACCGTGTCATCTGCATACATGTGTACAGTTGAGGATTTGCAGACATTAGGCAGATCATTTATAAACAATGTGAATAGCAGGGGGCCGAGAATGGAACCTTGGGGAACACCACATGTGACTGGGAGAGGGAGGGAGTCGCTGTCAGAAATGGAGACATATTGTGATCGATCCGATACATATGATCGAAACCAGGTTAGCAGCCGATCACCAATACCTGAGTTTTTTAGTTTGAGCAGTAGTATGTTGTGGTCTACTGTGTCAAATGCCTTTGCAAAATCAAGGAAAATAGCTCCAGTTAGGTCTCCTTGTTCCATTCCAGTTTGGATATCATTGCAAACTTTTAGGAGTGCAGTTGTAGTGGAGTGATTTGTACGAAAACCTGATTGATCAGGGGTAAGATAGTTAGATTGTTGGTAATTTTCACATAATTGCGTATGGACGCATTTTTCTAAGATTTTTCACAATACTGGGAGCAATGATATTGGGCGATAGTTAGAAACTAAGGTTATCTCCCCACTTTTATGGATAGGCACTACTCTTGCAGTCTTCCAGAGTTTGGGTATGTATCCAGACACCAAGGATTCGTTTATTAGGGTTGTGACAGGTTTAGCAATTGCTGGCGCACTAAGCTTCAACAGCATTGCTGGGATTTGATCAGGTCCAGACTGGTTTTTCATTTTTAGGTTATTAAGGTGTCTCTTAATGTCATTGATGGGTACAGGTCTAAAATTGAACTTCTCTTTATTGGGTCTTTGCTGATTTAGTGGGGCCTGATCCACATTTGTAGCTTCAGGATGCGTGCCATTTATTAGTTTGTCAATCAGGGTGGTGGAGCATCCGACAAAATATTTGTTAAAGGCATTTGCTACATCTAAGGGGAGTTGCAGGGTTTGGTTGTCCACATTGACAGTGGAGGGTTGGGAGTGGATTGGTGGAGTTTGTAAATTATTTATGACTTTCCAAAACTTTCTAGGGTTTGATATGTTATTGTTCAGATTTTCACAGAAATATTGGGCCTTGGCCAATTTTGTTTGTTTAGTGCATATATTTCGCCATTGTCTATATACACAGTGATCGTTCATAGAGCCAGTATGCTTGAACTTTGACCACAATGAATCTCGAAACTGGTACATTTGAATGAGGTCAGCTGTGATCCAATTCAAGTGTGCTCCTTGTACTCTCACCTTACGCAGCGGGGCATGTAAATTCCAAACTTGTAGGAGTTTGGACTGAAAGAATTCAACTGCAGAGTCAAGGTCTGGGATTAGGTTTAATCTATGCCAGGGGAGGTTCTTGATGTCATTTAGAAATGATTGAAGATTACATTTTTTGAAGGATCTGGTGATTTTAACCTTGGGAGACATTTACAATTACAATTTTTACAACTTACATTTATAATTTTATAATGGCATTATAATTAAATATATACTGGAATATTATAGTATATATTAATACTCTGGCACTTGGATATAGTAGAACCTGTACAGAAAACTAAGTACATTCAAAAATATCTCCCTGATTCATATTGATCTGAAAGGACCGTGAGATTACATTTATACTCAGTGTATTAAACATAGTAGTTCAAAATTACACTAGAGATAATATCAATCCTGTTGGTGATGAATTTATACTGTGCAATAAAACAATTAATATAATAATTGTTTCACTGTAGTGTATAAAGGTCTCACTTTAGTGTTGTTCAACAAATATATATACCAGCAATGGGGCTGTATGCTTAGAAACCTACAACAAATACGTAGCAACTGTTGCACAAACCCCAAATAAAGCGTATACACCGCAGTTGATACATTGTACTTTTAGCACAAAATTGATATATCATTCTGAACACACAAAGTGGGGATTTCATATTTTGTTTATTATCTGTGTGATATACGGAGTATTTTTTATCTATTCCCATATAGCTAATAATGCGGCAAGGTGAAAATACCTCATAAGAAGAACAACATACTAGATCTTACTACTATTCCCTATATGAGGTATATATTAACTTAATAAACTAGCAGAAATTGATATTACTAGTGTTTGTACACAGGATTTATATTGCTTTTTACTAGCATTGTACTGTCATACTGATACACATTAATTCCTAGTGTTTAATGTTCTATTAGTGGAATTACTCCACGGTCTATATCATACTGCTAGTACCCCTCATATATATTTCAAACAACCAATACCAACAGTGCAACCTCCTCTCAATAATTCCAGTTCTATCCACTGTTAAGCTACCAATAGTATTTGGGGAGCTATATAAGGCTGCTACTTTTTATTACACATATGCTTTAAGGATACTGACAACACAATATACTGTATATTATCTATTCACAAGTTTGGAATATTGGAGCTGAAGGTCACACTGTATTAGTGTATTTGACACTACTATTACTATACAGCAGTTTATTCCTTTAATCCTGAGTGGGACCATATATCATATCTCACCATATTATTCTAGAAGATCCGGTTGTGCAGGGTTGGGCTGGCTACTCGTATATTTGGCTTTTATCCCTTGTGGGTGATCACCACGAGTGTACCTGAACACATCCTTTTTAATTTTAGATTCTAGTCACTTTTAGCCCCTTATATGACTGGGCCACTGTCCATGGGCAGGAAATATTAACCCAGGACAATTAT
Source organism: Bombina bombina (assembly GCF_027579735.1). Classification (NCBI taxonomy): domain Eukaryota; kingdom Metazoa; phylum Chordata; class Amphibia; order Anura; family Bombinatoridae; genus Bombina; species Bombina bombina. The sequence goes on along the minus strand of NC_069504.1, from coordinate 536,057,328 downwards.
TCATAAACCCGGCATATTTTAGTATTGCAGTTAGATACAGCACTGAACTTGCTGAATGTGTTTTTTTTTTTTTTTTTGTTTTTTTTAAATAGTTTTTTATTGAAGTCATAAACAAATAGAACAATAATGAAACGTCCAACAATAGTAACAAAGGATAATAGCACAGTAATAATACCATGATCTTGCCAGGTAAACAACACAGGTTATGCCATCATTGTATACATTCAAAGATTTAAAGAGTTGTACCCTATGATGCGTGGTAAAGGAATGGAGAAGCTATAGCTGGTTGGTGCTATGAAGGAGCATGGAGGTTACTAGGCAATAGATCTAAATAGAAGGGGCATATAAATCCCGTTTATTAAAGGTATTAGTAAAGAGTTTGGACTATTCAGATTGAGACCTCAGTTTTTATTTTTTATATGATATGTAGACTAGAAGTGACCCCACCTTGTGATGGATAAATACACCATAAAATATTGATTTAGAAAAAATAAAAGCAAGGAAGGGTTGGCTTTATGGGGGTAGAGGGAGGGGGAAGATAGAGTATATTCTCCACATTATCATGAAAAACATTTATAGTGTTATATAATCTAGTAAAAGTAAGATAAACATGGATTAGCTTGTGTTTGGCCACTTATGGACCAAATTAGCGGGGAAAGGGATAAGGGGACGCAGCGGGCAGGAGCCGCTCAAAGTGGAGTGGGGAGGGGAATGGGGGGGCGGAGCCAAATAGGGCATGAGAGCAGATATGGAGAGACTTATTGGATGTATATAAGGGTGGGCTTCACAAGGGGGACTTGTTATTTACATGACTACTGGGGTGGGCATGGCTCCATCAGAGCGAAGTAATTATCTAAATATAGTGTTATGTTTACATAATGAGAAAGTAATAACAAATGCATAGAATATGTGACCATGATAAAACCAGAGCTCAATTATGGGAAGAGAGGAGCCTTACTAAGCACTCTGTGGTATTATGCGGAGAGGGGAGCTGTAGAATGTTCGGGATATAGGGAATCTCCGGATGAGCCCCTCTCCTAGGGGAGTGTCATCTATAGACGAAGTTGGAAAAAGGAGTGGGGATATGACCCGCCGGCAGTAAGCTCCGGCGGGAAAGGGAGGAGAGAGGCTTATCATGGACAAGAGCTCCCTTTTGTAATAGAATGAGCTATAACGAGAAGAGGTGAGAATTGGAACATATAAACACAAACATACATATCCTCAAGACTAACATATAAATGCAATCATTACAGCAGGTAGGCAATTTTTTAAGTATAAAGCTGGAGCTTGTCAGAGGCCTCATTATACATCTGTTAGGCAGGAGGATGTCATGACTGTGGAGCATGTGCTGGTGATCCCTCTAACTATTATGGGTTAGCTGTTCTCCTCTATATGGTGTCAGTGCTTGCCCCTATGATGTATAGAAAAGAAACATTCATAGCCTCAGATAATAATATCTAATATTTTCACAATTACAGCCTAACTAGGATATTGCATAACAAACAAACTATGATGAGGATCTCACTTCCCTTATATGTGTGTATAAATACTTTAGTATCACCTCCAATTCCAACACAGATACCTAACTACTCAAAAAAAAAACCTGAATAATGAGGACTACGTTAGTGGTGAGCGGGAGAGAAAAGATTAGCTGTATATGATTTAAAATAGAAAGGGCTTATTGAGGCAACCTAAAGATAATACAACATTAAATTGGGCTAGGCTAATAGCATTTCAGGGCTTCTCTATTGACATAGTTTCACACTGCGGTTACAGCTCAGTGCTATTCTGACTCCTCAATTTACATATGACTCTCCTGTCCACCTAAAGCAATGTAATAAAAATTGACATATGGGGTTGTAGAGGAGTTATGATCCTGAGCATGTTAGACCCACCATCTTAGTCGAGACATATAAAAGATAACATTAACTGTGGAAATAAAAACTACGAGAGTAACAGAGTGAATGATAATCATGCATCAAGAACTATGAACTAGACACTTTTCTCAAATAGAGTGGCTCTCATTAAAGTGTAATGAGAGAGGTGAGAGTTATCAACCACATTTACTGTGAGTATATGAAACAATCTGGGTGGTGGGAAAGGAGTAACAAAGCCTAAAGGGAACCGTATTAACTAAACAATCCAACAGCTGTAACTGTGTTAAAGTCAGTATGGCAAGCGGTCCCACCACTTCAACCCACACCTCTCTTCAGGCCTTTACTACCAATGAGCCTGAGTGCAGGTAGTAATCGTAGCTCCTGATTTTGCAAAGAGAGCAAGAATGTGTTGATCAGTTCTTGTTCGTGCCAGAGGAGGAAAGGCTGCCCCTTTAATAACTGGAGACCATGTATTATGTAGGCGGTGGAAAAGCTCCAGTTAAACTCACAGTCTGTCAATAAATGGAATATGTATTCCAGATCTCCCGGAGGCTGCTTAGGGTTGGATAGATAGACGTTGGGTGTTATGCAGAGCGTTCTTGTGAATGGCGTCAGGTCTGCCTCAGAGGGGTACTGTGTAGTCTTGGCTGTATAGGACTGTATCTGGGAAGCACCAGCTTTCTCGAGTGGGCCCATAGTATAGTTAGATTCCCCAGCTAATTTAGTAACAGTCGAGGCCATACCAACTATTGTGCTCTCCCTTTCGATGGAAGGATGTGAGCCGGATTTGAGTGGTAAGATGTCTTCTGTAAAACTCGCCTCCTTTCTATGTGAGACCAAAGCGTAAAGGCACCTCTCCTCTCCGAGGTCTACACTTACAGTCGGCATAGTGATGCGTGGAGAAGGCTCAGTGCGAGTCTGCGTTACCTCCAGTAGTGAGACGGATGCTCTTATAATGTATCGGGAGGTCTCTGCATTCTCAGCACAATCCAGTGAAGTCGCCATCTTGGATATTGGGTCGATCGCTTCTTCCCTGAGATTCCTCACTGTAGATAGTAGGTCGCAAAAACAGTATTCCATCTTCTCCTCGAAGGTTTCGAGCAATGTCTGCAACCGTTCACATAAGTCTGCCATATCTTATCAGCCGGTTTTCAGCTCTGCCTTGTGGCTTTAGCAGGCGGCGTGGTCCCCAGCAGAAGTGCAGCAAATGCTCAAAGTCTCGTTGAAAGATGCTGTTAAAAAAGTTACTTTCTCCCTCTCTCAAGTGTAGAGCCCAGAATGACTCAAAAATAAATGTAAAATATATGTTCTATTGAGCCTAATTATTGCTAATTTGACTAATTTTACAGGAGCCCCTGTATTGTACGTCTTGCTTCATCAGATGTTGGCTCCGCCCCCTGAATGTGTTTTTTAATACGTGTTACCCTTTTTAATATAACTAATAAAGTTGATATTTTTAAAATTCTACATGTACTAAGTCTTCACATATGAGGGAAGAGTGATTTTCACAAGTATCCTGTCCAGTTTCTTTACGAATCAGCAGCTAGCTGCATCTAGCGTAGTATTTGTGTGTATTTATTTTCAACAAGGGATACCAAAAGAACGAAGCATATTTGAAAATAGAAGTGATTTTAAAAGTGTCTTAAAATTACATGCTCTATCTGAACCCTGCAAGTTTAATTTCCCATCCCTTTAATGTAAGTATTTTGCCATTGAACACACACAGTCTCAGAAATCCAATTCAATATGTTGGTATTTTTCTGCAGTAAATTGAGACCAGATTGTATGTGGCACTCAGCACATAATTAGTTGCCTGTTTCCTGCACCCTCTGAACCCCCTCTGACCCTTTGGTAGCTGTCAGTAATCTGTTTCTTTGCAGGTCACAACAACAACAGACATAAGATTTTAATAATGCAGCTTTAAGCCTCATTTGATTTTATGGGCTAGTTGACACTTGTATTTTACTTGTATTTTCTCTTGTAATAATAGATGAAAAATTATATCATTGAGGTTGTTAAGCTTCTGCTGTTAAACGTTTATGTTCTGTTTTACTTTTTTAGTAACACAGGCTTTGCCTTTACATGGGAATAACTTTTTTGAGCTATACCAACCGTAGCAATATTGCGGCTATATTAGGTAACATAACCATGCCTATTTAACCAGCTGATGCTTTTTATTTAATAATATAAGAGTTGATCACAATCCTGTAGAAAAACGTATCAAATGATTTATCTACAAAAATGCCCATATACTTTAATGGTAAATTTCTGATGAAAACCATTCAATTTTTCTAAAGGATTGGGATCTCCCCCTTACAGGGACAGTCTACACTAAAAATGTTATTGTTTAAAAAGATAGATAACGCCTTTACTACCCATTCCCCAGCTTTGCACAGCCAACATTGTTATATTAATATACTTTATAACATGTAAACCTCTAAATTTCTGCCTGTTTTTAAGCCCCTATAGACAGTATCTTATCACATGCTTTTTTATTTGCTTTTCACATCAGGAGACTGCTAGTTCATGTGGGCCATATAGATAACATTGTGATCATGCCCAGGGAGTTATTTAAGAGTTAGCACAACACAGAACTAAATGCAAGTCAATAGATAATAAATAAAAAGTCATGTGATCAGGGGGCTGTCAGAGGATGCTTAGATACGAGGTAATCACAGAGGTAAAAAGTATATTATTATAACTGTGTTTGTTATGCAAAACTGGGGAATGGGTAATAAAGGGATTATTTATCTTTTTAAACAATAACAATTCTATTGTCCCTTTAAGTCTCTCAAGAATACCCCTGCATAGATGTGTAGTTCCATGCAGTCAATGTAGCTTAAAGTAAGCAAGTTATTTGTTTTGCATGTCGGTGTTCACTTCTTATTTATTCTGAAAGTATTATTTTCAGTATCTCTAAAACCAGACATACATGACCTAGCAGAAACCAAAGTGCATTTCAGGCAGCTGTGAATAAAATACAGTCCTGTCAAACTGAAGACACCTGCTCCCAGCAGGGGTGCTACTTATGAACTGCCAAGTCTTTTGTTACATTCTCAAGATGCAATGATCTTTCCATCTGGAATATGCCAGTTTCAGCTTAGTTGCCCCCAGTGCAAATTCTCTTTAAGTAAATATGTGACATAAATATTCTCAACTAGCATCTGTAGATATGCATGAAATAAAACGCATTAAATACAATTACCAATCCTTCAATATGCCCTACACAATGTTTTGGTTTTACTGCAATTTATAGTAGCAAAAAAATCTTTTTTTATTTTTTTTTTATTTTAACAGCTTAACCTATTTAATATAATGTGGTAAATTTTCTCGCTGCAGGGAAACAATAAAAATCCAGGTGTTGTTTCAATATAATTTGGACGTGATATTCATAATACAACACCATTAAGGAAGTTAAAAATCACACAGCTTTTAAAAAGCTAATTCACGACTTGCAGTGTACAATTACTAAACTAATCATTTATGTAATGTATTTTGTACTTTTAATAATGCCCTACAGAAAGCACAGCAATTTCAGGCATGATAATTATGAAATAAATTCTCCCACCTTTCCCTGATAACAGTTGTTATTCACTTAGAATACTATCATGCACAGGGAGAGTTAGCTCTGATTAGAATTCCAAATCTGGCAATCCCCATTTTAATTGTAAAATATGCAAACATTTGGAGATTTGTTTCCAAAAACCATATCTTATGGACCATTGTTATATTTTCCCTTGTTTTTCCTTTACTTGTTGCTCTGAGATAATATTTTACATTCTGTGGTATAGATAAAAATTTAATTTTAATAATACAACCTTTAACAAAATCTCTTAATGTATATCTCTTTCCATATAAATGGTAATTATTAACAAACAAGCTTTGTAAGAACAGAAAAAAGAGGATTGCCCCTCTGAATAAAACTGATTGGAGCAAAGAATAACGCTGCTCTTATCCAACCATGCCAGGCCACAGAGGAGAGGCAAGGAAGCAAAAATACCTCTCTAAGGGTATGATGATCTAAAGTTCTCAGATCATGGGCGCGATCCAATATACGGCGTAGTTTGCGGCGCAAGCGAGGGAACCCGCGTCGCCCGCAGTTTCAGCTCGCAACTCGAGCTATCCAATATAGGGCACCATCAGATGCTAAAGTGCCGTAAGTCGGATAAACCAGCGATATCCAGAAATCTGCGTAAGTACAAATTTCTGGAGTCGCCAGTGACTTACGGCACGTTAGAAACTGCCGGCGCCTACAAAACCTGACTAAAGTCTAAATCTCCCGTACTGTCTAACACGCCTCCCCCAAGTAAGCCCGACACGTCTAACCCTCTATCCGCTATCCCCCCTCAACATTCCTAACAATAAAAAAATGTATTAACCACTAAACCGCCGCTCCTGGACCCCGCCGCCACCTAATAAAGTTATTAACCCCTAAACCGCCGCTCCCGGACCCCGCTGCCCCCTAAAGTGAGCCCTAACACCGCCACCAGCTATATTAAACTATATTAACCAGTATCTAATCCCCCTACCCCGCTGCCAGCTATATTACTATATTAACCCCTAATCTAATCCCCCTAAAATAATTATCTCTATTACCAGCCCTTAAAATGGCCTTTTGCGGGGCTTTGCCCCAAAGTAAACAGCTCTTTTGCCCTATAACCTGCCCTCCCTACACTGCCGCCACTTATATTAATAGTATTAACCCCTAATGTAAGCCCCTTACACCGCCGCCATCTATATTAAAATTATTAATCCCTAATTTAATCTACCTACCCCGCCGCCAGCTATATTATCTATATTAACCCTAAGTATATTATAGTTAATATAGTTATTACATTATATATATTAACTATATTAACCCTAATTATATTAGGGTTAATATAGTTAATATAGTTACTATAGTATTTATATTAACTATATTAACTCTATCTAACCCCAACACCCCTAACTAAATTCTTATTAAATAAATTAAATTCATATTATAAACTAAAATATTCCTATTTAAATCTAAATACTTACCTATAAAATAAACCCTAAGATAGCTACAATATAATTAATAATTACATTGTAGCTATGTTAGGGTTTATATTTATTTTACAGGTAAATTGTTAATTATTTTAACTAGGTATAATAGCTATTAAATAGTTATTAACTATTTAATAGCTACCTAGTTAAAATAATTACCCAATTACCTGTAAAATAAATCCTAACCTAAGTTACAAATACACCTACACTATCAATAAATTAAATAAACTACAAATATCTATCTAAAAATACAATTAAATAAACTAAACTAAATTACAAAAAAAACAAACACTAAATTACAAAAAAAAAAGATTACAGCAATTTTAAGCTAATTACACCTATTCTAAGCCCCCTAATAAAATAATAAAGCCCCCCAAAATAAAAAATTCCCTACCCTATTCTAAATTATAAAATACCCAGCTCTGTACCAGCCCTTAAAAGGGCTTTTTGCAGGGTATTTACCCCAAGTTAACAGCTCTTTTGCCTGTAAAAAAAAAAGAACACAACACCCCCCCAACATTACAACCCACCACCCACATACCCCTATTCTAAACCCACCCAAACCCCCTTAAAAAAACCTAACACTACCCCCCTGAAGATCTCCCTACCTTGTCTTCACCCAACCGGGCCGAACTCCTCATCCGATCCGGGCGATGTCTTTATCCAAGCGGCAAAGAAGAAGTCTTCATCCCGGCGATGTCTTTATCCAAGCGGCAGCAAAGTCTTCTTCCATCCGGCGGCATCTTCCATCAAGCGGCATCTTCAATCTTCTTTCTTCGCTCCTCCGACGCGGAGCATCCATCCAGGCCGACGACTGAACGACGAGTGAGGTAGCTTTAAATGACGTCATCCAAGATGGCGTCCATCGAATTCCGATTGGCTGATAGGATTCTATCAGCCAATCGGAATTAAGGTAGGAAAAATCTGATTGGCTGATTGAATCAGCCAATCAGATTCAAGTTCAATCCGATTGGCTGAACCAATCAGCCAATCAGATTGAGCTTGCATTCTATTGGCTGTTCCGATCAGCCAATAGAATGCGAGCTCAATCTGATTGGCTGATTCAATCAGCCAATCAGATTTTTCCTACCTTAATTCCGATTGGCTGATAGAATCCTATCAGCCAATCGGAATTCGACGGACGCCATCTTGGATGACGTCATTTAAAGGTACAGGGGTCAAAAATCAGTATAGAGTGAGTGCACCTATAAAAATGTATTTGTTATAGCGCTCAAAACCCTACAAAGTGACAGTAGTTCCTTGAAACGTCTGTCTTAGGCAAAGATAAAAAGTGAACAGGGTGAGGGGAGCTGGTGTGTGGTAAATATCACATTAAAATCGAAGAATTATAAAATTAGATGACAAACTAATTAGTCAATAAAATATGCGACTATTATATGTTAAATTAAAATACATTTATTTAAAAATATACATAAAAAACATTGGTATAGAGCTCTAATACCATATATATTGTCGTATGATAGATAGTGTCCAATACAATGAATAAAACAATTTTTCTTAAATACAGAACTAATATATCAGTACAGGATTAATATATAAGTACAGGATTTGCTGGGTGTTATCATACAATATGTGTAAAAAATATATTTTTGCAAATGGAGACAGTTGATATTTGAGAAGGTCTTGTGTATCAATACGGTATCTTATGTTTTGAAAGTCTTAATATAATCATCCGTATTTACAACTCTAAGATGAACTTAGTGGTATATTAGCTTCTTCTGTTAGAATTATGTGGGACTAACCCAGGTACTCACGTTTAGGGGAGAAGTCCAGAGTTACTAGGCCCTTATTTTTGGGCTTAGGTAACTTTTTCAAAGTACCGTGAACAATACGTGTTATTGGTTAAAAGTGCTCAGCCTTTATGTTGAAAAAAACGGAAAGTTAAAGGAGGGCAACTTTTGCATGCTTTACGTTGTAGTGATGAAGACTTTTGTTAGTGTGTATCAAGAGGTTTATGAATCATTACAATGTCTCTTTTAAAAGGTTGCAGATAAACACCTCTATGAGGTTAGCTGGATACAATCTCTTTTTAAAAGGATGCGGCTAAATACCTCCTTGAGGTTTGCTTTTTTTTTTTTGTCATTTAAAGGTACCTCATTCGTCGTTCAGTCGTCGGCCGGGATGGATGCTCCACGTCGGAGGAGCGAAGAAAGAAGATTGAAGATGCCGCTTGATTGAAGATGCTGCCGGATGGAAGAAGACTTTGCTGCCGCTTGGATAAAGACATCGCCGGGATGTAGACTTCTTCATTGCCGCTTGGATAAAGACATCGCCCGGATCGGATGAGGAGTTTGGCCCGGTTGGGTGAAGACAAGGTAGGGAGATCTTCAGGGGGGTAGTGTTAGGTTTTTTTAAGGGGGGTTTGGGTGGGTTTAGAATAGGGGTATGTCGGTGGTGGGTTGTAATGTTGGGGGGGGTTGTGTTCTTTTTTTTTACAGGCAAAAGAGCTGTTAACTTGGGGTAAATACCCCTGCAAAAAGCCCTTTTAAGGGCTGGTACAGAGCTGGGTATTTTATAATTTAGAATAGGGTAGGGATTTTTTTATTTTGGGGGGCTTTATTATTTTATTAGGGGGCTTAGAATAGGTGTAATTAGCTTAAAATTGCTGTAATCTTTTTTTTTTGTAATTTAGTGTTTGTTTTTTTGTAATTTAGTTTAGTTTATTAAATTGTATTTTTAGATAGATATTTGTAGTTTATTTAATTTATTGATAGTGTAGGTGTATTTGTAACTTAGGTTAGGATTTATTTTACAGGTAATTGGGTAATTATTTTAACTAGGTAGCTATTAAATAGTTAATAACTATTTAATAGCTATTATACCTAGTTAAAATAATTAACAATTTACCTGTAAAATAAGTATAAACCCTAAAATAGCTACAATGTAATTATTAATTATATTGTAGCTATCTTACGGTTTATTTTATAGGTAAGTATTTAGATTTAAATAGGAATATTTTAGTTTATAATATGAATTAGATTTATTTAATAAGAATTTAGTTAGGGGTGTTAGGGTTAGATAGAGTTAATATAGTTAATATAAATACTATAGTAACTATATTAACTATATTAACCCTAATATAATTAGGGTTAATATAGTTAATATATATAATGTAATAACTATATTAACTATAATATACTTAGGGTTAATATAGATAATATAGCTGGCGGCGGGGTAGGTAGATTAAATTAGGGGTTAATAATTTTAATATAGATGGCGGCAGTGTAAGGGGCTTACATTAGGGGTTAATACTATTAATATAGGTGGCGGCGGTGTAGGGAGGGCAGGTTATAGGGCAAAAGAGCTGTTTACTTTGGAGCAAAGCCTCGCAAAAGGCCCTTTTAAGGGCTGGTAATAGAGCTTATTACTTTAGGGATATTAGATTAGGGGTTAATATTATTAATATAGCTGGCGGCGGTATAGGGGGATTATATTAGGGGTTAATAATTTTTATATAGGTGGCGGCGGTGTAAGGGGTCAGATTAGGGGATAGATCAGGTAGATGGCGGCGGTGTAAGGGGTCAGATTAGGGGATAGATAAGGTAGATGGCGGCGGTTTTAGGGGTTCACATTAGGGGATAGATCAGGTAGATGGCGGCGGTTTTAGGGGTTCACATTAGGGGATAGATCAGTTAGATGGTGGCGGTTTTAGGGGTTCACATTAGGGGATAGATCAGTTAGATGGTGGCGGTTTTAGGGGTTCACATAAGGGGATAGATCAGTTAGATGGTGGCGGTTTTAGGGGCTCACAGTAGGGGGTTAGTTTATGTAGATGGCGGCGGGGTCCGGGAGCGGCGGTTTAGGGGTTAAATATTTTATTACGGATTGCGGCGGGGGATCGCGGTTGACAGGTAGATAGACATTGCGCATGCGTTAGGTGTTAGGTTTTATTTAGCAGATCGCGGTTGACAGGTAGATAGACATTGCGCATGCGTTAGGTGTTAGGTTTATTTTGCAGGCAGTTTAGGGAGTTACGGGGCTCCAATAGACAGCGTAAGGCTTACTACGGCTGCTTTTTGTGGCGAGGTGAAAATGGAGTAAGATTTCTCCATTTTCGCCACGTAAGTACTTACGCTGTATATTGGATACCAAACTGCGCTGGTTTGGTATACCTGCCTATGGCCCAAAAAACTACAGGCGATGCCAGAAATCTACGCGCGTAACTTCTAAATTACGCCGTATATAGGATACCAAACCAGCGCAAATATTGGCATCCCCAGCTTTTGCGGGCGACGATTTTTATCGGATCGGGCCCCATGTAAAAAGATCTAAAATGATCATTTAGTACTGCAAGATCCCTAGGGAAATTTTTAAAAGGCAGGTTTTGCTATATTTCTCCAAGGGGCATTCCCTGCATTTCTGTACGTGAGGGAGGGAGATATCTTAGAGACCACCGCCGCACTATGTTACAAAACATTGTTTATAAAAGACCAGGAAACACTTATATAATCTACAACCTTTACTCAGCAGTAATCATATGTTTCTATTTGTTTTCCAAGTGTTTATATTTCATTTTTAATTTTATTGTTTTATTTTGTCTTTGGTATTCTCATAATATATGCAAAATATTATATTTACTTTATTTGCTAACTAGAATGCATTACAAAAAAAGGTATGTAATTTGCAATGTCATGAGGTTTGGATCTTTGGCTTGCAACATTGGTAAACTATGGAAGTGTACTTGATTGGTCAATATTGGGCAATTTTAGCAGTGTATTAAGGGTTGTGATTTTACAAATTCTGATTATGGTTTACCATTTTCTTTGTAACAAATTAGTATGTTTATGTATATCTTTTTTAGAGAGATAGTAGCCAGAGCCAGGGGGCCCCAGGGAGGTGCGCTAGTAAAGTCAGAGAACAAGTCCCAGATTGCAGCATCACTCTCAGCAAAAGTAATGAAGATGATGGATCCTGTAAAACACAGAAACAGAGAGGCGCAAGATAGAGCAGTATTGTCTGGACAAGCAGCAAATAGGAGCCAAACGAGGAGTCTATAGACAGCCTGATGAAACAGCTAGTCTATAGCTGAGAAACGCGTTGCTGTTTTTATCTTTGACTAATAAACAGTCTTTTTACTTGCCGACTCCTCGTTTGGCTCCTATTTGCTCTCATCTGCCCTGAGACAGGACTTTTGCTTACTAACCACCTATCTGGTGACTGTCTGATCATCACACCCTTCTGGTAACCTATCCGGAGCTGGTTTGTTCTCCCACACCCCCTGTGTTGGCTGCCCGCCCAGATTGGAGTGGTTCGTGCGGATCGTGGATTAACTGGTCGTATATATCCTGGGGAGTGTCTGTCGAGCGACGCTTAAACAGATCCGATATGCTGTTTTAGGCACATTGAAGGTGCTGCTTCACTTGTGAGTAGCTCTCCACAAGATTTGTGTTCGTTGTTGTTATTCTGCTGCTTGTCCAGACGATACTGCTCTATCTTGCGCCTCTCTGTTTCTGTGTTTTACAGGATCCATCATCTTTTTTAGAGAGCTTCACTACTTTCTATGGGCCCAAAAAGCAAAGATTCTCTAGTTAGAAAAAATTCTATAAGACAAAATGCGGAACATGGAAGTCCCAGAGAAATGAGAAATGCCTTCCATAGAACGTAATGAAGCTCTCTGGGATACAGAATTTCTCAGGGGTTTAAAAGGTAAATGGGGAATACCTTGGACTGATATAAAGGTTCAGTTTGCATACATTACAAATTAACCTGAAATGTTTTCACTACAATTTAACTTGCTTTTACCTATAGTTTAGTATATATTACTTTTCTGTCAGTTAAATAAGTGTATTGTGAATTTTGAGAAAACTTCACCTGCATACAGCTGGCAAGAAAAATCAGCGAGACCAGCCTGTTTAAAATGCTTACAGACATTCACAAGACTTGTAAGAGAGCTTCAGACATATTACTGGAAACTCTCCTGTTCAGCTCAGGGAAAACCACTTTCTAAAGCTGTGTTTTATTTTACAATAGAGAAAATAAAATGTGCAATGTAAGTTGTAAAAGGTACACAGAAATATACAAAGTATGATCCTAATTTGTTTAAGTAACACAGAACCTTTCAAAACATAATCATAATTTGTAAAATTACAAAATAGAAATGTATTAAAAGATAAAATAAAAAGTGTTAAGTAATATAAAATACAATGCACATAGTGTATGTGTAACAAAACTCTCATAGCATGCAGTGCTATATTGCACTCAGCTTATCTATCCTTTAGATACAGATATGAGTGAGAGGTCACAGTGCTAGAGAGCTTGGTCTTTTTTCTTTGATCATTGAGTAAGTTCAGCCCCTGTGAAGTCTGCACTACAATTTCTCTCCAAGCAGGAGAATATTTTATCATCAGGCCCTAAGACCCTTCATTATATTGTTACCATTTAAATGTACAATAAACAACTGAGCACAAGTTCAGTAGTATTTTTACTACTCACCATGCTATTGCTTTTTCTCCTTTTCCTCTAGCTGTTTTCCAATCCGTTCTCTTAACTTCTTAAAGCTGCAAGATTGTGAAGCTCCATCTCTTTGTAGTAGGAGACGTCATCTTGGATCACAGGTTTTCTCAAACCTGCGCCATTACAGATCTATAAGCTTGCTGGCTTTTTGACAACTATAAAATGTTCCAGGTTACACAATACACCTTAAAGGGACAGTCTAGTCCAAAATAATCTTTCATGATTCAGATAGAGAATGTAATTTTAAACAATTTTCCAATTTACTTTTATCACCAATTTTGCTTTTTTTCTCTTGTTATTCTTAGTTGAAAGCTAAACCTAGGAGGTTCATATGCTAATTTCTAAGCCCTTGAAGGCCACATCTTCTCTCAGGGCATTTTGACAGTTTTTCACCAGTAAAGGGTGTTAGTTCATGTGTGTCATATAGATAACGCTGTGCTCACGCACGTGGAGTTCAGGTGAGCCAGCTCTGGCTGGCTAAAATGGATGTCTGAACTGAAATAAGGGGGCAGTTTGCAGAGGCTTAGATACAAGGTAATCACAGAGGTAAAAAGTGTTTTTATATAACTGTGTTGGTTATGCAAAACTAGGGAATCGGTAATAAAGGGATTATCTATCTTTTTAAACAATAACATTTCTGGTGTAGACTGTCCCTTTAATAAACAGAGCAGGATCTTTACATTTTTGCAGCAGCTGCATTGCTCTATATTATTACTGAGTGCTTTGTTTTAAAATATTTTGTATAACAGTGTACAAAATAAAAAAATATGCAGCACTAGCTTTCCCATAGTACATTATGCTGGTGTCAAAAAGCTGGCATTATCACCTATCTGTGAGTGTGCGCCATTTCTGTCACAGAGAATGACAATACCTATGTTCTAAGATGGTGGCATCCGGTATGGAGAGGCTTAGCTACAGCATCTGACACTTTTAAGCCCTTTAATATGCTTGAAAGTTTATATTATAATTATATCATATACATAGGTGGCGAACTGGAATCATCCTGATCCAATACGATCGGGATGATTGACAGCCCCTGCTAGCAGCCGATTGGCCGCCAGTAAGCAGGAGGTGGCATTGCACAAGCATTTTACCAGAAATGCTTGTGCAATGTTAAATGCCAACAGTGTATGGTGTCGGCATTTAACGAGGTAGAACAGACATGATTCGCTACAGCAAATCATGTCCACTCGACCATTATTAAATCTACCCCATGGACTCATGAACTATATGCAATACTCAAGATGAGACCTAACTAGTGATCTGTAAAGTGGCAGGATAACCTTACTATTTCTGCTGCAAATACCTCTACCTATTCAACCAAGTATTCTACTAGCCTTACTCGTTGCAATACTACACTTTTACCATGTGTCAAATCATATGAAATAATAATTCCTAAGTCACGATCCTCTTTTGTGACAGTCATCTAGTCTATAATAAACCTTTGGATTTTTCTTTCCTAAATGCATATGTTTTCACTTTTTGATGTTAAACTTAAGATCCCATGCATTTGTCCAATCCTCCAGTTTTTTTTATATCTCTTTAACTCTATGACAAAGTTGTATGTAATCTATAAAATACATGCCTTTAGTCCTTTGCTGCTATCTCTGATAAATATGTTAAACAAAACAGGTCCCAGAACTGACCTCTGAGGAATGCACTCTATTTATAAATACACACTGGGCCAAATAAGTGGAGCAATAAATATTTTGTGCATGCAAGCAATAGTAGTGCTCCACTTTGTAATACCAGTGCACAATATTGTGCACTGATATTACAAGTTAAGCGCAATGCGGATGCTCACAAGAGCTTGCTTCCATAGGCTCAGGGCATCAAAACTTCAGCCCCAGCAAAGGGGGTAAGTCACGCAGCGATGGCAGAAAATATAAATATAAACTGTATGAATATGCTGATATACCCACATGAAAAACCAGATAAGGAGGCTCGAATTGCAAGACAGCCAGCTCAGATACTCTGCGGGCCGATGCAATAGCCAACAGGAAGAGAACTTTCCAACACAGAATCTTAATTTCAAAAGAAGGCATAGGCTCAAACGGAACCCTCTGCAATACCTTAAGGACCAAGTTTAAGCTCCATGGAGGAGCAGGCTGCCTAAAGACAGGCCTGATTCTAGACAGAGCCTGAACAAAAGATTGAATGCCAGGAAACTCAGCAAGTCTCCTGTGCAACAAAACTGATAATGCTGAAATCTGTTCCTTTAAATAAATGTACTGTATGTGTTAATATTAACACACACATATGTATAAGCATATACATATATATTCACTTTGAAAACACAGTTCCCATTGACTGCAATGTAAAGGCACTCCACTCCCACCAACTTTACCCCCAAAATACTGCCTAGTGCAGTAAATGTATTAAAAAAAATAAAGATACTGCCATCCTTATATTTTTTAATAAACTACACTAGACAGTATTTTTGGGAATATTTATAAAATTAACCATCTGATCTCTAGTTAATATTATAAGCGCTAATTGCTGGGCGCAATAATTTAGTGGTCCACTTCTAATCTAGCCCACTGTTTTCTATCCTTACCAGTACTGTAACCACTTCACAATTGTTGAGTTTGTTGATTGGGACAGTGTCTGACGCTTTGCTGAAAATTACTGCTCCACCCTTGTCTAACATTTTAGTTGTATAATATTTTTTTTTTTAAAAAAACACAGATTACTCTAACATGATCTTCCTGAAGTAAAATCATGATGTTTTTAGTCCTCCAAAATGTTTGTCTTTATGTAGTCACACTTCTTTATTTTAGGAGACTTTCCATTAATTTCCCTAGTACTGAAGTTATACTGACTGGTCTGTAGTTACCAGAGTCTTCCATATTGCTCTTTGAAAAAAAAAGGTACTACATTGATTCACTATTGTCCAATCATCTGGGACATCTTTTGTGAATAGTGAGTTATTAGGCAGACAAGTTAATGTGGCTGATAGCACCAATGGAACTTACTTTATTTATTAATCCCTTAGATTAATATTTTCAGGACCCAGTGACTTTTTTACTATTATTTTTTTATAATGCCTATAAAACCTCATCCTATGTAAAAATATTAGTGCTACACCCATTTCAATTATTAGTAGCATTACTAAGCATTCAATCATTTTATCTTCACTAAAATTCCTAGTTTGTTTCTCCAGCATAAATAATATAATCTGAGGATACCCACAGAACACTACAAATCTGCATGGGAAGCCCTTCTGAAGAACACCTCCAGTAAATGAATAAGAGATAGATGAAGAGTAACATTAGGATAAGACATTACCTAATAATTTTAATCACAAATATGAAGATGGAGACAGCACAAGTATCATCGTAGTAAACAGAAGAGGCTAACCAGGGCCAAGACCAATCCATAAACAAAGAAGATCCTCCAGCTTCTTCAATTTAAAAGTGACTTTTATGTTTGAAACATTGGGTCTAAATTTACAGCAATGTATTGGGCTAGTTGATGCCCTTAATCATGCTTACCCAATGTTAACCCCACCTGTGTTTAAATAGTTTCACAAAGCACTATAATTACACTCATTTCCAAGCAACATCACCATCTAGTGGTCATAGATAATTATAACATAATCACATGCAAAAAAACTATTATAATATAGTTAAAAAAAACACACCTATTGGAACATTTACAATTACTATATTTTTAAAATTAGTTTAAAATAATCAATTAATATTACCATTTATTAATTCACTTACAAACAGTCAAAATTTTTCCAAAAGACAGACCAATTAAATTTTCAATTTAACCATTTTGGAGTAATCCAATCTAAATGATAGATCCAATATATTTCCCTTCTCTTTAGTATCGCTTCTCTATCGTCACCCTTCCTTGGAGTTTTTACTTCTTCAATTATCAGTAAACACAATTGGCTAATATTATGGGCCTTTTCTAGAAAATTAGAAGCAATAGGATCATCCATGTTTTTGCTCTATGATCCTGTTAGATACCTGTCTGGTCGATTGACCTGCATAAATAAGAGAGCACGGGCACTTAATAACATAGGCCGCAAAAGTGGATCTACAAGTTAAATAACCTAAAATTGAGTATTTATAAAACATTGTCTACATATTCTCTTACTGCCTAGTAGTGATGTTGCGAACTTAAAATTTTTGAATTTTTGAATTCAATAGGCAATCGAACTTTAAAACCTACAAGGACTCTTTCTGTCCACAATAGTGATGTAAAAGTTGTTTCAAGGTTACTAACACCTGGACTGTGGCATGCTGGAGGGGATCCCTGGCAAAACTCCCATGTAAAATTACATAGTTTATGCAGAGTCTACTTTTAACCCATAAAGGGCCTAACTCACCTAACATTCCCAAATTGTTTGCAATAACGTGCTTTAAAACATCAGTAATGATGTCGTATCTATCAGGTAGTGTAAGGGTTACGGCCGCATCACAGTGACAGAGCAAACTCCAAGTGTAACGCACTGCAATCAACCGCAAACAGTCCACTTGCAGAACCACGAGATAGGTAGATTTGATAGATAGATAGATAGATACATACACTGTACATAGCTTAATAGATGCAATATACATTTGATAGATACGAATTACATTGATCAATAGATGCAATATACATTTGATAGATACGAATGTTATCGAATCAAAGATGCAATATACATTTTATAGATACGAATGACATCAACCAAAATATGTAATATACATTTTATAGATACGAATTACATCGATCAAAAGATGCAATCTACATTTGATCGATACGTTTGGTAGTTCGATCGATTTGATATATAAATAAATCGATTTGAAATATATAGAATTTCCCTGACAGAGTATAACAATAAGACATGTGGTCTGTGACCCGTGGTGTGTAAAGTAGTACTATTCTTAACATTTTACTACAACCTGTTACTCCCCCTATCGGTTGAGGTCTATATGGCCTTCATTTTTGGAACCGGGAGATGGAAGAAGATGATTAATCTGTCCTCCTACTTCAAATTTGTCAGAAACACAAGTGGCTGTCTCAAAACAGTCCGGACAGAAGATAGATCGATCGATAGGATAGATAGATATACATAGATTGATAGTTAGATAGAATCGATAGAAGAAAAATAGATAGATTTTTTAGATATATAATTACCCTGATAAAGTCTAATAATTAAACAACTAGGTTGTGTTAGGTAGTACTATTCTTCGCACTTTCAGCCCTGTAACTCCCCCTATTGGTGGAGGTCTATATGGCGGTTATGATTACCCTGACAAAGTATAACAACAAGACACGCGGTCTGGGACCCATGGTAATTTTGTTGTGTTAAGTAAAACTTTTCTTATCACTTGAATCCCTCTTACCCACCCTTTTGTTGGAGTTCTATATGGCCTGCATGATTAGCCTGACAAAGTATAATAAGAAAACATCTGGTCTGGGACCCATGGTAACTAGGTTGTGTTTAAGTAGTACTATTCTTAGAACTGTAATCCCTGTTACTCCCCCTATCAAGGGCGGTCTATATGGCCTGCATGATTACCCTGACAAAGTATAACAACAAGACACACGGTGTTGGACCCATGGTAACTAGCTTGTGTTAATTAGTACTTTTCTTAGCACTTTAATCCCTGTTACCCCCCCTATCGGGGGAGGTCTATATGGCCTGCCTGATTACCCTGAAAAAATATAATAATAAGACATGCGGTCTGGGACCATGTTAACTAGATTGTGTTTTAAATAGTACCATTCTTAGCACTTTAATCTCTGTAACTCCCCCTATTTGGGGAGGTCTATATGGCCTGGATGATTACCCATACAAAATATAATAATAAGACATCTGCTCTGGGTCTTGGACCCATGGTAACTATGTTGTGTTAAGTAGTAATGTCCTTAGCATTTTAATAGCTGTTACTCACCCTATCGTTGGCGGTCTATATGGCCTGCATGATTACCCTTACAAAATATAATAACAAAACATGCGGTCTGGGACCCATGGTAACTAGTTTGTGTTAAGTAGTAATTTCCTTTGCATTTTAATACCTGTTAGGGGAGGTCTATATGGCCTGCATGATTACCCTTACAAAATATAATAACAAAACATGCGGTCTGTGACCCATGGTAACTAGGTTGTGTTAAGTATTACTCTTCTTAGCATTTTAATACCTGTTATTCCCCCTATTTGGTGAGGTCTATACGGCCTGCATGATTACCCATACAAAATATAATAAGACATCTGCTCTGGGTCTGTGACCCATGGTAACAAGGTTGTTTTAATTAGTACTGTTCTTAGCATTTTAATACCTGTTACACCCTTTTGGGGGAGGTCTATATGGCCTGCATGATTACCCTGACAAAGTATAACAACAAGGCACGCGGTGTGGGACCCATGGTAACTAGCTTGTGTTAATTAGTACTGTTCTTAGCATTTTAATACCTGTTACTCACCCTATCGGGGGAGATCTATATGGCCTGCATGATTACCCTAACAAAATATAATAATAAGACATATGCTCTGGGACCCATGGTAACTTTGTTTTAAGTAGTACTGTTCTTAGCATTTCAATACCTGTTACTCACCCTATTGGTGGAGTTCTATATGGCCTGCATGATTACCCTTACAAAATATAATAACAAAACATATGCTCTGAGACCCATGGTAACTAACTAGGTTGTGTTAAGTAGTACTGTTCTTAGCAGTTTAATACCTGTTACAACACCGAATGGTGGCAGGTCTATCTGGCCTTCATGATTAGCCGCACCCAAACACCAAAAAAAGCCAAGCGGTGTTAGACTAACACCCATGGCTAACTCGGTTGTTTCAATTAGTACTATTCTTAGCACTTTCATCCCTGTTACTTTCAGGCCTCTTGGGGGTGGTCTACATGGCCATCATGATTAGCCTAACAAAATACTACAATACAACCTTGGCTCAGTCTTCATAGGCCCTTCATTGGCTGTATTTTGGTAGTACTGTTCTTATTATTTTAATACCTGATACAACACAGAATGGTGGCAGCTCTATATGGCCTGCATGATTAGCCGCACCCAAACCAAAAAAAAGCCAAGCGGTCTTGGATTAACACCCATCGCTAACTCGGTTGTTTCAAGTAGTACTATTCTTAGCACTTTCATCTCATCATCCCTGTTACTTCCAGGACTCTCGGTGGTGGTCTACATGGCCATCATGATTAGCCAAACCAAATACTACAATCCAACCTTGGCTCAGTGTTCATAAGGCCCTTCATTGGCTGTATTTTGGTAGTACTGTTCTTATTAGTTTAATAGCTGATACAACACCGAATGGTGGCAGCTCTATATGGCCTGCATGATTATCCACACCCAAAACAAAAATAAATCCAAGAGGTCTTGGATTAATACCCATGGCTAACTCGGTTGTTTAAGTAGTACTATTCTTAGCACTTTCATGTCATCCCTGTTACTTCCAGGACTCTCGGTGGTGGCCTACATGGCCATCATGATTAGCCAAATCAAATACTACAATCCAACCTTGGCTCAGTCTTCATAAGGCCCTTCATTGGCTGTATTTTGGTAGTACTGTTCTTATTAGTTTAATAGCTGATACAACACCGAATGGTGGCAGCTCTATATGGCCTGCATGATTAGCCGCACCCAAAACAAAAATAAATCCAAGAGGTCTTGGCTTAACACCCATGGCTAACTTGGTTGTTTCAAGTAGTATTCCTAGCACTTTCATGTCATCCCTGTTACTTCCAGGACTCTCGGTGGTGGTCTACATGGCCATCATGATTAGCCAAACCAAAAAATGCAATACAACCTTGGCTCAGTCTTCATAAGTCCCTTCATTGGCTGTATTTTGGTAGTTCTGTTCTTATTAGTTTAATAGATGATACAACACCGAATGGTGGCAGTTCTATATGGCCTGCATGATTAGCCGCACCCAAAGTCCAAAAAAAGCCAAGCGGTCTTGCACTAACACCCATGGCTAACTCTTTGTTTTCAAGTTGTACTATTCTTAGCACTTTCATCTCATCCCTTACTTCCATGCCTCTCAGGGGTGGTCTACATGGCCATCATGATTACCCTCACCAAAATATAACAACAATACGTGCGTGCAGGGAGCCATGGTAAGGTTACTTCCTTTCGCAAAATCGAGTATAACAGATGCAGGCAGAGGTTCTGACCCTGCATTATGGCTGCACCTCTCCCTAAAAGAGGCATGCGTTACAGAGTCTGTGGGCATGTATGCAAAGAGCTGGCCTGCCTAAAAGGAGCAACAAGGCAGTACAGGTCGTTCTCCATCAGCCGTTTTATACGCTGTCCCATGGCCACGACCCTCAACAGCCACAACAGAATGAAACACCACATATGCCATCCTTTTGAAGAATAGAGTACAGGTATGGCATTGATTTTAGTTACACAGCGATATTTATTATGAACCGTGAAATTGAAAACAAAAACAGGATTGGACACCCAGTACAGTACAGGTCATTCTCCTTCAGCCTTTTTAGAAGAGTGTTCCGGACCCTCAACAAAAACAACAGCAGGAAAGAGGACATATGGCATCCTTTTGAACAATAGAGTACAGGTACATCATTGATTTTAGAAACCCAGAGATAATTTTTGGCAAATGGGAAATAGAAAAAAACATTCATTGGACACCCAGTACACTTCTTTATCCTTAGGCCTTTTTAATAAGAGGGTCCCGGAGCCTCAACAGAAACAACAGCATGAAAGAGGACATATGGCATCCTTTTGAACAATTGATTACAGTTAAGACATTGATTTTAGAATCCCTGAGATAATTTATATGAACAGGGAAATAGAAAAAAAAAATGATTGGACACCCAGTACACTTCTTTATCCTTAGGCCTTTTTATAAGAGGGTCTCGGACCCTCAACAGAAACGACAGCAGGAAATAGGACATATGGCATCCTTTTGAACAATTGATTACAGTTAAAGCATTGATTTTAGAATCCCTGAGATAATTTATATGAACAGGAAATAGAAAAAAACATTGATTGGACACCCAGTACACTTCTTTATCCTTAGGCCTTTTTATAAGAGGGTCCCGGAGCCTCAACAGAAACAACAGCATGAAAGAGGACATATGGCATCCTTTTGAACAATTGATTACAGTTAAGGCATTGATTTTAGAATCCCTGAGATAATTTATATGAACAGGGAAATAGAAAAAAAATTGATTGGACACCCAGTACACTTCTTTATCCTTAGGCCTTTTTATAAGAGGGTCCCGGAGCCTCAACCGAAACAACAGCATGAAAGAGGACATATGGCATCCTTTTGAACAATTAATTACAGGTAAGGCATTGATTTAAGAATCCCTGAGATAATTTATATGAACCGGGAAATAGAAAAAAACATTGATTGGACACCCAGTACACTTCTTTATCCTTAGGAATTTTTAGCAGAGGGTCCCGGACCATCAACAGAAACAACTGCAGGAAAGAGGACATATGGCATCCTTTTGAACAATAGATGACAGGTAAGACATTGATTTTAGAAACCCAGAGATAATTTGTTGCAACTTGGAAATAAAAAAAAACATTGATTGGACACCCAGTACACTTCTTTATCCTTTTGCCTTGTTATAAGAGGGTCCCGGACCCTCCACAAAAACAAGAGCAGGGAGCTGGGCATAGGAGTACAAGGGAGTGTGACAATAATAATGTGAAGGGGAAGATTGCGGAGTTGTGGCATTTTGAATTTGTTATCGTGGGAAGTACTTGCAATGACCTTGCTCTGGTGAATCCATATCATAAATGTCTTTTTTAAAGCACTGTTTGTCTATTTTTTGAATATCAGCATTTGGTAAATGAAGCGTGACTTAAGGCTGGTGAGAACCGACCTTTCTTCTGGCTGTTTGAAAATGTTGTGGCTCTGGACAAACATGCAAGCAGAGATTGTTACTTCTGTCTAAATCTTCCTGGTATGGACAGGCCACTGTTTCCCACAGCAAGTCATAAGCTTGAACTACAAGATTGTCTTGAGTATGGTAGGAAATCAAAGTTTATTAAAGTCTGTACTATCACCACAAAATCTGAACTTCTTGAAGTAATGAAAATGCCAGCAATTTCCTGTGCTTATGGATGACAAGAAGGACATCCTGTCGTGCACAGAGATGGAGAGGATTTTTGGTTTCCCTGTACACAACACAGAGATGTCTCCAACATCACCAGAAACACAAACACACAGCGACTCTTGGGAAGTTTGTGGAGTGTTCCGGTAGCCAACTCTTTGTGCCCCGAAAGGAATACTTTATCAGTGTTTTTGTATACATTTGACATCAGATTTGGAGACTGTGGTGACGCACATTTTATTTACTTTATTTGCTGTGGCAATTTCAATTGGCATTAAAAAGTAAGATTTGGAGAGGTGACGCACATTTTATGCAAGCTGTGGCAATTGCAATTTGCAGTGAAAAGAATCTGCTAACAACCACTACCTAGGACCACGCCTGACTCCTGAAGTCATGCTTCAGTTAGTAACTCAAGTTAAATTAAATTAAAAAAAATGTTTTTATTATTATGCTCAGCAGATTCAAAACATACCATTCTTCTAGTCATATCACACAACATGTCAAAATGCTGCATGGAAAATGGCAGTGTGCAAAGTCATAATCTTAGTGAACCTATAAGTGCATTAAATTTTCTAAAATAAACAAAAATACCGAGAAAAAAAAAAAAAAAAGGAAGGAGGACATATGGCATCCTTTTGAACAATAGATTACATTTAAGGCATTGATTTTAGAAACCCAGAGATAATTTGTTGCAACCGGGAAATCTAAAAAAACATTGATTAGACACCCAGTACACTTATTTATCCTTAGGCCTTTTTAGCAGAGGCTCCAGGACCCTCAACAAAACCAGCAGCAGGAAAGAGGACATATGGCATCCTTTTGAAAAATAGATTACAGGAAAGGCATTGATTTTAGAAACCCGGAGATAATTTGTTGCAACCGGGAAATCTAAAAAAATATTGATTAGACACCCAGTACACTTATTTATCCTTAGGCCTTTTTATAAGAGGCTCCAGGACCCTCAACAAAAACAGCAGCAGGAAAGAGGACATATGGCATCCTTTTGAATAATAGATTACAGGAAAGGCATTGATTTTAGAAACCCAGAGATAATTTGTTGCAACCGGGAAATCTAAAAAAACATTGATTAGACACCCAGTACACTTATTTATCCTTAGGCCTTTTTAGCAGAGGCTCCAGGACCCTCAACAAAACCAGCAGCAGAAAAGAGGACATATGGCATCCTTTTGAAAATTAGATTACAGGAAAGGCATTGATTTTAGAAACCCGGAGATAATTTGTTGCAACCGGGAATTTGAATCAAACAAATGATTCGATGGACACCAAGTACACTTCTTTCTCCTTAGGCCTTTTTATAAGAGGGTCCAGGACCCTCAAACAAAACACCAGCAGGAAAGAGGACATATGGCATCCTTTTGAACAATAGAGTACAGGTACAGCATTGATTTTACAAACCCAGAGATAATTTTGGGCAAATGGGAAATAGAAAAATACATTGAATGGACACCCAGTACACTTCTTTCTCCTTAGGCCTTTTTATAAGAGGGTCCAGGACCCTCAAAAATAACACCAGCAGGAAAGAGAACATATGGCATCCTTTTGAACAATAGAGTACAGGTACAGCATTGATTTTACAAACCCAGAGATAATTTTGGGCAAATGGGAAATAGAAAAAAACATTGAGTGGACACCCAGTACACTTCTTTCTCCTTAGGCCTTTTTATAAGAGGGCCCAGGACCCTTAAACAAAACACCAGCAGGAAAGAGAACATATGGCATCCTTTTGAACAATAGAGTACTGGTACGGCATTGATTTTAGAAACCCAGAGATAATTGTTTGGAAACGTGAAATTGCCCAAAAAACCATGCTTGGACACCCACTCCAGGTCGTTCTCCTTCAGCCTTTTTATAAGAGGGTCCAGCACCCTCAACAGAAACAACTTGAGGAAACACCACCACATATGCCATCATTTTGCACAAGCGAGTACAGGTATGGCATCCATTTTAGAAACCCGGAGATAATTGAGAGGAACCGGGAACATTTTTCTAAAAATTTGCTGGGGCACCCATTACAGGTCGTTCTCCTTCAGCCTTTTTATACCATGGGCCACGACCCGCAACAGGCACAACAGCATGAAACACCACATATGCCACCCTTTTGCACAATAGAGTACAGGTATGGCATAGATGGAAAACGGAGATAATTTAGAGCAACCAAGAGACGGATAAAGATGCTTGGTCGGTCCTCCTCCTTCAAATTTGTGGCAATGTGCATTCAATTTAATGGTCCACCAGATATAAGTGGTGTGCTAATTTGTACTATTCGTAACAGTTTAATCACTGTTATGTGCCTTATTTTTTTTATTTGAGTTTTGTACCCACAGAGCAGCACCAGAGGCCAGAAAAATTAGGAATGTACAAATGACTGAAAAATGTGGGTATTATTGTAGCAACTGCTGTAGCAGTGGCCAGAAAAATTGATGTTTGTAAAACATTTATAAAGTGCCCTAAAAGCTTGTGGCTTGAACACTAGTTGTTGGCGGATAAGTCAAGCAAGTCCTCCAGCTTTATAACAAAAAAAAAGGCCAGCCTGTGTACCAGTTGTAGCCCAAGCCAGCTCATCTCATCATCAGGCCTTTTTTAATGAAATGTATCGCCCAATGTCAGTCCTTCGGGATCCATCCCTCATTCATTTTTATAAAAGTGAGATAGTCAAGGCTTTTTTGACCTAGGCGACTTCTCTTCTCAGTGACAAAACCTCCTGCTGCACTGAAAGTCCTTTCGGACAGGACACTTGAAGCGGGGCAGGCCAGAAGTTCCATTGCAAATTGGGATAGCTCAGGCCACAAGTCAAGCCTGCACACCCAGAAGTCAAGGGGTCCATCGCTCCTGAGAGTGTCGAGATCCGTAGTTAAAGCTAGGTAGTCTGCTACCTGTCGGTTGATTCTTTCTCTAAGGCTGGATCCCGAAAGGCTCTGATGATTCCTTGGAGTTAAAAAGGTAAGCATGTCCTCCATCAACAAGATGTCAGGAAAGTGTCCTGTCCTTGCCGCCGTGT
The DNA here is from genome assembly GCF_027579735.1 of Bombina bombina. NCBI lineage: Eukaryota > Metazoa > Chordata > Amphibia > Anura > Bombinatoridae > Bombina > Bombina bombina. The sequence goes on along the minus strand of NC_069504.1, from coordinate 536,030,878 downwards.
TCGTGGGAGGAGGAGGATTAATTTAATCTCTTCCCCTGTTACATTCCCGTGGTGCTGTGACATCACCCTTGTGTAAAGCATAGTTTTTAATTTATTCTTAAAATGCTCCATCCTTTCCGACTTGTGGGAATTTGATAACATTTCAGGCACTTTATGCTTATACCGGGGGTCGAGGAGCGTGGATAACCAGTACAGGTCGTTCTCCTTCAGCTTTTTTATACGAGGGTCCCTCAACAGGCACGACAGCATGAAAGAACCCATTTGAACAAGGTTGGATGCTGAGCTAATCATGTCCCGTTCCTCATCCTCACTGATCTCACTGAGGGTATCTTCTTCCCCCCAGCCACGTACAACACCATGGGTACCAGAGAGGTGACAACAATGAGCACCCTGGGATGCCTGTTGTGCTCTGTCTTCCTCCTCCTCCTCCTCCTCCTCCTCTTCAAAGCCACATTCCTCCTCTGAATCCTCTTCCTCACAATCCTCTTCCTGCGTTGCCGCAGGTCCAGCAAGTGATGCTGATAAGGCTGTTTGTGGGGGTGATGGACACCACAACTCTTCCTCTTTACGCTCATCTACTGCCTGATCCAGCACTCTTCGCAGGGCACGCTCCAGGAAGAAAACAAATGGTATGATGTCGCTGATGGTGCCTTCGGTGCAACTGACAAGGTTTATCACCTCCTCAAAAGGACGCATGAGCCTACAGGCATTGCGCATGAGCGTCCAGTAATTTGGCAAAAATATCCCCAGCTCCCCAGAGGCTGTCCTAGCATCCCGGTCATAAAAATACTCATTAACAGCTTTTTCTTGTTGGAGCAGGTGGTCAAACATTAGGTGTGTTGAATTACACCGTGTCTGGCTGTCGCAAATCAAACGCCTCACTGGCATGTTGTTTCGACGCTGGATATCGGACAAGTGCGCCATGGCCGTGTAGGAACACCTGAAATGGCCACACACCTTCCTGGCCTGCTTCAGGACGTCCTGTAAGCCTGGGTACTTATGGACAAGTCGTTGTACAATTAGATTACACACATGTGCCATGCACGCACATGTGTCAACTTGCCCAATTTCAATACCGCCACCAAATTACTTCCATTGTCAGAAACAACCTTGCCAATCTCCAGTTGGTGCGGAGTCAGCCACTGATCCACCTGTGCGTTCAGGGCGGTCAGGAGTGCTGGTGCGGTGTGACTCTCTGCTTTCAGGCAAGTCAACCCCAAGACGGTGTGACACTGCCGTACCCTGGATGTAGCATAGTCAACATTCATACATTAGACTCTAAACACCGACTGCAATAGGTCCCATGGAATGTTGAATGACAGTGTTAACGTTATATTCCAAGGCAATATGAATCACCAAGCTTGATAATATTTTATGCACTCTGGTGGAGCACTAAATGGTATGTTTGTATATTCAATTTTAATAACGTATTTATTATTAATAAACCGGCATCCACTTGTATAATTTTATAACAGGTGTGTATATATCCTTTTCAATGGTGTGTGTGTGTTCAGATGTATATCCTTATGTTCACTTCAAAGATTATGATTAATACCACAATGCACCGTACCCACACCGGTATCAAACAACTGACTTGGTAATCACAGTGAATAATTTCATAGATTCCGGTCCTACTCACCGCAGGAAGGGCAAATTTCAGTGTTAGTGGTAGATGCTCTGATCCGTGTCGATTCTTCTTAGTTGTCCTCACACGCTGTACACACCTGCAGGGTAGCTCAGTGATTGACTGCTGTGCAGGCTTTGGTTGCTTTGAAAGGCACACTGATCGTAGGTAGCATACACCCCTCCTCAGCGTTTTCCTTGCGCTGACATAATGCATGAGAGATTCCAAAAGAAGTTAGTGGAGGTGTATGCAGGCAGCACAACTTAGTTAAAAATTAGTGAAGTTTATTAAATCATTTAAAACTGATACAAGCACAGAAACAATTGTTACCCAAACACACAGGGGGAAAGACTGCCTTCCGACGCGTTTCCTGCTCAGACTGAGCACTTCATCTTGCCCCAATGCTGTGTGCCAGACATGCCATAACTTCCTTTCTCACAACAGAGTACAGGTTTGGGATTGCCTTTTGTGAAAATAAATTTCTGCCAGGTACCTTCCACTGTGGTATCCCAATAGATACAATTTTTTTTAAAGCATCAGACTCCACCAGCTTGTATGGTAAAAGCTGGCGGGCTAAGAGTTCAGACAAGCCAGCTGTCAGATGCCGGGCAAGGGGGTGACTTTGAGAAATTTGCTTCTTATGCTCAAACATGTCCTTGACAGACAGATGACTGTGGGCAGATGACCAGGAACTGCTACGTAAGAGAGACTGAGTGGAGGATGGTTGAGAGGGGGCAAGGAGGACAGCACTGGTTGACGTGGCTGAAGATGCTGGAGCAGGAGGAGGAGGGCGGCTTTCACTTTGTGTGCTGCTTCTACTCATGTGTTCTTCCCATCGGCCTTTGTGATGGGAGACCATGTGCCTTCGCAAAGCAGTTATACCTAGGTGGGTGTTGGACTTCCCACGACTCAGTTTCTTTTGGCACAGGTTGCAAATGGCATCACTGTTGTCAGAGGCAGACACACAAAAAAAATGCCACACTGCTGAGCTCTGCAATGACGGCATTCTGGTGGTGGCAACAGCATGCGTTGATGGGCGTCGGCGTGCTGTCTGGCTGACCCCAGGTGCCGATGCATGCTGTCTGACTGTGCCACTAGCTCCTTGAGATGACCTCCCCATGCTTCCAAATCGTCTCCTCCTCCTCCTCCTCTCTGTCTCCCCATCTGAACTTTCCCTCTCTTCTTCTTCTCTTCTAGCAGGCACCCACGTGACATCCACCGACACATCATCATCAACCGCTTCACTTGTATCTGACACATCAAGAAAGGAAGCAGCAGCGGGTACAACATCATCATCATCACACCGTACCTCCATGTCGGTAATGCTGCCTGACTGAGACTGATCACTATTATCTACATCCTCTGTCAATGATGGTTGCGCATCACTCATTTCTTCCAACTGATGTGTCAGTTGCCGCGACAGGCGGGCAAGTGGCACTGGTCACTTGAGACCTGCCCAAATCACAGCTGGACGTAGATGGTGTGTCAAGGTTAGGAGGACTAGCAGCGGACGCTGAAGAAGATTGGGTGTCCTGTGCTAGCCATTCAACTAGGTCCTCCTCAGAACTTTTCGCGTCCCCCCTGGCACCCGGCGTCTGAACAATGTGCATATTTGTAGGGTCTAAAGGAATCACAGCACCACGACCACGACCACGGAACCTGCGGGTGGCCTGCCTCTGCCTGTCATTTTTTTCAAAATGGACACTAACAATACTATTACACCAATTATATGAGTGGTGGCACTGTGCAAGTGGGCACAGTATACGCTGTGAGACTGACAACAACAAAAAAGACAGATGTTTTAAAAATCACAAATTGTTAATTTTTTTAAATATTAAAAGTACTGTGACAACAAATATGATTGTTGCACTAGTTGGCAAATGGGCCTGTCTGGCACACACGCTGGGAGAAAGGAAACTGCAATTCAATGGCACTAGGAGACTGAAGAATCACAGTCAAAACAGTTATGATTAACAAAAATTCCAATACTGTTACAATAAATATGATTGGTGGCACAAATTGGCTAGTTGGGACTGGCACACAGGCAGGCAGGCAGACAGGAGGAAAATTCAATTCAAGGGCACTAGTAGACTGCAGATTGACAGTCAAAACAGTGATGATTGACAATTTTTGCAATACTGTTAAAAGAAATATGATTGCTGGCACTAATTGGATAGTTGGGCCTGGCACACAGGCTGGCAGGCAGGAGGAAAGTGCAATTCAATGGCACGAGCAAACTGAGGATTCAGAACAACAATCAAAAATGTTTTAATTTTAATTAATAACAATACTGTGACAACAATTATGATTGGTGTAAATAGTTGGCAAGACGGCCTGGAACACAGGCTGGCAGGCAGGAGGAAAGTACAATTCAATGGCAAGAGCAAACTGAGGATTCAGAATAATTAAAAAATATATATTTTTAATTAATAACAATACTGTGACAACAAATATGATTGCTGGCACTAATTGGCTAGTTGGGCCTGGCACACAGGCAGGAGGAAAGTTCAATTCAATGGCACGAGCAAACTGAGGATTCAGAACAATTACCAAAAATTTTAATTTTTAATTATTAAGAATACTGTGACAACAGGGGGGAACTTCCGGGCAGCGGCCATGTTTGGTCGCATAGCTGTGTGCTGCTGCAGCCTTTTTTTGAAAAACATAGAAATTCCCAACCTAACTCATTGAACCATTTACTATTTCACCGGAGCTGAATAATGCATTGGACTCTGCGTCTAATGAATATAATTTTGTGAGGATAACTGCTGGCATCGGCGCCCGGAGCCATTCTACAATCTAGGCCTATTCTAAACCCCCCGGCAGGACGCCTCTGGCCCTGTCGTTACGCAGCACTCAATGTGCTTTACAGATACACACTTCTTATAGAACTGCCATACAACAGATGAGATATGGAGATTGCAATCTATATTTTGGAGGAGCTCCGCTGCCTGCTTGAAATGCACAGAGTCGCCTTTGAGGATACATTTTCTATGGCACCCAGTGATAGTGATGATCGCACTATTCAGCAAACTCCTGAGGCATCCCCAACTGCTCATAAAACTGCACCCACCTCCAACACTCGCTGCCTGTTGACAATGTACCCCAGAGTGACTTAAACTCTGCTCCTGCGAAACCTGTAAATCCGGGCACCGGAACTAAACAATCACTATGTGCCATGGAGATGGAGAGCTTGGGGAAAATCTACCGACACGAGCAGACCTACTTTCACTTTGCCCTGGCAGCCGATACCTTTGGAACCTAACACAACAGTGATCCTAGCTGAAGCCCGCTCCCGGATTAGCAGATCCGCACAGCCACGAGTGGCGCAGCACTCGAGAGCACCTTTCTTACCAGCTATCGACTTCTATTCACCCTTGGTGTGCCTGAACTGGGACCCGGGTGATTTGCTGCGGGCTCCTCTTTGGGAACAAATCATAGTGTCCCACGGTGGACTTCCTTGCTCACATGCTTTGTTGCTGCTGGGTCTCCGGTAACCTTGCCACAAGTAAGACGGACCACCCGCGGTTCCCTAAAAACTGACTGTAATGAACATTGAAGGGACAATGACAGTCCAAAGAGATCCCCTTTATCCACACCGACTGCTAAGTGAAATATTAGCCATAATGAGTGTTTCCCTTTCTAACTAAGAATATCCCATAGTGTAGATACCCCTGTTTGTTTGTTGTTGATCCATGCTTTTCAAGGTTGGAGTGCTGTTTCTGTTGCCTCAAGTCAGTTGGGAGTTTAACAACAATCCATACATTACCATTATGGGATCTCACAGCTATTTGTTTATCTATTTATTTAAAGCTAAACTTCACTCTGCCTGTTTTAAATTTTACAGCCTATTTTTTCTTTTTTTTTTTTTTTTTTTCTTTTTTTTTATGTATGGGAGCCTATTACTGTTTCCAAATATGATTGTCTTATACTGCCTCTCAATTATACATTTATTTACTTCTTGTTAACATATAATACCCTGAAGCTATTGAGTCAAACATTTTATTTATCTCACTAGTGGTTCTGCTTATTCATTTGGGATGGCCCCCTGCTATCAGCGGCCGAGATGGCGGGACAACTCCCTTTAATCTAAGTATGTATATTTATTAGACCTTACCTACGCTCTAGCATTTACAATTACCAAGGCTGGAATTTTAATCTAGATAAAGTTATCACCAAGGGCATACATTAGCACTTCTGTGTCCCAATTAATGATTAAGTTACAATTCAGAGTGCCTGTTTTCCTTACTGCTAATATTCTACACTGTTATTCCTAAAGGATCCCAGTTAAATGCCGAATATGCCTCTCCTTCTTTTTAATAGCAAGGTTACCCCTCATCCATTATTTGCAAACCTAATTTAGCCCCACAGGTCCCTCCTTTCGGGATAATTACAGAGCTTACTCTGTTCACTGGACTCTACATACATCTCATAATTATGGCTTTAAGGTCTAGGTGCAGCTCCACTTTCTAATATTATATCAGTTGTTGATCTCCTACCTGAGTTACACATCTGGCGGAGTCCTAAGTATCCTTACTTTCAACCTGTTTTACTGCAATAGTCAATAAATATAAAGAAATATAAAAGTGTTTACACAGTTACCAGTTACATAGTATCTCAGATTTGTTGAAAAATATAAAATAGAGGTTCTTCATTTAGGGTCCATGAGTGGCCTTCTAACAATAATGTTTTCCCACGTCCAGCTTGGTTGATAGCAAATATGTGGTCCAAGAGTGGCCGCTTTAATGTCATGGTGGGTATACTGTTTGAATAGTATTTACTATATGCAATGAGTGGGTAATATGCATACTGTTCATTTATCTGTTTTGTTCTAGTTACCTGCTCTGAAATAATTTACTTTACCTTACTTTGTATTATGTATTGGCAATTATTGATTGTTTGTATCGAAAAGATCCTCAATAAAAAATATTAAAAAAAAAAAAAAAAAAAAAAAGAATACTGTGACAACAAATATGATTGGTGTAAATATTTTGAAAGTCGGCCTGGCACACAGGCTGGCAGGCAGGCAGGAGAAAACTGCAATTCAATGGCACGAGCAAACAGAGGATTAAGAACAACAATCAAATTTTTTTTAATTTTAATTAGTAACAATACTGTGACAACAATTATGATTGGTGTAAATAGTTGGCAAGACGGCCTGGCACACAGGCTGGCAGGCAGGAGGTAAATGCAATTCAAGGACACTAGGAGACTGAATACTGACAGTTCAAATAGTGATGATTGACAATTTTTGCAATACTGTTAAAAGAAATATGATTGCTGGGAATAATTGGCTAGTTGGGCCTGGCACACAGGCTGCAAGGCAGGAGGAAAGTGCAATTCCATGGCATGAGCAAACTGAGGATTCAGAACAACAATTGCCAAAAATTTTAATTTTTAATTATTAAGAATACTGTGACAACATATATGATTGGTGTAAATATTTTTAAAGTCGGCCTGGCACACAGGCTGGCAGGCAGGAGAAAAGAGCAATTCAATGGCACGAGCAAACTGAGGATTAAGAACAACAATCAAAAATGTTTTAATTTTAATTAGTAACAATACTGTGACAACAATTATGATTGGTGTAAATAGTTGGCAAGACGGCCTGGCACACAGGCTGGCAGGCAGGAGGTAAATGCAATTCAAGGACACTAGGAGACTGAATACTGACAGTTCAAATAGTGATGATTGACAATTTTTGCAATACTGTTAAAAGAAATATGATTGCTGGGAATAATTGGCTAGTTGGGCCTGGCACACAGGCTGCAAGGCAGGAGGAAAGTGCAATTCCATGGCATGAGCAAACTGAGGATTCAGAACAACAATTGCCAAAAATTTTAATTTTTAATTATTAAGAATACTGTGACAACATATATGATTGGTGTAAATATTTTTAAAGTCGGCCTGGCACACAGGCTGGCAGGCAGGAGAAAAGAGCAATTCAATGGCACGAGCAAACTGAGGATTAAGAACAACAATCAAAAATGTTTTAATTTTAATTAGTAACAATACTGTGACAACAATTATGAATTGCACTTTCCTCCTGCCTTGCAGCCTGTGTGCCAGGCCCACCTAGCCAATTATTCCCAGAAATCATAATTCTTTTAACAGTATTGCAAAAATTGTCAATCATCACTTTTTTGACTGTCAGTATTCAGTCTCCTAGTGTCCTTGAATTGCATTTACCTCTTGCCTGCCAGCCTGTGTTGTTCTTAATCCTCAGTTTGCTTGTGCCATTGAATTGCACTTTTCTCCTGCCTGCCAGCCTGTGTGCCAGGCCTACTTTCAAAATATTTACACCAATCATATTTGTTGTCACAGTATTCTTAATAATTAAAAATTAAATTTTTTGGTAATTGTTGTTCTGAATCCTCAGTTTGCTCGTGCCATTGAATTACACTTTCCTCCTGCCTTGCAGCCTGTGTGCCAGGTCCACCTAGCCAATTATTCCCAGCAATCATATTTCTTTTAACAGTTGCAATACTGTTAAAAGAAATATGATTGCTGGGAATAATTGGCTAGGCGGGCCTGGCACACAGGCTGCAAGGCTGGAGGAAAGTGCAATTCAATGGCACGAGAAAACTGAGGATTCAGAACAACTATTACCAAAAATTTAAATTTTTAATTATTAAGAATACTGTGACAACAAATATGATTGGTGTAAATATTTTGATAGTCGGCCTGGCACACAGGCTGGCAGGCAGGAGAAATGTGCAATTCAATGGCACGAGCAAACTGAGGATTAAGAGCAACAATCAAAAAATTTTTAATTTTAATTAGTAACAATACTGTGACAACAATTATGATTGGTGTAAATAGTTGGCAAGACAGCCTGGCACACAGGCTGGCAGGCAGGAGGTAAATGCAATTCAAGGACACTAGGAGACTGAATACTGACAGTCAAAACAGTGATGATTGACAATTTTTGCAATACTGTTAAAAGAAATATGATTGCTGGGAATAATTGGCTTGGTGGGCCTGGCACACAGGCTGCAAGGCAGGAGGAAAGTGCAATTCAATGGCACGAGCAAACTGAGGATTCAGAACAACAATTACCAAAAAATTTTAATTTTCAATTATTAAGAATACTGTGACAACATATATGATTGGTGTAAATATTTTGAAAGTCGGCCTGGCACACAGGCTGGCAGGCAGGAGAAAAGTGCAATTCAATGGCACGAGCAAACTGAGGATTAAGAACAACAATCAATTTTTTTTTAATTTTAATTAGTAACAATACTGTGACAACAATTATGATTGGTGTAAATAGTTGGCAAGACGGCCTGGCACACAGGCTGGCAGGCAGGAGGTAAATGCAATTCAAGGACACTAGGAGACTGAATACTGACAGTCAAAACAGTGATGATTGACAATTTTTGCAATACTGTTAAAAGAAATATGATTGCTGGGAATAATTGGCTAGGTGGGCCTGGCACACAGGCTGCAAGGCAGGAGGAAAGTGCAATTCAATGGCACGAGCAAACTGAGGATTCAGAACAACAATTACCAAAAATTTTAATTTTTAATTATTAAGAATACTGTGACAACAAATATGATTGGTGTAAATATTTTGAAAGTCGGCCTGGCACACAGGCTGGCAGGCAGGAGGAAAATGCAATTCAATGGCACTAGGAGACTGAATATTTGCAGTCCAAAAAAATTATGATTTTTATTTTTTTATATACTGTTACAAGAATTATGATTGGTGCCACTAATTGGCTAGTTGGGCATGGAAAACACGCTTGCAGGCAGGAGGAAAGTGCAATTCAATGGCACGAGCAAACTGATGAATCACAAGCGATCAATTTGGAATTTTAAAGATTAACAATACTTTTACAACAACTAGGATTGGTGGCACTAATTGGCTAGTTTGTGCCTGGCACACAGGCTGCCAGGCAGGAGGAAACTTCAATTCAATGGCACTAGTAGACTGAATATTTGCAGTACAAAAAATTATGATTTTTAATTTTTTTTGATACTGTTACAAGAATTATGATTGGTGCCACTAATTGGCTAGTTGGGCCTGGCACACAGACTGGCAGATATGAGTCGTGGATGGTAGGTAGGGCAGCAATTTAACACAGTATGCTGTGTAAGTGACAAAAACACAGGCCTGATAGAAAATTAAGTTACATTACACTAGCAAAATATTTAAAAATTTTAGATTTTAATACTAAAATTATGTTAAGAAGTGCAATGCACATATGAGTGGTCGCACTGGCTGGCTGCTACGTAGGGCAGCAATTAACAACAGTATGCTGTGTAAGTCAGATAGACAGTTAGACACAGGCCTGATAGAAAATAAAATTAGATTACACTAGCATAATGATTTAAATACTTTTTTTGGGAATTTAAAGAAAAAGGTTAAGCACATACATATGAGTCGTGGCTGATAGCCTTGGAAGGGCAGCTATTAAAAACAGTAGGCTCTATAAGTCAGATACACACATGCCTGATAGAAAATACTATTAGATTACACTAGAAAAATGATTTCAATTATTTTTTTTTGGGGGGGGGATTAAAAAAAGGTTAAAAACATATGAGTCGTGGCTCATAGACTAGGGAGGGCAGCAAGTAAACACAGTAGGCTCTGTATGTCAGCAAAAGACACAGGCCTGATAGAAAATATTAGATTACACTATCAAAAAAATTTTAACTTTTTTTTTTTTATATTTAAATTAAGGTGAAGAAGATATGAGTGGTGGCTGCCTGGCACAGACCAATTAACCAAAAGACTGAAAAAAAATTAGGTATATTAATGCTTTGTGAGCCTGACAGACACAGGCCTGATAGAAAATTTAATTAGATTACACTAACAAAATTATTAAAAAAAAAAATAAAATTTAAAATAATGTTATAATTGGATATTAACACTGGTGGCTGGCACAGAGCAATGAACCAGAGTATATGCTGTGTGACACAGGCCTGATAGAAAATGAAAAAAAATTACACTAGCAAAATAATTAAAATTTTTGGTTAGTTAAATTTAAACTAATGTTGTTAGGGAGATATCAGTGGTGGCAGTAATCACAGCATATGCTGTGAGCCTTAAACACACAGGCTGAAAGCCCTGTCGTTACGCAGCACTCAATGTGCTTTACAGATACACACTTCTTATAGAACTGCCATACAACAGATGAGATATGGAGATTGCAATCTATATTTTGGAGGAGCTCCGCTGCCTGCTTGAAATGCACAGAGTCGCCTTTGAGGATACATTTTCTATGGCACCCAGTGATAGTGATGATCGCACTATTCAGCAAACTCCTGAGGCATCCCCAACTGCTCATAAAACTGCACCCACCTCCAACACTCGCTGCCTGTTGACAATGTACCCCAGAGTGACTTAAACTCTGCTCCTGCGAAACCTGTAAATCCGGGCACCGGAACTAAACAATCACTATGTGCCATGGAGATGGAGAGCTTGGGGAAAATCTACCGACACGAGCAGACCTACTTTCACTTTGCCCTGGCAGCCGATACCTTTGGAACCTAACACAACAGTGATCCTAGCTGAAGCCCGCTCCCGGATTAGCAGATCCGCACAGCCACGAGTGGCGCAGCACTCGAGAGCACCTTTCTTACCAGCTATCGACTTCTATTCACCCTTGGTGTGCCTGAACTGGGACCCGGGTGATTTGCTGCGGGCTCCTCTTTGGGAACAAATCATAGTGTCCCACGGTGGACTTCCTTGCTCACATGCTTTGTTGCTGCTGGGTCTCCGGTAACCTTGCCACAAGTAAGACGGACCACCCGCGGTTCCCTAAAAACTGACTGTAATGAACATTGAAGGGACAATGACAGTCCAAAGAGATCCCCTTTATCCACACCGACTGCTAAGTGAAATATTAGCCATAATGAGTGTTTCCCTTTCTAACTAAGAATATCCCATAGTGTAGATACCCCTGTTTGTTTGTTGTTGATCCATGCTTTTCAAGGTTGGAGTGCCGTTTCTGTTGCCTTAAGTCAGTTGGGAGTTTAACAACAATCCATACATTACCATTATGGGATCTCACAGCTATTTGTTTATCTATTTATTTAAAGCTAAACTTCACTCTGCCTGTTTTAAATTTTACAGCCTATTTTTTCTTTTTTTTTTTTTTTTTCTTTTTTTTTATGTATGGGAGCCTATTACTGTTTCCAAATATGATTGTCTTATACTGCCTCTCAATTATACATTTATTTACTTCTTGTTAACATATAATACCCTGAAGCTATTGAGTCAAACATTTTATTTATCTCACTAGTGGTTCTGCTTATTCATTTGGGATGGCCCCCTGCTATCAGCGGCCGAGATGGCGGGACAACTCCCTTTAATCTAAGTATGTATATTTATTAGACCTTACCTACGCTCTAGCATTTACAATTACCAAGGCTGGAATTTTAATCTAGATAAAGTTATCACCAAGGGCATACATTAGCACTTCTGTGTCCCAATTAATGATTAAGTTACAATTCAGAGTGCCTGTTTTCCTTACTGCTAATATTCTACACTGTTATTCCTAAAGGATCCCAGTTAAATGCCGAATATGCCTCTCCTTCTTTTTAATAGCAAGGTTACCCCTCATCCATTATTTGCAAACCTAATTTAGCCCCACAGGTCCCTCCTTTCGGGATAATTACAGAGCTTACTCTGTTCACTGGACTCTACATACATCTCATAATTATGGCTTTAAGGTCTAGGTGCAGCTCCACTTTCTAATATTATATCAGTTGTTGATCTCCTACCTGAGTTACACATCTGGCGGAGTCCTAAGTATCCTTACTTTCAACCTGTTTTACTGCAATAGTCAATAAATATAAAGAAATATAAAAGTGTTTACACAGTTACCAGTTACATAGTATCTCAGATTTGTTGAAAAATATAAAATAGAGGTTCTTCATTTAGGGTCCATGAGTGGCCTTCTAACAATAATGTTTTCCCACGTCCAGCTTGGTTGATAGCAAATATGTGGTCCAAGAGTGGCCGCTTTAATGTCATGGTGGGTATACTGTTTGAATAGTATTTACTATATGCAATGAGTGGGTAATATGCATACTGTTCATTTATCTGTTTTGTTCTAGTTACCTGCTCTGAAATAATTTACTTTACCTTACTTTGTATTATGTATTGGCAATTATTGATTGTTTGTATCGAAAAGATCCTCAATAAAAAATATTAAAAAAAAAAAAAAAAAAAAAAGAATACTGTGACAACAAATATGATTGGTGTAAATATTTTGAAAGTCGGCCTGGCACACAGGCTGGCAGGCAGGCAGGAGAAAACTGCAATTCAATGGCACGAGCAAACAGAGGATTAAGAACAACAATCAAAATTTTTTTAATTTTAATTAGTAACAATACTGTGACAACAATTATGATTGGTGTAAATAGTTGGCAAGACGGCCTGGCACACAGGCTGGCAGGCAGGAGGTAAATGCAATTCAAGGACACTAGGAGACTGAATACTGACAGTTCAAATAGTGATGATTGACAATTTTTGCAATACTGTTAAAAGAAATATGATTGCTGGGAATAATTGGCTAGTTGGGCCTGGCACACAGGCTGCAAGGCAGGAGGAAAGTGCAATTCCATGGCATGAGCAAACTGAGGATTCAGAACAACAATTGCCAAAAATTTTAATTTTTAATTATTAAGAATACTGTGACAACATATATGATTGGTGTAAATATTTTGAAAGTCGGCCTGGCACACAGGCTGGCAGGCAGGAGAAAAGAGCAATTCAATGGCACGAGCAAACTGAGGATTAAGAACAACAATCAAAAATGTTTTAATTTTAATTAGTAACAATACTGTGACAACAATTATGATTGGTGTAAATAGTTGGCAAGACGGCCTGGCACACAGGCTGGCAGGCAGGAGGTAAATGCAATTCAAGGACACTAGGAGACTGAATACTGACAGTTCAAATAGTGATGATTGACAATTTTTGCAATACTGTTAAAAGAAATATGATTGCTGGGAATAATTGGCTAGTTGGGCCTGGCACACAGGCTGCAAGGCAGGAGGAAAGTGCAATTCCATGGCATGAGCAAACTGAGGATTCAGAACAACAATTGCCAAAAATTTTAATTTTTAATTATTAAGAATACTGTGACAACATATATGATTGGTGTAAATATTTTTAAAGTCGGCCTGGCACACAGGCTGGCAGGCAGGAGAAAAGAGCAATTCAATGGCACAAGCAAACTGAGGATTAAGAACAACAATCAAAAATGTTTTAATTTTAATTAGTAACAATACTGTGACAACAATTATGAATTGCACTTTCCTCCTGCCTTGCAGCCTGTGTGCCAGGCCCACCTAGCCAATTATTCCCAGAAATCATAATTCTTTTAACAGTATTGCAAAAATTGTCAATCATCACTTTTTTGACTGTCAGTATTCAGTCTCCTAGTGTCCTTGAATTGCATTTACCTCTTGCCTGCCAGCCTGTGTTGTTCTTAATCCTCAGTTTGCTTGTGCCATTGAATTGCACTTTTCTCCTGCCTGCCAGCCTGTGTGCCAGGCCTACTTTCAAAATATTTACACCAATCATATTTGTTGTCACAGTATTCTTAATAATTAAAAATTAAATTTTTTGGTAATTGTTGTTCTGAATCCTCAGTTTGCTCGTGCCATTGAATTACACTTTCCTCCTGCCTTGCAGCCTGTGTGCCAGGTCCACCTAGCCAATTATTCCCAGCAATCATATTTCTTTTAACAGTTGCAATACTGTTAAAAGAAATATGATTGCTGGGAATAATTGGCTAGGTGGGCCTGGCACACAGGCTGCAAGGCTGGAGGAAAGTGCAATTCAATGGCACGAGAAAACTGAGGATTCAGAACAACTATTACCAAAAATTTAAATTTTTAATTATTAAGAATACTGTGACAACAAATATGATTGGTGTAAATATTTTGATAGTCGGCCTGGCACACAGGCTGGCAGGCAGGAGAAATGTGCAATTCAATGGCACGAGCAAACTGAGGATTAAGAGCAACAATCAAAAATTTTTTAATTTTAATTAGTAACAATACTGTGACAACAATTATGATTGGTGTAAATAGTTGGCAAGACGGCCTGGCACACAGGCTGGCAGGCAGGAGGTAAATGCAATTCAAGGACACTAGGAGACTGAATACTGACAGTCAAAACAGTGATGATTGACAATTTTTGCAATACTGTTAAAAGAAATATGATTGCTGGGAATAATTGGCTTGGTGGGCCTGGCACACAGGCTGCAAGGCAGGAGGAAAGTGCAATTCAATGGCACGAGCAAACTGAGGATTCAGAACAACAATTACCAAAAATTTTAATTTTCAATTATTAAGAATACTGTGACAACATATATGATTGGTGTAAATATTTTGAAAGTCGGCCTGGCACACAGGCTGGCAGGCAGGAGAAAAGTGCAATTCAATGGCACGAGCAAACTGAGGATTAAGAACAACAATCAATTTTTTTTTTATTTTAATTAGTAACAATACTGTGACAACAATTATGATTGGTGTAAATAGTTGGCAAGACGGCCTGGCACACAGGCTGGCAGGCAGGAGGTAAATGCAATTCAAGGACACTAGGAGACTGAATACTGACAGTCAAAACAGTGATGATTGACAATTTTTGCAATACTGTTAAAAGAAATATGATTGCTGGGAATAATTGGCTAGGTGGGCCTGGCACACAGGCTGCAAGGCAGGAGGAAAGTGCAATTCAATGGCACGAGCAAACTGAGGATTCAGAACAACAATTAACAAAAATTTTAATTGTTAATTATTAAGAATACTGTGACAACAAATATGATTGGTGTAAATATTTTGAAAGTCGGCCTGGCACACAGGCTGGCAGGCAGGAGGAAAATGCAATTCAATGGCACTAGGAGACTGAATATTTGCAGTCCAAAAAAATTATGATTTTTATTTTTTTATATACTGTTACAAGAATTATGATTGGTGCCACTAATTGGCTAGTTGGGCATGGAAAACACGCTTGCAGGCAGGAGGAAAGTGCAATTCAATGGCACGAGCAAACTGATGAATCACAAGCGATCAATTTGGAATTTTAAAGATTAACAATACTTTTACAACAACTAGGATTGGTGGCACTAATTGGCTAGTTTGTGCCTGGCACACAGGCTGCCAGGCAGGAGGAAACTTCAATTCAATGGCACTAGTAGACTGAATATTTGCAGTACAAAAAATTATGATTTTTAATTTTTTTTGATACTGTTACAAGAATTATGATTGGTGCCACTAATTGGCTAGTTGGGCCTGGCACACAGACTGGCAGATATGAGTCGTGGATGGTAGGTAGGGCAGCAATTTAACACAGTATGCTGTGTAAGTGACAAAAACACAGGCCTGATAGAAAATTAAGTTACATTACACTAGCAAAATATTTAAAAATTTTAGATTTTAATACTAAAATTATGTTAAGAAGTGCAATGCACATATGAGTGGTCGCACTGGCTGGCTGCTACGTAGGGCAGCAATTAACAACAGTATGCTGTGTAAGTCAGATAGACAGTTAGACACAGGCCTGATAGAAAATAAAATTAGATTACCCCTGTTTGTTTGTTGTTGATCCATGCTTTTCAAGGTTGGAGTGCTGTTTCTGTTGCCTCAAGTCAGTTGGGAGTTTAACAACAATCCATACATTACCATTATGGGATCTCACAGCTATTTGTTTATCTATTTATTTAAAGCTAAACTTCACTCTGCCTGTTTTAAATTTTACAGCCTATTTTTTCTTTTTTTTTTTTTTTTTTCTTTTTTTTTATGTATGGGAGCCTATTACTGTTTCCAAATATGATTGTCTTATACTGCCTCTCAATTATACATTTATTTACTTCTTGTTAACATATAATACCCTGAAGCTATTGAGTCAAACATTTTATTTATCTCACTAGTGGTTCTGCTTATTCATTTGGGATGGCCCCCTGCTATCAGCGGCCGAGATGGCGGGACAACTCCCTTTAATCTAAGTATGTATATTTATTAGACCTTACCTACGCTCTAGCATTTACAATTACCAAGGCTGGAATTTTAATCTAGATAAAGTTATCACCAAGGGCATACATTAGCACTTCTGTGTCCCAATTAATGATTAAGTTACAATTCAGAGTGCCTGTTTTCCTTACTGCTAATATTCTACACTGTTATTCCTAAAGGATCCCAGTTAAATGCCGAATATGCCTCTCCTTCTTTTTAATAGCAAGGTTACCCCTCATCCATTATTTGCAAACCTAATTTAGCCCCACAGGTCCCTCCTTTCGGGATAATTACAGAGCTTACTCTGTTCACTGGACTCTACATACATCTCATAATTATGGCTTTAAGGTCTAGGTGCAGCTCCACTTTCTAATATTATATCAGTTGTTGATCTCCTACCTGAGTTACACATCTGGCGGAGTCCTAAGTATCCTTACTTTCAACCTGTTTTACTGCAATAGTCAATAAATATAAAGAAATATAAAAGTGTTTACACAGTTACCAGTTACATAGTATCTCAGATTTGTTGAAAAATATAAAATAGAGGTTCTTCATTTAGGGTCCATGAGTGGCCTTCTAACAATAATGTTTTCCCACGTCCAGCTTGGTTGATAGCAAATATGTGGTCCAAGAGTGGCCGCTTTAATGTCATGGTGGGTATACTGTTTGAATAGTATTTACTATATGCAATGAGTGGGTAATATGCATACTGTTCATTTATCTGTTTTGTTCTAGTTACCTGCTCTGAAATAATTTACTTTACCTTACTTTGTATTATGTATTGGCAATTATTGATTGTTTGTATCGAAAAGATCCTCAATAAAAAATATTAAAAAAAAAAAAAAAAAAAAAAGAATACTGTGACAACAAATATGATTGGTGTAAATATTTTGAAAGTCGGCCTGGCACACAGGCTGGCAGGCAGGCAGGAGAAAACTGCAATTCAATGGCACGAGCAAACAGAGGATTAAGAACAACAATCAAAATTTTTTTAATTTTAATTAGTAACAATACTGTGACAACAATTATGATTGGTGTAAATAGTTGGCAAGACGGCCTGGCACACAGGCTGGCAGGCAGGAGGTAAATGCAATTCAAGGACACTAGGAGACTGAATACTGACAGTTCAAATAGTGATGATTGACAATTTTTGCAATACTGTTAAAAGAAATATGATTGCTGGGAATAATTGGCTAGTTGGGCCTGGCACACAGGCTGCAAGGCAGGAGGAAAGTGCAATTCCATGGCATGAGCAAACTGAGGATTCAGAACAACAATTGCCAAAAATTTTAATTTTTAATTATTAAGAATACTGTGACAACATATATGATTGGTGTAAATATTTTTAAAGTCGGCCTGGCACACAGGCTGGCAGGCAGGAGAAAAGAGCAATTCAATGGCACGAGCAAACTGAGGATTAAGAACAACAATCAAAAATGTTTTAATTTTAATTAGTAACAATACTGTGACAACAATTATGATTGGTGTAAATAGTTGGCAAGACGGCCTGGCACACAGGCTGGCAGGCAGGAGGTAAATGCAATTCAAGGACACTAGGAGACTGAATACTGACAGTTCAAATAGTGATGATTGACAATTTTTGCAATACTGTTAAAAGAAATATGATTGCTGGGAATAATTGGCTAGTTGGGCCTGGCACACAGGCTGCAAGGCAGGAGGAAAGTGCAATTCCATGGCATGAGCAAACTGAGGATTCAGAACAACAATTGCCAAAAATTTTAATTTTTAATTATTAAGAATACTGTGACAACATATATGATTGGTGTAAATATTTTTAAAGTCGGCCTGGCACACAGGCTGGCAGGCAGGAGAAAAGAGCAATTCAATGGCACGAGCAAACTGAGGATTAAGAACAACAATCAAAAATGTTTTAATTTTAATTAGTAACAATACTGTGACAACAATTATGAATTGCACTTTCCTCCTGCCTTGCAGCCTGTGTGCCAGGCCCACCTAGCCAATTATTCCCAGAAATCATAATTCTTTTAACAGTATTGCAAAAATTGTCAATCATCACTTTTTTGACTGTCAGTATTCAGTCTCCTAGTGTCCTTGAATTGCATTTACCTCTTGCCTGCCAGCCTGTGTTGTTCTTAATCCTCAGTTTGCTTGTGCCATTGAATTGCACTTTTCTCCTGCCTGCCAGCCTGTGTGCCAGGCCTACTTTCAAAATATTTACACCAATCATATTTGTTGTCACAGTATTCTTAATAATTAAAAATTAAATTTTTTGGTAATTGTTGTTCTGAATCCTCAGTTTGCTCGTGCCATTGAATTACACTTTCCTCCTGCCTTGCAGCCTGTGTGCCAGGTCCACCTAGCCAATTATTCCCAGCAATCATATTTCTTTTAACAGTTGCAATACTGTTAAAAGAAATATGATTGCTGGGAATAATTGGCTAGGTGGGCCTGGCACACAGGCTGCAAGGCTGGAGGAAAGTGCAATTCAATGGCACGAGAAAACTGAGGATTCAGAACAACTATTACCAAAAATTTAAATTTTTAATTATTAAGAATACTGTGACAACAAATATGATTGGTGTAAATATTTTGATAGTCGGCCTGGCACACAGGCTGGCAGGCAGGAGAAATGTGCAATTCAATGGCACGAGCAAACTGAGGATTAAGAGCAACAATCAAAAATTTTTTAATTTTAATTAGTAACAATACTGTGACAACAATTATGATTGGTGTAAATAGTTGGCAAGACGGCCTGGCACACAGGCTGGCAGGCAGGAGGTAAATGCAATTCAAGGACACTAGGAGACTGAATACTGACAGTCAAAACAGTGATGATTGACAATTTTTGCAATACTGTTAAAAGAAATATGATTGCTGGGAATAATTGGCTTGGTGGGCCTGGCACACAGGCTGCAAGGCAGGAGGAAAGTGCAATTCAATGGCACGAGCAAACTGAGGATTCAGAACAACAATTACCAAAAATTTTAATTTTCAATTATTAAGAATACTGTGACAACATATATGATTGGTGTAAATATTTTGAAAGTCGGCCTGGCACACAGGCTGGCAGGCAGGAGAAAAGTGCAATTCAATGGCACGAGCAAACTGAGGATTAAGAACAACAATCAATTTTTTTTTTATTTTAATTAGTAACAATACTGTGACAACAATTATGATTGGTGTAAATAGTTGGCAAGACGGCCTGGCACACAGGCTGGCAGGCAGGAGGTAAATGCAATTCAAGGACACTAGGAGACTGAATACTGACAGTCAAAACAGTGATGATTGACAATTTTTGCAATACTGTTAAAAGAAATATGATTGCTGGGAATAATTGGCTAGGTGGGCCTGGCACACAGGCTGCAAGGCAGGAGGAAAGTGCAATTCAATGGCACGAGCAAACTGAGGATTCAGAACAACAATTACCAAAAATTTTAATTTTTAATTATTAAGAATACTGTGACAACAAATATGATTGGTGTAAATATTTTGAAAGTCGGCCTGGCACACAGGCTGGCAGGCAGGAGGAAAATGCAATTCAATGGCACTAGGAGACTGAATATTTGCAGTCCAAAAAAATTATGATTTTTATTTTTTTATATACTGTTACAAGAATTATGATTGGTGCCACTAATTGGCTAGTTGGGCATGGAAAACACGCTTGCAGGCAGGAGGAAAGTGCAATTCAATGGCACGAGCAAACTGATGAATCACAAGCGATCAATTTGGAATTTTAAAGATTAACAATACTTTTACAACAACTAGGATTGGTGGCACTAATTGGCTAGTTTGTGCCTGGCACACAGGCTGCCAGGCAGGAGGAAACTTCAATTCAATGGCACTAGTAGACTGAATATTTGCAGTACAAAAAATTATGATTTTTAATTTTTTTTGATACTGTTACAAGAATTATGATTGGTGCCACTAATTGGCTAGTTGGGCCTGGCACACAGACTGGCAGATATGAGTCGTGGATGGTAGGTAGGGCAGCAATTTAACACAGTATGCTGTGTAAGTGACAAAAACACAGGCCTGATAGAAAATTAAGTTACATTACACTAGCAAAATATTTAAAAATTTTAGATTTTAATACTAAAATTATGTTAAGAAGTGCAATGCACATATGAGTGGTCGCACTGGCTGGCTGCTACGTAGGGCAGCAATTAACAACAGTATGCTGTGTAAGTCAGATAGACAGTTAGACACAGGCCTGATAGAAAATAAAATTAGATTACACTAGCATAATGATTTAAATACTTTTTTTGGGAATTTAAAGAAAAAGGTTAAGCACATACATATGAGTCGTGGCTGATAGCCTTGGAAGGGCAGCTATTAAAAACAGTAGGCTCTGTAAGTCAGATACACACATGCCTGATAGAAAATACTATTAGATTACACTAGAAAAATTATTTCAATTATTTTTTTTTGGGGGGGGGAATTAAAAAAAGGTTAAAAACATATGAGTCGTGGCTCATAGACTAGGGAGGGCAGCAAGTAAACACAGTAGGCTCTGTATGTCAGCAAAAGACACAGGCCTGATAGAAAATATTAGATTACACTATCAAAAAAATTTTAACTTTTTTTTTTTTATATTTAAATTAAGGTGAAGAAGATATGAGTGGTGGCTGCCTGGCACAGACCAATTAACCAAAAGACTGAAAAAAAAATAGGTATATTAATGCTTCGTGAGCCTGACAGACACAGGCCTGATAGAAAATTTAATTAGATTACACTAACAAAATTATTTAAAAAAAAAATAAAATTTAAAATAATGTTATAATTGGATATTAACACTGGTGGCTGGCACAGAGCAATGAACTAGAGTATATGCTGTGTGACACAGGCCTGATAGAAAATGAAAAAAAATTACACTAGCAAAATAATTAAAATTTTTGGTTAGTTAAATTTAAACTAATGTTGTTAGGGAGATATCAGTGGTGGCAGTAATCACAGCATATGCTGTGAGCCTTAAACACACAGGCTGAAAGCCAGGCGAATGCTAATAAAAATACGGGAAAAAAAACGGCACAAAATATAGCCCTAAAAAGGGCTTTTTGGGGTGCTGTCCTTGCAGCAGAGATGAGTGGAGTCCTTCTGGACTGTAGTGGACACTAAATACACTAGCCTAGCTATGTATTTCCCTATAATGTCAGGAGCACAAACACTAAGAAAGCAAGGTCGTTATGAGTCTAAAATGGCGGCTTCCAGAGTAGCTGGGAGGGTCTGTGAGGGAGTGTCTGATGTTGATTGGCTCAAATGTGTCAGAGGGCTGTGACATACAGGGTCAAAGTTTCCTCAATGATGACACATAGGGGGCGGATCGAACATCGCCATGTGTTCGCCCGCAGCCGCGAACGTGAACAAGCTAGACATCACTACTGCCTAGATCAGCTCTCACCAGACTGTATTTAATACTACCACCTCTTTTATTTCAGGATATCACATTATTAGAATGTGCCAATGTTTCCTAAGTATTTTATTCACTTGTGTGATACCATTCTTTTTGTCTTATCATTATCTTCTTCTTTCATTTTGTTTTAGACTTACAAACTAATTGTACTGTAATTGTGTCTCTATTATGGTAAACACTTTGTATAAATTTATTACACATCTCACATACCTCACCATCAGCCACTATTCCTTGAACTTGCAGTAATTGGCTTTTAGGAATAGATTTAAAAATAGATGGTGAATGGAAACTATCAAATCTGACAGTGTTATTTTTATTGCTAGATTTGGAAAAAATATCTGTTAACAATTTCCCTTCCTTTATATATACACATGTATCAAGGAATTGTACCGATTCCTTACTATGTGTTAGTGTAAATTTAATCCCATTTGCAGAATTATTAAAATCAGAAACAAACAATTACAGCGAGCCAATGTTGCCATACCGTATGCCAAATACATCATTAGCCATTATGTATTCATTGATGTTGCATTGATTGTTTAATATTCTCATGGAGCTTCATGATTGGTGCACTGGGGAAAATCCCTGAATTATGATTTTAGCTAAACGTGACTTTTAATTTCCTGCTTATAAGTGTATTTTATATCTCAGCTTGATATTTTACATGTGACCATTCTGGGAATTATAATTATATCAGTGTATATTATACTGCCTGATGAAAGGTCCAGTCTGTGAGGCTGAGAAACCGGTTCAAGTTTGCATTTTTTAATTTGGACCTCATGTTGGTCTTTTAATAAAGTTTTTAAACTTGTACACACTACTTGGAAGCATATTTTTTTTAAAAGGATTTACCTTCCCCTGAGGTTTACAACAGTGGATCATCCTGAGTGTTCCTACAGTTGGGAGGTGAGACAGCTGAACGGCTCTGATAGTTTAGTCTGCCTATGATCACCATCTATTGGTGATTATTAAATGTGAGTAGTATTGCACATTTAAATATTTAATACAAATTAGTGATATTGTGATTTGCTATGTGGCGCCCCCTATGTTCCTATGTTCCTTTGTCAGCATTTTTATTATTTGCTATGCTTATATAATATCTTGTCATTTCTCAAAACGCATGAATAAAGTAGACTTTCCCCAGATTGCCACTAGCCCTAGCTCTGTAACCAGTGGAATCTCAAACTCGAAGTTGTTACAGCAGAATGCTACCTACAAAAAATTCAGGTTCCTATCTGGTCCCCCCAGAGATAATCAACATGAAAATGAGGGGAATGTTTAAAAATTCCACTTTTTCACCCCCATAAAAAAAAGAAAATATTTTTTTAAAATCTGAAATGTTCTATATGTATACTATACTTACTTAAGTAGCATTAAAAAATTTAGGACTGAGACTCAAACCCTTCCCATTATAAATTGACCTTAAAAGTCAAACTTTCAGTGACTTTCATTATTACATTAGGACTTAACTTCTACGTCTAAGGATCAAGATTGTGCAAAATATTTATAAAGGTTCATTTACCTTTTAACGTGATCTAGAGATCAGTTTTTGTTTCAAAGAGCTAGGACCATCCTTAGCTGAGATATTGAGGTTTTCAGAAATATCTGTATAACCAAAATATGTTGTGTGCCATGACACAAAGATGGCTGCCGTGGTTAAACAAAGTAAAAGAAAAAGAAAAGGCGTGTGGTTTTGCAATACTGATACATAGAGGTAAATCACTGGAGAAAAAAAATCAAAATTTAAAAAAAAAAAAATTGAGCATTGTTGCTCCTTCTCCAAAGGATACCAAGAGAATTAATAATTTTTTTAAATGTAAGTAAAATAATAATAAATAAATAAGAATAAGAAAATATAATTGTATGCTTTATCTAAATCATGAAAAATGTTTTTGGGGTTTTATGTCCCTCAAAAATCCATATGAGCTACTTCTTCGCTACATGTCAACAATTTTTTCTTTCTTTGCTGTATCCACTAGTGATCAAATTCTAATACTCAGAGAAATAGGATTCATTAAAATTTCATCTCATTCTGATAAGATGACTCCTCAGAATAGCATGTATGACATGTGTGGAATGCATTAGCACCCAGAACAATGTTTCAAGCAGTTGTTTTAAAAAAATGTATCTGTAATGATCAAAAGAGTAGGTAATATCCTCTATAAGTGCAACTTCCTTGCAAGAGAAAGTCTTTTTTTTACTGCAGGGACCACAAGAGCAGGAAAACAGTCCATATTTGTGGTATCAACAATTGTGTCAACAATCGAACAATCTGGGTCAAACAAACACAAGGTCAGAACAGACAGCAGAGATTCAAGGTCAAAGCCAAAAGATCAAATACCAAGAAAAAAAAACAGGACTAGACAACTAGATGTGTGCATTTGAAGGTTTTGGATAGCTCTGACTACGGAAGAAGGTGGCCCTTCGTGTCGGTCGGCTCTTTTGGGAGCCAAATTTATACTTGTGAAACAGCAACACACTAAAATCTGCATTTGCACAGAATTTTGTATGTTCCTGTTTCACAAGTACACATTTAACTCCAAAAGGCCGCCATTGTCCGCATCTAGTAACAACTGGGAATAGATATATGCTGGCTGCTATTTTAAATAGTGTTGATTGGTAATTCTGTATATATCTATGCATCAGGAGTGTAAGGATGTATTAAACAAGCACAGTACTAATAAGTTCACTTATATCACCAAACAGCCCTACAACTAAGCAAGCAAACCTACTGTTTTCCAGGCACTAATCTCTAGGGTCACATGTTTAAGTTCTGGCTAGTAACCCTGTGCATGGGAGTTCCTGACAGTCTTTTATATGTATGAAGGTGTGTGCCAGTAAATGTAAAGATAGGGAGGTATCTACAGATTGCTAGTCTGATAAGTAAATTATAGCCAGTCCCACTGACATTGAGTGAATTAGCAAACACGTGCTTCCTCTTCTAATATCATCTGTAAGAATGTCTGTTACTGTCTGAATAACATAATTTATGCTTACATGATAAATTAATTTATTTCATAGTGGTGAGAGTCCGCGATCCATTACTCCTGGGAATTACTGTTCCTAGGAGGCAGCAAAGATTTGCAAAAACCAAGAACTCTATAAAACCCCTAAAATATCACCAGTACCTCAGCCTAACATATAGCTGAGCACAAAGAGGAAGTAACAGTAATGAGAGAAAACAAAATAAAAGCAGGGAAAAAAGATAAAAACAACCTAGAAAATGCAGAGGGGGGTCTCCTGAACTCTCACCACCATGAAATAAATTAATTTGTCAGGTAAGCATAAATTACATTTTCTTTCATACAGGTGGTGAGAGTACATGATCCATTACTCCGGGAAACTAATACCCAAGCTGTGGAGTCCACGAGTAATTACAAAGTTTGGGACAAAAAATCCCCATCTTTTTGCACTAAGAAACTACATCCACAACCCCAAAAAACACCTAAAAAACAAAAAAAAAACTCCACTGGTCCACTGATAAAACATTCTAAAAAGTAGCAACTGATCTGGAAGAAGGAGCAGAACAATATCTAGGTGGGAGCTTACCTGCCCCCAAGAAATATATTTGAATCCAAAGTGACAGAGAGACTTTCTGACTCTATCTCAATGCCATCAAGCTGGCAGATCTAGAATCCGGATGAAAAATGGACCTTAAAATACAAGGTCTGGATGCAAATGAAGCTTTCAATGAGAGAAACTGGATATAAGAACCAAATCTGCATACCAAATTTTGCAGGAACAAGCTGGAAATCAGAATCACCAAAACTCTTCCTGCCAGATTGTGGCAATCACCAAGGAAAAAAGACCAGCGATAGAAAAAAATATAGGCTAGCCAAAATGAACACTGAACTACCAAAGCATCAACAAACACATTTGAAAGATTCCTGGACCTACACAGTACATGGTAAATTGTAAGACTGAACCGAAAAAGTCATCATAACTATCTTTGGGTGATCCCAAACACCTATTAATTGATTAAACAAAACCAGATGAAGAGACCTCTCTTACAGATGGAAAAATAACTGATAAAAACTGTTCCCAGTTGACCAGTCCTGGAATATGAACAGCAGAAATCAGATAGCTTTTAGCTTCTGCGCATTAAAGAATTTGAATCACTATCTGCGTAACAAGGGAACTGTAAGTTCCTTTTTTAAGAGGCCAAACTTGAAGGGCCATGAATATTGCATGGAGTTCTAAAACATTAATAGGTAACCTCGCCTCCAGAGGGGAACAACTCCTAGTGCCTTCTGAGACCCCCAGGCGGCCCCCTATTCTGAAAAAACTTGCATCTGTAGATTAGACCAAGAAGGATGAACAAAATAAGCCCTCTGCATAAACATCTAATAGTTTAGCCACCAAGACTTGTTCTGGAATGTAAATTA
Source organism: Bombina bombina (assembly GCF_027579735.1). NCBI lineage: Eukaryota > Metazoa > Chordata > Amphibia > Anura > Bombinatoridae > Bombina > Bombina bombina. The sequence goes on along the minus strand of NC_069504.1, from coordinate 536,004,501 downwards.
ATCCTCTGAGACAACGGAGTATAGTCCCTGCATCATTGGCAAATAATAAAAAGCTGAAGAGGGCTCATATGAAAGTGATAAAATGTAATAGCATCCGAGACCAGACACATCTATGTAAAAAGCGACTGAAGGAAGAAGCAGAGACTGAAGGTTCTAACAGGCAAACACCAGCTTTAACTGTCTTTGCTCCATCAAAGAAAGTCTCATAGAAACTTAATTTTTTTAACCCCCAGAAAAGAAACCGTAATCTGAGAAACAAATAAACTGTTTGAAAAATAACTTTCCAACAATGTTGTAGAAGAAATAACAACAGCCTGTAGGAGTAAAATACTGTCAAATGTAAAGATGAAGTTTGAACCAAGATATCATCCAGGTCAGGAAACACAGCAATACTCTGAGACCTGATTACAGATAAGAGGGTATCGAGAACCTTGGAGAATATATGGAAAATGCTTGTCCAAAAAAGCAAACCTCAGAAACAGATGGGGTCTCTTGAAATAAGAACACATAATGTAAGCACCCTTAAAATCTATTGTGGACATTAACTGACCACATAGAATAGTCCAAATATTTTTAATTTTGAAAGTAGGAACTTGAGAAACTTGTTCAGAGTTTGACCTAAAAGTTCCCTCCTTGGAAAAACAAATAGGTTGGAGTTCCCATCTACCTGTGCCTTTACGCGGTTTATAGGAACATTGGACAAAAAAAAAATACCTTGGCAGGTCTTAATCTGAAAATATTTAATATCCTTGAATATATTAATTAAAAACCCAAGGAACCTATGCAGAAGCTTCCAGAAAGTGGCAAAAGCTACCCCTACCAGAACCTTTGGATCGGGGCCCAGGGAAAAAGCAGAAAGAAGGTTTGTAAATACCAGGTAAATTAAAGGTACAGAAAACACCTTGCAATTACACAATGTTTCTGTTATTTTACTGTAGAAAATTATATCAGCTAAGTCTTAACATTTTTAAAACAAGTTAGCATCCTCTTTACTGAAATTATCTATAGCTAAATTCCACCCGCCTTATTAGAAGGGGCCAATCTGGGCTTGAGTCTGCAGACAACAAGGCTAGCTACAGTCATACTGTTCGTATAAAATGGATTGTTTTGCAGTGCATTTAAGTTCTGAAAATGAGAATATTCTTGTTTTTTAGAGCTAAATTACATGAAAAGGGGGAAAATAAATAATGAAAGTATATTGCAAAGTTATTTCATTACAAATAACTAAACATTTTCTGTAAAAACCTCAATGTGTCTGTTTCTGTAAAAACCTCAATACTGTCCCTTTAAGTAACAGCAAAGCAGTGCAAAGTACTGTATAAAAACTGAAAGGCTAATCTTATTTTCTTCAGTACCACTACCTTAACAACTAATATAATTTTAAAAGATATATCTGCATATTATTATATTATTAGGCTAATCTCTGCTTTGAATACATAATTAATTCTATCTAGCATTTATTTAGTGCTTAATGTCCCTTTAATTCTTACTTACTTTAACTGATGCAGGTAAGATATTATTAAATGTACTTATGTGAAGAGATGTCTGTTGCATGAATAATGAATAATCGCTAAACATCAGTACAGCTGCTAATACACAAAGGCTCAAAACAGGAACTATAAAACTAAGTGATGAACCTGCATTACACATGGGTGTAACACAAAACACTGGTGTAGCAATTGATTTGGGACTGAAATTCACCACTTGGCAGCAAAACTGTTGGAAGCTAACTATTTTTTTATTTGTTTTCAAGAAAATACAATTAGTGGGTATATAGAGCAGAAATTAAATGGTCTACTTTTAAATCAGCCGTACGCAAATGTTAAATTTAAAGATATGGCTCATTGTCTAAATGTAGAACTCTTAAGCTCTTGCTAAATTCATGTAAAATTCATATTAACAAACAAATGGCTAGATTACGAGTTTTGCGGTATGAGTGAAAACGCAGCGTTAAGGCTCTTTTTCACTACCGATGGTATTACGAGTTTTGCAGGTTTTTTGGCCGTAACGCAACATAACTACTGCAGTTTTCAAAAAGTTCCTTACAAGATTCATACCGTAAACTGAAAGTCAGTAGTTATGGGTTTTATGCTACAACGCCGTAACATAAAACTCATAACTAAAGTGCTAAAAAGTACACTAACACCCATAAACTACCTTTTAACCCCTAAACCGAGGCCCTCCCGCATCGCAAACACTAAAATAAAATTATTAACCCCTAATCTGTCGCTCCGGACATCGCCGCCACTAGAATAAACATATTAACCCCTAAACCTCCACACTCCTGCATCGCAAACACTAGTTAAATATTATTAACCCCTAATCTGCTGTCCCTAACATCGCTGCAACCTACATTACTGTTATTAACCCCTAATCTGCCGCCCCCAACATTGCCGCCACTATACTAAAGTTATTAACCCCTAAACCTAACCCTAGGGTTTTTTTACAGGTAAATTTGTATTTATTTTAGCTAGGTAGCTAGTAAATAGTTAATTACTATTTACTAACTAGTCTACCTAGTTAAAATAAATACAAACTTACCTGTGAAATAAAAATAAAACCTAAGCTAGCTACAATTTAACTATTAGTTATATTGTAGCAAGCTTAGGGTTTATTTTATAGGTAAGTATTTAGTTTTAAATAGGTATTATTTAGTTAATAATAGGAATTTTTTATTAGTTTTTTTTTTAATTATATTAAAGTAGGGGGTGTTAGGGTTAGGGTTAGACTTAGGGTTAGGTTTAGGGGTTTATAACTTTAGTATAGTGGCAGCGACGTTGGGGGCGGCAGATTAGGGGTTAATAAGTGTACTGTAGGTGGCGGCAATGTCGTGCGGCAGATTAGGGGTTAATAAGTGTAATGTAGGTGGCGGCGACATTGGGGGCGGCAGATTAGGGGTTAATAAGTGTAATGTAGGTGGCGGCGATGTCGGGGTGGCCGATTAGTGGTTAATAAGTGTAATGTAGGTGGCAGCGACATTGGGGGCTGTAGATTAGGGGTTAATAAGTGTAATGTAGGTGGCGGCGATGTCGGCGGCAGCAGATTAGGGGTTAATAAGTGTAATGTAGGTGTCGGCGATGTCAGGGGCAGCAGATTAGGGGTGTTTAGACTCTGGGTTTATGTTAGGGTGTTAAGTGTAAACGTAACTTTTTATTTCCCCATAGAAATAAATGGGGCTGTGTTACGGAGCTTTATGCTGCTTTATTGCAGGTGTTAGACTTTTTTTCAGCCGGCTCTCCCCATTGATGTCTATGGGGAAATCGTGCACGAGCACATAAAAGCAGCTGACTGTGGCACTGGTATTGGAGTGCGGTATGGAGCTCAATTTTGCTCAACGCTCACTTGTTGCCTGCTAACGACAGGTTTTTGTAAACCTGTAATAGCAGCGCTATAGGGAGGTGAGCGGTGACAATAACTTGCAACTTAGTATCGAGCCGCTCTTACCGCAAAACTCGTAATCTAGCCATAAGTAACAGAGCATAATTTTGTTAGTGCATTACTACACTTTCCACATACTCCCATCATGTTAGCTAATAGTAGCCAAAGGAACACAAACCCCTTCGCAACATCATTATTGATAAATCACTTCTTACATATTGAAACGTTTCCATTCTAAAAAAATCAAAATATATCTGTATGAGTTTGTTTATATATATATATATATATATATATATATATATATATATATATATATATATATATATATATATATATATATATAGTTGAATAAGAAAGTTAAACACCAAACCGGAATGTAAATCAAATGTAAATGTATGCCCCATCCAATCAATGACAATATTAGTAACCAGAGAATCCCCAAATGACTCAATAAAATGTTGTGTTAAAATTTCCACTCTCCTTATATTAGTATATTAGTAGTATGTATGATTGAGCACGAACGTGACTTGGAGGTAAATCTCTCTCAGACACAGATGGCTGAACAAACTTTGGCAGTCTATATGCAGTCGCTAACTTATAGATAGCAGTCAATACTGTAGCGGTAATAAACCGTATAGACTCACCACACCATTAGATTCACATTGTCCAAACAAGTTCACGTTCAATCGGTCACAAATACTCCGAGCCGATCAGCGTACAATCACTCCTAGCCGCTCTCGTCTGCAGCGGCGTGTGTATGGCTACAGGAGGTGTGTCCGGTCACGTCTGGTCCTCAACCAATGGGGATAGTTGAATCACGAACTGTAATCCACTCTGGATATGGGGCAATTTGGGAGCTCCCTGAGCCTATGGTATGCCTGGTCTTGAGGTAGGCAGCAAACAAAAAAGGAATTATACCAAGGCAGATGGTTAAGTTAAAAGTCTAATCTTTATTGCAAAATCCAAACTGGATCCATTAAAACCAGGAGATCCAAGTAAAACAAGCACACTTGCAGGGAGTACAATTATGCTGACATGTTTCAGCTCAAGGCCGTAGTCGTAGTTAACTTAGGCCTAGATTTGGAGTTTGGCAGTAACCATGAAAACCAGCGTTATAGGCTCCTAACGCTGGTTTTAGGCTACCGCCGGTATTTGGAGTCATTCAAAAAAGGGTCTAACGCTCACTTTTCAGCCGTGACTTTTCCATACCGCACATCAATTGCGTATCCTATCTTTTCAATGGGATCTTTCTAACTCCGGTCTGAAGTGAGTGTTAGAATTCTAACGACAAAACTCCAGCCGCAGAAAAAAGTCAGTAGTTAAGAGCTTTCTGGGCTAACGCCGGTTTATAAAGCTCTTAACTACTGTGCTCTAAAGTACACTAACACCCATAAACTACCTATGTACCCCTAAACCGAGGCCCCCCCACATCACCGACACTCGATTAATTTTTTTAACCCCTAATCTGCCGACCGCCACCTATGTTATATATCCGATCAGCCAATAGAATGCGAGCTCAATCTGATTGGCTGATTGGATCAGACAATCGGATTGAACTTGATTCTGATTGGCTGATTCCATCAGCCAATCAGAATATTCCTACCTTAATTCCAATTGGCTGATAGAATCCTATCAGCCAATCGGAATTCGAGGGACGCCATCTTGGATGACGTCATTTAAAGGAACCGTCATTCGTCGTTCAGTCGTCGGCCAGGATGGATGTTCCGCGTGGGAGGTCTTCAGGATGCTGCTGCTCCGCTCCGGATGAATGACGATAGAAGATGCCTCTTGGATGAAGACTTCAATCGGATGGAAGACCTCTTCTGCCCAGCTTGGATGAAGACTTCTACCGGATGGAGGACCTCTTCTTGCTCCGCTTGGATGAAGAATTTGGCTCGGCTGGGTGAAGACGACTCAAGGTAGGGAGATCTTCAGGGGCTTAGTGTTAGGTTTATTTAAGGGGGGTTTGGGTTATATTAGGGGTATGTGGGTGGTGGGTTGTAATGTTGGGGGGGGGTATTGTATGTTTTTTTTTACAGGCAAAAGAGCTGAACTTCTTGGGGCATGCCCCGCAAAGGGCCCTGTTCAGGGCTGGTAAGGTAAAAGAGCTTTGAACTTTAGTAATTTAGAATACGGTAGGGCATTTTTTTATTTTGGGGGGCTTTGATATTTTATTAGGGGGCTTAGAGTAGGTGTAATTAGTTTAAAATTGTTGTAATATATTTCTAATGTTTGTAAATATTTTTTTATTTTTTGTAACTTAGTTCTTTTTTATTTTTTGTACTTTAGTTAGTTTATTTCATTGTATTTATTTGTAGGAATTGTATTTAATTTATTTATTGATAGTGTAGTGTTAGGTTTAATTGTAGATAATTATAGGTATTTTATTTAATTAATTTATTGATAGTGTAGTGTTAGGTTTAATTGTAACTTAGGTTAGGATTTATTTTACAGGTAAATTTGTAATTATTTTAACTATTTTAGCTATTAAATAGTTCTTAACTATTTAATAGCTATTGTACCTGGTTAAAATAAATACAAAGTTACCTGTAAAATAAATATTAATCCTATAATAGCTATAATATCATTATAATTTATATTGTAGCTATATTAGGATTTATTTTACAGGTAAGTATTTAGCTTTAAATAGGAATAATTTATTTAATAAGAGTTAATTAATTTTGTTAGATTAAAATTATATTTAATTTAGGGGGGTGTTAGTTTTAGGGTTAGACTTAGCTTTAGGGGTTAATACATTTATTAGAATAGCGGTGAGCTCCAGTCGGCAGATTAGGGGTTAATAATTGAAGTTAGGTGTCGGCGATGTTAGGGAGGGCAGATTAGGGGTTAATACTATTTATTATAGCGTTAGTGAGGCGGATTAGGGGTTAATAACTTTATAATAATAGCGGTGCGGTCTGCTCGGCAGATTAGGGGTTAATAAGTGTAGGCAGGTGGAGGCGACGTTGTGGGGGGCAGATTAGGGGTTAATAAATATAATATAGGGGTCGGCGGTGTTAGGGGCAGCAGATTAGGGATACATAGGGATAATGTAAGTAGCAACGGTTTACGGAGCGGCAGATTAGGGGTTAATAATAATATGCAGGGGTCAGCGATAGCGGGGGCGGCAGAATAGGGGTTAATAAGTGTAAGGTTAGGGGTGTTTAGACTCGGGGTACATGTTAGAGTGTTAGGTGCAGACGTAGGAAGTGTTTCCCCATAGGAAACAATGGGGCTGCGTTAGGAGCTGAACGCGGCTTTTTTGCAGGTGTTAGGTTTTTTTTCAGCTCAAACAGCCCCATTGTTTCCTATGGGGGAATCGTGCACGAGCACGTTTTTGAGGCTGGCCGCATCCGTAAGCAACTCTGGTATTGAGAGTTGAAGTTGAGTTAAATATTCGCTACGCTCCTTTTTTGGAGCCTAACGCAGCCATTCTGTGGACTCTCAATACCAGAGTTATTTTAAAGGTGCGGCCAGAAAAAAGCACGCGTAGCTAACGCACCCCTTTGGCCGTGAAGTTGGCATTTTCTCTGAGAATTTTCGTTCAGAAGTAACGGGACATTCAGTATAGACACCTGTCTGAATTGTACAGCATCTTATGTGATCTACCTATTGACATGCATAGAATGTCACCTTCAATATGTATGTTTAACCACTACTGATGCCAATACACGTATTAGGAATCATCTTTCAACTATCAAAATAGGAGAAGCAAGCACACCACTTGTTAAACATTTTGTTCATGTACACCAGAAAAGCAATAGGACATTTAGATAGCAACTAATTGAACTAATTTTTAAATTACAGACATGGATGCCCAGAGGCCTTAACTCTGAATATTATTTGATCAACTATTGGAAATAAAATCCCAGTAATTCTTTTACTTTTTCTATAAGCTAACCTGTGGCATCTCTCTCTTCCCAATCAAGCATACATTATGGAGATAAATGTTTGTATCACCTTAATACTCCATGTACCCAAATGCCATTGGAGGCTATATGCGTGTATGTATACATATATATAAATATATATATATATATATATATATGTATACAGCCAAATGTATATGTATGCATAAGTTTATACATATATTTATTTGCAGCTTGACATATAATACATGTAGTATTATGTGATATATTAGCGTAGGTAGTTTTTCTTTGACTCAATATATATATAATAAATATAATTTTATATATATTTCTTTTTAGGCCCTGCACCCTTCCCCTTATGTTTCATCACCTTAAGGTGCAATATATGGTTACAACCACTCACTTCTATGTATAATACATCAGTTATTTCCCCCATTTATATATTTAGGTTTATATCCAGCTTCTACATTTTAGATACTTTTTGTATTAGCCATATATATTGATACTGTATAGTATCGGAGGGTAGTTCAATAAATTCAACTCAAGTGTTTAATGTACATATATAAATAGAGTATCTGTTCTAAGGGTCTGTTGTACATATTTTTATATTTTCTTGATGTACAAGAATTGTAATAAGTCGTGAATTTGTACATAAGTATGCAACTTTCATCTATAATTAATTAGCATCTAATGCATTTCAGCATTATTTCCACTGATCCATTACAGTCATATAAAATGATATTCATTACATTATATGTACTTATTCATTTTGTTTCTCTCTTCTTTAACTGTTTACTGATTAGTTTTAGTTCTTATGCCAGTTATTACTTTCCTATATTTATAGAGAAATTAAGTATTTAAGCAATTATACACTTTTATAGTGATAATTTGTAATACTGACATAGCTTTATAGTTAGTGTTTAATGTTAAACTGGGTTATGTACACACCCACACTGTTCGCTCTTAGGATTGGATAACAACTTACCAATGAGCTTAGAGTATTGCTCTTAAATTTCTTAACACAGGTGTATTTGTTAGCTACGACTACGGCCCTGAGCCGAAACATGTCAGCATAATTGTACTCCCTGCAAGTGTGCTTGTTTTACATGGACCTCCTGTTTTTAATGGATCCAGTTTGGATTTTGCAATAAAGAGTAGACTTTTAACTTAACCCTCTGCCTTGGTATAATTCCTTTTTTTATATATATAATGGCTATGGTCAAGGGCCCACAATATTCCAATGTGGGCAACAAGATGGAACAAAAGTAAACCTTATCCAGCAACCCCATATTAAGCCTTAATAAAAAAATATGTAAGAGCCTACAAATCCTCAAATAGACACTACCACAGATATCTGGAAATAATAAACTGATTTATTATAATGTTAACCAGTGTGCACAAAGTGAACAAAAGAAAGCACACACACACACATTAATTGGTCGAAGATACTAGCATATGCAATTCATTCATTACCCAAAGAACAGGGGTACCAAGAACAATGTATAAATTATGCCGGCAAGTCAAAGATATATATATATATACAGTATATAAATATACTGTATGAAAGGTTTATGAAAAAACTTCCACATAATACATCCTTAATATTGGACTGCAGCTTGCAAATAATCGTCAACTGGTTCCTCCTGATAAAGACCTTTGCTCCCTATGTGGTCAAACTGAAAATGTCCAAGCGGGCTAATAAACAAACACTGTTGGGGGCATAGAAAATGGTTCACATATCACCCTGTGCTTTGTCTAACACCATTACTTTTTTTTCCATAGAGCAAGTTGACATATGACAAATGAGACAGGCAAGTAGATAAATCCAACAGGGAATCAATACTGACACTGACGCTACTATCACAGTGACCTCCTCCGTGTCATACAGGTAATAGGCCACACTGCACTTTACTTTCAGCATCTCCTTCATGTTACCTGTTCTGATGAAATGACCGCTTCCACCCCATGTACCAACATGTTCTGCTACCGTTCACCGGTATGTAATAGAACCATCCTTAACCATGCATGGTAAATAGGACAGAATCCATGCAATAGTCATCGATTAATTGTGCCTGAGGAAGCCCCAAGTTACGTAGGGTGAAACACGTGTTGCAGTGTTTGTATCGGCTGGTGTCGATTTCCATGCTGTCTGGGATTACAGCGTTTTTATTATCTTTGAACCCAGGAACCTTTTGAAAGTCTCCCTATGTGAGTTAAGGGTGGTTCTTTTACATACCGGTGAACGGTAGAAGAGCATGTTGGTGCATGGAGTGATATGTGAACCATTTTCTATGCCCCAACAGTGTTTGTTTATTAGCCCGCTTGGACATTTTCAGTTTGGCCACATAGGGAGTGAAGGTCTTTATCAGGAGGAACCAGTTCAGTTTATTTGCTAGCTGCAGTACAATATTAAGGATGTATTATGTGACGTTTTTCTTATAAACCGTTTTTTACAGTATATTTATATATATATCTTTGACTTGCCGGCAAAATTTAAACATTTTTCTGGGTACCCCTGTTCTTTGGGTAATGAATGAATTGCATATGCTAGTATCTTCAACCAATTAATGTGTGTGTGGTTTTTCTTTTGTTCACTTTGTGCACACTGTTTAACATTATAATAAATCAGTATATTATTTCCAGATATCTGTGGTAGTGTCTATTTGAGGATTTGTAGGCTCTTACATATTTTTTTATTAAGGCTTAATATGGGGTTGCTGGATAAGGTTTACTTTTTGTTCCTTTTTAAAATATACATTATACATATTTTCTAAACCTCCTTGCATCTTGTTGCCCAGATTGGAATATTGTGGGCCCTTGACCATAGCCATTATATCCAGGGACAGCTGGTACAAATATTGTAAAATATATATATATATATATATATATATATATATATATATATATATATATATATATATATATATATATATACACATACAAACATGTGTGTGTGTGTAATGCACTAATAGATTATATTGCACTAGTGGGTACAATAAATAGATAAGACTTAACTTGTTTTTGTTTATGAACATTTTAGCTTCTTTTATAACAGATATGAGACTGTATAATTGCAAATTAAATAAAATTGCTTGTTCCATACAAAGAGTGAAAATACAAACAAAAAATCCCACAAATCAATAACTAATAACTAAATTAAAATGGTAATAAATAAACCATTTGGATGAATGTACTTTTAACGCTTTAAACTATTGCTATTGGGTTGAGTTTAAATAATTAAAATTATAAGGAGATATAAGAATTTAATATTATTATAATCAAAAAGATTTTTCAGTTTCATCACTGAATTTTTATAACAAACTTATTTTGCTGTGTATTTTCCAGACCAGAATATGTGTAAGTAATTAGTAACACAGTAGACTACTTTAACATTTATCAGACTCATGAAAATCATATGATGCATTGACTCCACATCATTATATATAAGCCGCAGTATTTCCTACTAATTGAAAAAGTGATGGTAACTGACCTGGAATAATGTTTTTCCATTATTGTTCAACCAATGTAAAATGGCACAAACTGATACTTGTTCAATCCCAAGACCTAGTTTACAAACTTCTTTCTTAATGGGGTAAAATCATATAAATAAAGCAAATAAATTCATTTTTTTATTATCATTCTCTTTATATCAGGTGTGCTCAAAAGGTAGATTAACATACTGGTAGATCTGTAAATTAACATTTATAGATTTAGATGTAGCCACTTCCCTCTCAGCTAGTAGTAGTTAATATTAAAGGCACACTAAACCCAATCTTGCTATCTTTTTAAAAAGCAGGAATGTAAAGCTTAAAGGGACAGTCAAGTATAAATTAAACTTTCATTATTCAGATAGGGCTTTTAATTTTAATTGACTTTCCAATTTACTTTTATCATCAAATTTGCTTTTTTTCTCTTGGTATTCTTAGTTTAAACTAAACATAGGTAGGCTCATATGCTAATTTCTAAGCCTTTGAGGGCTGCCTCTTATCACATGCTTTTTAAATCTCTTTTCAACACAAAGAGACAGAAAGTACACGTGGGCCATATAGATAACACTGTGTTCAGGCACAGGGGGTTATTTAAGATCTAGCACAATACAATGCTAAATTTAAGACAATAGATAATAAACAGTCACAGTCATGTGATCAGGGGGTTGGAAGAAGGTTCCTAGATACAAGGTAATCACAGAGGTAAAAAGTATATTAATATAACTGTGTTGGTTATGCAAAACTGGGGAATGAGTAATAAAGGGATTATCTATCTTTTAAAACAATAACAATTCTATGGTTGACTGTCCCTTTAAGAGTCGGCCCATTTTTGGTTGAGAACCTGGGTTATGCTTGCTTATTGGTTTTCTAAATGTAGCCACTAATAAGCAAGCGCTATCAAGGGTGCTGAATTTAAAATGGGCCAGCTCATAAGCTTTACATTCCTTCTTTTTAAATAAAGATAGCAAGAGAACAAAGAAAAATTGATAATAAGAGTAAATTAGAAAGTTGTTTAAAATTGCATGCTCTATCTGAATCATGAAAGAAAAAATATGGTTTAGTATCCATTTAATGTTAAAATATGTTTTGCCCTACAACAGTGGCCTCATTTAAAAATGTACAAGACAGCTCAGATTAAAAGTAATGTGTCTTATTAGAGCTTGGGCGCCACTGATCTATATCTTAAAAGACCACTCCATTTAACCAGATCTTCATACGCATATCAATGGTAAAACAAATATTTTCATAGCAATTCAGTCTTCCATTTGATTGTTTTTATAGTGTGAATGCTATCATTCAAATCAAATGTTTCATTCAAATACAGAATGCAATACTTGATTGTTCAAATTAAACAATATTCAATACATTGTAGACTACGTTTTGACATCAAGGGTTTCTAAACTATTGAACTTAACACGTATTAGTCTTAGAAAATGGCCTTCATTTTTTCCATAATCATTTCCTGCTAAATTTTTAAACGTTCTGTGGCTTGAATGGTCTTATAGATTGCAAGAAGTATTTATTTTCAATTATATAATGGAAGGAAATAAAGAGACAATGTATTCAAGCAAGAAGCTGGTGCAGGAACACCCTTTCAAATGGACTGCGCTCTTTCCCAACACCCACTTGGAGGTTGCTGACTCTGGATTACATAGCTTTCCTATAACCAATAGTGGAATATTAAAAATTTCAATATAGGTGGTGGTTTCAACCTGCAAAAAACATGTTTATCACCCCCTGTTTTTTACTATGAAGTTTGCAACCCTCAGTGAGTTGGATTAAAACAGCTAACAGAGATGCTGTTTGACATCTGTGAGCTGTATTTAAACCAATGGTAAACTTGATTTTGGGCGTCTTAACAAGAGAACAGGACAGGGCTACAGTTTAAGAAAACAAGGCCTACATTGACCATGTATGAATTGACCAAAGGACGTAGTGATATTTTTACTGTGATAAAAGTTTTATAACTTTGAAGCCTAGCTTATACATCAACTTCAACACAGTCTTCACTTTAAACCTAGTACTGACAGCTTGATAAATGTAAATAAATATGTATATAGGTTTTTGCTGCCTTTTCCTCTTTTCACGTCTTTCTATAATGAAAGTTAATTTGTATTCATTTAAAAAAAAAAAAAAGATTTTAGATCTGCATGGCGTTAACCTGCCAATAAGCAATGGAGTTCTAATTACCAAATTACAATATTTTTTTTTTTTAGTACTTAAAAGAGATGTTAATAAGCAAAAATGTATGCTTTCAAAAGTAGTATAACTAACAAACTAGAAAACATGCATTTGAACATGGATTTTTGTTTTTGAACCATTAAATACAGTTGAAATGCATAATCAAGAAGTGCATCATGGGGGGCGGAGCTAAAGTAACTAGACGCACACTGCAGTAGCTCCCGGCTTCAACAGGAATTTTGGGGGTTCTTCTTCACCTGATAGCCCATAACAAGTGAGAGATGTACTCTAAACCCCTACCTAACAGCCTGCTATAGGATTTGAGGAAGACCCGGGAGATTTTTCACAGCCCACTGTCGGGACGACTCATTGCAGCCTAGCTACGAGGTGGTACAAACATGGAGGATCCCCACATGGCTATCCTAGCCCTCTTTGAAGAGAATGACTGTAATCTCAAGAGCAGACTAGACCGGCTTATTTTGATTGTTACACAATGGGATGCAGAAGAAGACAGCGCTGAGTCTTGTGAAATAGCGGCTGTGGCTCCTTGCATACACAAGATTGTTACCCAGGGGACTTCCACTCGACATCCTCTATCGGAGACAGCCTACCCTTCAGAAACTGCTCCAGCCCACGGGAGCAGCGGACACTTACCATATACCTCTGTCCTGGGTGATGTGGTCGATGCTTGGGAACTAAATATGATCTATATGTGCCTGCAGAAGGGAACAGCTGTGGGGAGCACTGAAGACGGGGTCCCTGAGATGATTGGAGAAGGGTTTGTGGTTGTGTCTGAACAGGAGGTTACAACTCCAGAGGCAAATTACCCTGCCAGATGGGCTCTGTCTTTCCACTGCCTGGACTTGCAGTGCAGTCGCTCCGCTATACATATGTTTGTGCTGGCTTCTCAGGGTCCCGGAGAGATTGGCTGTGCCAGCATAAAAGCTGGAGTTGGGTGACAATTTTATTGCGGCAGTGGATGCCAAACGTTTTGGATCTCAGACGCTCCTAATTAAGTTTAATGCTTGGACCCATTAAATTACTTTATAATAGTTGAAACCGAGGAATCTGATTTCATGAAGACTAATATCTGAAAATGTGTAGATTTTGTAACTGAGCCCTCTTGTTGTTTATATTATGTGTATAACTAATGGAGATGTAATAGTAATAGTTGTAAATGCTTAGTTACCTAAACATATTTGTTACCTTTAATATGCTCTACAATATCTTGTACCACACTGCTAATTGTTCCTGCCCTTTATTATGTCTTTACTGTAGGAAGTTATTTACTTTTCATATATAGACTGCTTCTCTCACATATTTGCTGAAGTCTGAATGCATTCTTACTGACTAATGTGTGAATCTGTACTGCGAAGAGATGTTTTGAGTGTTTCATTTTTCTAAGCTAGACCCTGGCATTATATAAATGTACAGCAGGGGGTGATGCCTTTAGTGATGCATTGTTAATTTGAGTCAACCCCCATTACATATATCTGTGAGTATAACTTAGCTAGTATCCTCATGTCTAGTTTTAGTCTGTGTTTAACTACTACATTGCTACTCTATCTTTTCTAGTGCAGTCAGAATATAATAGTTAGAGCACAACTTTCAAATAGTCCTGAAGCAACCACTACAGTAGGTACTAATGTTTATATGGACTCTGTTGTTTATAGTGTATCTATGTTTATGCGTTTAGAGTCCGTCACAACAAGACTGTTTACCTATCTATTGCACAGGCCAGCAGTTGAGGGGAAATAAAATAATAGTCTCTTCTCCACCCCTCCGCCTCCCCCCCCCTCTTCAATGCGGTAAGGGATGAGTAACTTATCCTCTGCATTACTTTATTGGCAGAGTTTTGTAGTCTTTGCCCAGTCTGAAGAGCCCTGATTAAAGCTTTCTCCCATATATTCAATGAAAGGCTCTTCAGGCCCTAAATATAAAGAAAGTTTATAGTGTCTACCAGTGTGCCCTCTAAGGCTAGTTTTGTGAGCGGCCCAGCAGTGAAAACAGTTAATTAGAGCAATTATCAAACACTGCACAATGCAGCCTGCAAGGTAAGGTTCCCTTATTAACTGTTTCACTGCTGTGCCGCTCACAAAACTGGCCTTAGAGGGAACACTGGTGTCTAAATTTATGTTCCTTACTATTTTTACATTTAGGATGTCTATCCCATTCTACTAGGCTTTCCTTGATTCTGGGCATATGCCTAGGACTGATAGCTTTATCAGAGTAATTTCCATTTCAGAAAGCTCATTGATATTATCCTATTGTATTTGAAGTGATACCTGAAGAATGTTTGGACGTAGCCCTTTATTCAGTTTACCTTACACAATGCTAACTGACACTATCTAGGTTTGAGCTTGGTGTCATCTCTGTAATTTAGAGAGTGAGGTCCCGCCAGTGGATCTAGATGTCTTTGATGACACAACAAACTTTTAAAATTTAAAATGAGGAACTGAAAAGTTTGGCTGTTAGGATTATTGTTTATTGTATTACTATGGTGCTAACTTTTGAGATACTGTCTGTACCTTTATTTGCCATGTATGTAATAGTGTGTTATGTTTCTTCAATAAAAAGAAGAAAAAAAAAAAAGTGCATCATAAAAAGTAAAGGAAATTCCACTTACTTCTTGATAAAGCCCAGAAGGGTGAAACGTGTTGAATGGGACCTGCTACACTATACTAAACTTCATTTACCACAGTCACAAAGCTGTGTGACCCTGCAACTTTAAACTTTTCTCCTGACCCTGCAAGTTAAAATCTACCTTTGGTAACTTCAGGGAACATGGTGTTACTGCTAAACACTGACCAAAGATTTCTTCAAACCTCAAGAAGTCTGAGGGAACCCAGATGAAAGTAATATTTGGGCTATAAGAAGAAAGGAAAACAAAAAAGGATAACTACATCACCAGAACGGATCATCACCCCTGACCTCTGAATCAAAGAGAAGGTCAGGTGACTTATCAGAAGCACCAGGATCTAACAGTCTATGAATCCCTCACAGTGAAAAATATCAGCGGTTGCAACCAGGACAGATTAAGGCTCTACACTAATTTGCACTGCAGTTTTTAAATCACGCAAACTGAACTTTAAAGACATCAAGGTATTCATATCCTAAATTAACCATTTCAATTAACCACGATTGTTTTGGCACTAAAATCAGAATAACGGCTGTTTTTTGCCTTTTAACTATCCAGCACACCTGAGCCAATTATATGTCCAAAGAGAGTAACTGTGTAACTTTATAACGGTATTTGTTACCAAAGAACTGCAAAGCTGTTATTCTAAATTTCTAATCACAGTTGTATCAAAGCAGTTACGCTCACCTTCTAATTACAGTTGAATAAATTTGAACATCAGCGCTGAATCTATTTGCTTTGAATATATTAAGATTGATACATTTGTGCCTTTTAAATATTCAATTCACCAATTTGTTGCTTACCATATGTTATCTATAGAATTAATTCTTTTATACCTGGAATTCTAGGGTTTATAAATATATGGTTCTAGTCTGTTTTTATAAGTGTTGTATAAGGGAGACGTCCCTTTATTAATTAGGAATAGCATTTGCTGTTGTTTTTATGTGTTATAAGCCATTTTTAAATAAACAAGATTGTATAATACATTAGTTAGATTGGCATCATCATTTCCAAGCTTTTTTAGCGCTGCTAAATAAAGCCCATTTTTTTCTCTTATCCACAATTTAGTTCTCTTTGAGGGAAGAACTTTTTTAGCAGCAGGAATCCACCTTTAGGCGCTCCTATCACACTACACATAAATTGAGCTTGGTGTCATCTCTGTAATTTAGAGAGTGAGGTCCCACCAGTGGATCTAGATGTCTTTGATGACACAACAAACTTTTAAAATTTAAAATGAGGAACTGAAAAGTTTGGCTGTTAGGATTATTGTTTATTGTATTACTATGGTGCTAACTTTTGAGATACTGTCTGTACCTTTATTTGCCATGTATGTAATAGTGTGTTATGTTTCTTCAATAAAAAGAAAGAAAAAAAAAAGTGCATCATAAAAAGTAAAGGAAATTCCACTTACTTCTTGATAAAGCCCAGAAGGTTGAAACGCGTTGAATGGGACCTGCTACACTATACTAAACTTCATTTACCACAGTCACAAAGCTGTGTGACCCTGCAACTTTAAACTTTTCTCCTGACCCTGCAAGTTAAAATCTACCTTTGGTAACTTCAGGGAACATGGTGTTACTGCTAAACACTGACCAAAGATTTCTTCAAACCTCAAGAAGTCTGAGGGAACCCAGATGAAAGTAATATTTGGGCTATAAGAAGAAAGGAAAACAAAAAAGGATAACTACATCACCAGAACGGATCATCACCCCTGACCTCTGAATCAAAGAGAAGGTCAGGTGACTTATCAGAAGCACCAGGATCTAACAGTCTATGAATCCCTCACAGTGAAGAATATCAGCGGTTGCAACCAGGACAGATTAAGGCTCTACACTAATTTGCACTGCGGTTTTTAAATCACGCAAACTGAACTTTATAGACATCAAGGTATTCATATCCTAAATTAACCATTTCAATTAACCACGATTGTTTTGGCACTAAAATCAGAATAACGGCTGTTTTTTGCCTTTTAACTATCCAGCACACCTGAGCCAATTATATGTCCAAAGAGAGTAACTGTGTAACTTTATAACGGTATTTGTTACCAAAGAACTGCAAAGCTGTTATTCTAAATTTCTAATCACAGTTGTATCAAAGCAGTTACGCTCACCTTCTAATTACAGTTGAATAAATTTGAACATTAGTGCTGAATCTATTTGCTTTGAATATATTAAGATTGATACATTTGTGCCTTTTAAATATTCAATTCACCAATTTGTTGCTTACCATATGTTATCTATAGAATTAATTCTTTTATACCTGGAATTCTAGGGTTTATAAATATATGGTTCTAGTCTGTTTTTATAAGTGTTGTATAAGGGAGACGTCCCTTTATTAATTAGGAATAGCATTTGCTGTTGTTTTTATGTGTTATAAGCCATTTTTAAATAAACAAGATTGTATAATACATTAGTTAGATTGGCATCATCATTTCCAAGCTTTTTTAGCGCTGCTAAATAAAGCCCATTTTTTTCTCTTATCCACAATTTAGTTCTCTTTGCGGGAAGAACTTTTTTAGCAGCAGGAATCCACCTTTAGGCGCTCCTATCACACTACACATAAATTGAGCTTGGTGTCATCTCTGTAATTTAGAGAGTGAGGTCCCGCCAGTGGATCTAGATGTCTTTGATGACACAACAAACTTTTAAAATTTAAAATGAGGAACTGAAAAGTTTGGCTGTTAGGATTATTGTTTATTGTATTACTATAATGCTAACTTTTGAGATACTGTTTGTACCTTTATTTGCCATGTATGTAATAGTGTGTTATGTTTCTTCAATAAAAATAAAATAAAATAAAAAAAGTGCATCATAAAAAGTAAAGGAAATTCCACTTACTATGACTTTTAAATGTGCAGTAGATTTTTTTTTGACAGACTTCAAAATTTATTTCAGATTGTTGGTCCCCTTTTTCACATGACAGCCATCAGCCAATCACAGACTCTTAAAATATACATAGTGAACTCTTACACATGGTTAGTATTAGCTAGTGCCTCAGAAAGTGTGCATATAAAAATACTTTACAAATTTAAAATGGAAATAAATTGGAAATAATCTGTGATTACAAATGTTAGCATATTCACAAATATGTTTTATTGTGCATAGCAATTTAGCAATAGTAATACATATACCATCAGTGTCTCCTTTTATTGCACAATAGTATATTGATGTTATGATGGACACAGTAGTTCCTGTCAAAAATTCTGATGAATTAAAAAGAATCTATCAACACATTAAGATAAAATAAATAATGTGTAAAACTGGAATAGATACACCAAACTGCCTGTTTGATTCAGTCAAATTGTGTTCCTGCATAAAAATATATGTAATTATCATATTGGGCTTTTATCTTTGAATTTGACAACCATTCTGTTATCTAACCACAAACAAATAAAGTGTTTCATTTTTTTTATCTGTACCCTGTTATCACAGTTGCAAAGTTAAATCAATGTTTGAAGGGTATCTCTCCACCAAGGAATACTTTTTTCCACAGTGTGTAAATGAATGTAGCTTTAATTAGCTGATAACGGACCTATTGAATCTGGTGTGATGCTATCCACTTCAATGTCAGCCTGACCTGCAATTCCAAGATGATAACGGACATGTAAAGCAATATTTATTTATGAAAGATTATACTTTAAAAAAAAAAAAATTATCATGATACTTCCTCCCACTATATAAAGGGTTAACTATTAATCACCAATGATTTGCTATTCCAGTGCAGGTTTTATGTTTATGTTTTGTCAGCATCATATTAAAACAATACATTCAGGTTGTAAAGAGATGGCCTTTGGATATTCTTAAAACAGACACTGCAGGATAAAGTATTCAAATGAAATGCTCCCTGTGCTTGAAACAATGTGTGACTGGTTCTTTGTTTTGTACAGCATGAGCTTACTGCTGTCACACAGACTAACCCATACCTGTCTCAGGTGAGGAAGATGGTTTGCATATGTGGACAGTTTAAAAGTGAATTTAAAGGGATATTAAACTGCTGTGCACAACTACAAAATAATAATAACTACTAACTGTGTTATTGCATTTAATCTTGTTCCTGCTCTTTTCAATTCAGTTTTCTTGTTTTAATAGCTTAAAGGTGCCAGATAGGAAGCACCATCTCTTCTTACTGGGGGTCGCCATCTTGGAGCTGAAGTATTCTCACAGCCTGTGACAGAAGCATTGTGCATTTAAATATCAATGAGGTTGTCAACTTTTTGATAACTTTATCATGCACCCTAGCTTGAAGTACTTTATACAAAGTAGGAGTTGTATATTTGTGCAGCTGTTCAATTGCTCTATATCATTGTTGAGTGTTTTTTAAAAATATATTTTGCGTAACTGTAAAACTGTTTAAAAAATGCAAAAAAATGTAAAACTCACATAATGGGGCCGATTTATGAAAGTGCTAGCGGATATGATACGATGTAGCGCATCATGTCCGCCGCATCGATAAATGCTGACAGCGTAAGCTGTCGGCATTTATCATTGCACAAGCAGTTCTTGTGAACTGCTTGTGCAATGCAGCCCCCAGCATATTCGCGGCCAATCGGCCGCTAGCAGGGGGTGTCAATCAGCCCGATCGTATATTGATGTCAACAGCTTTAGAGCAGGCGGACCAGTAAAGAAGACCGCTGCTTCATAACTGCTGTTTCCGGCGAGCCTGAGCTCCATTCCGAGTTTGATCATTTGGCCCCAATGTATCATGTGCACTAACTCCAAACCAATGATACAGCTGTAAAAAAGTGTGAAACATTACTGATGAGTGAGTATGCGCTGCTTCTGTCACTGGCTGTGAGAATACTTAAGCTCCAAAATGGCGGTTCCCAGTATGAAGAGGTGGAGCTTCAGTATCTGGCACTTTTAAGCTATTAAAATAGGAGAACTGATTTGAAAAGAGCTGCAGGAACAAGATGAAATGCCATACCACAGTGAGCAGTTACTATTCTTTTATATTTTGTGAATATAGGGCCTTCAAAAGCAAAATGAAAATGCCCTAGTATGTAAGAGCATTTTATTATTTCACTATTGATTGTATTTAACTATGATCTAGTTTCCACTGCTGGTGTAAATTGTGTAAACTGGGGTGACATAAGTCATCTTTATAGACTTTAATGGAGACACAATGTTTCCACCAGTTTCCACAGTTTACAACAGCAATGGAAACTAGGCCTATGTGTTTAACCCATACAAAAGTTTTGCGTTAGAGGCTATGCGATGCTAACCAGTAGTTTATGCTCACCGCTCACTTACAGATAGCGCTGTAAACCCAGCGTTAACCCTCAAAAAAGTAATCGGAGAGCAAAATTTTGCTGCACATCTCCCCTCAATACCAGCACTGCTTACGTTAGCGGTGAGCTCGCTGAACGTGCTCGTGCACGATTTCCCCATACGAATCAATGGGGGAGAGCCGGCTGAAAAAAAACACCTGCAAAAAAGCAGCGTTTAGCTCCTAATGCAGCCCCATTGATTCCTATGGGGAAAATAAATTTATGTCTACACCTAACACCCTAACATGAACCCCGAGTCTAAACACCCCTAATCTTACACTTATTAACCCCTAATCTGACGCCCCCGACATAGTCGACACCTACATTATATTGATTAACCCCTAATCTGCCGCTCCGGAAACACTGCCGCGACCTACATTATACTTATGAACCCCTAATCTGCTGCCCCCAACATTGCCGACACCTACATTATATTTATTAACCCCTAATCTGCCGCCCCCAATGTCGCCGCAACCTATCTACACTTATTAACCTCTAATCTGCCGCCCCCAACGTCGCCGCCACTAAATTAAAGTTATTAACCCCTAAATCTGTCTAACCCTAACCCTAACACCCTAACAATAGGATTGAGCTGGCATTCTATTGGCTGATTGGAACAGCCAATAGAATGCCAGCTCAATCCTATTGGGTGATTGGATCAGCCAATAGGATTGAAGTTCAATCCTATTGGCTGATTGCATCAGTCAATAGGATTTTTTCTACCTTAATTCCAATTGGCTGATAGAATTCTATCAGCCATTCGGAATTGAAGGGACGCTATCTTGGATGACGTCACTTAAAGGAACCGTCATTAAGTAAGAAGACTTCGATGGAAGAAGATGCTCCGCGCCGGATATCTTGAAGATGGACCCACTCCACGCCGGATGGATGAAGATAGAAGATGCCGTCTGGATGAAGACTTCTGCCCGTCTGGAGGACCACTTCGCTCTGGCTTGGATGAAGACTTCTCCCGTCTTCGTTGAGGACTTTGGCCCGGTTGGGTGAAGACTTCTCCCGGTAAGGTGATCTTTAAGGGGTTAGTGTTAGGTTTTTTTAAGGGGGTATTGGGTGGGTTTTAGAGTAGGGTTGGTTGTGTGGGTGGTGGATTTTAATGTTGGGGGGGATTTGTACTTTTTTTTTTACAAGTAAAAGAGCTGATTACTTTGGGGCAATGCCCCGCAAAAGGCCCTTTGAAGGGCTATTTGTAATTTAGTGTAGGGCTTTTTTTATTTTGGGGGGCTTTTTTATTTTGTTAGGGGGATTAGATTAGGTGTAATTAGTTTAAACATCTTGTAATTTGTTTATTATTTTCTGTAATTTAGTGTTTTTATTTTTGTACTTTAGATTATTTTATTTAATTGTATTTAATTGTATTTAATTTAGGTAAGTCATTTAATTATAGTGTAGTGTTAGGTGTAATTGTAACTTAGGTTAGGTTTTATTTTACAGGTACTTTTGTATTTATTTTAGCTAGGTAGTTATTAAATAGTTAATAACTATTTAGTAACTATTCTACCTAGTTAAAATAAATACAAACTTGCCTGTAAAATAAAAATAAACCCTAAGATAGCTACAATGTAACTATTAGTTATATTGTAGCTAGCTTAGGGTTTATTTTATAGGTAAGTATTTAGTTTTAAATAGGAATAATTTAGTTAATGATAATTATTTTTATTTAGATTTATTTAAATTATATTTAAGTTAGGGGGTGTTAGGGTTAGACTTAGATTTAGGGGTTAATAACTTTAATATAGTGGCAATGAGGTTGTGGGCGGCAGATTAGGGGTTAATAAATGTAGGTAGGTGGCGGCGATGTTAGGAACGGCAGATTAGAGGTTATTAAAATTTAACTAGTGTTTGCGAGGCGGGAGTGCGGCGGTTTAGGGGTTAATATATTTATTATAGTGGTGGCGATGTCCGGTTCGGCAGATTAGGGGTTAAAAATTTTATTATAGTGTTTGCGATGTGGGAGGGCCTCGGTTTAGGGGTTAATAGGTAGTTTATGGGTGTTAGTGTACTTTTTAGCACTTTAGTTAAGAGTTTTATGCTACAGCGTTGTAGTGTATAGCTCTTAACTACTGACTTTTAAATGTGGTACCAGTCTTGACAGGAGAGGGTATACCGCTCACTTTTTGTCAGACTCGTAATACCGGCGCTATGCAAGTCCCATTGACAATATAAGATTCGTAATTGACGTATGTGGATTTGCGGTATTTCCAAGTCTGGCCAAAAAAATGAGCGGTACACCTGTACTTGCAAGACTCGTAATACCAGCGGGCGTTAAAAAGCAATGTTGGGACCAGCCAACGCTGCTTTTTAAGCCTAACACCAAACTCGTAATCTAGCCGATAGTTAATGTCAACTTCAGAGCAGCATTGTACTACTGGGAACTAGCTGAACATGTGCCAAGGGCATGAGACAAAAGTATGTAGCCAGCAATCACCAGCTAGCTCCCAGTAGAGAATTGTTGCTTCTTATCATATGCATACATGCTTTTCAACAAAGGATATCAAAAGTAGAAAGTACATTTGATAAGAGAAGTGAAGATAATAGTGTTTTAAAATATTTTAAATATCTGTCCAATATCAAGTGGCAAGTGATGAAAAAATTGTCATTCCTCATTTTCAGCTTCTTTTTTCTTCTCTTTCTTTAATATTTTGTTTCTTCTGCTCTACACTCTCTATCTCCATCTTGTTTTTTCTTCCCTGTACATCAACCTTTGCACATATTCCAACTTCTGTTTATAAGACAAAAAGAGAAGCCAATGGTACTACTATGATATGTAATAACCCTTATTATCCTTAATAAGCTATTCGCCAGAAAAGGGGGAGGGGAAATAGGTGCTCTGTAGTGTATTGCAACTTTCAAAAAGATTTAAAGATGAAGCAACCCAATCTTTAAAAGAAAGACTACATGAACAGCACTCAAAAGGGTTAATTATAGTGTATTGATTTAAACACACATACTCTTATTAATTGATATCAAGAAGGAATTGGCAGCAAGATGTAATGCTGAGGGATTGTGCTAATTTAATACATCTTTTATTAACAATAAAACATATAGGTTAAAATAGAAAAATAAGAATAAAAACACACTTGGGGTCTTTAAGTAGATGTGTTCAATGTAGTGAATGTAGACTACTATGGGGGCTTGTAATATACACTTGAACGGCACTAATGGTATTGTGTAATAGATTAAGCGAAAAGCTTAAATCGCATAAACTTCATAAAGCTCTAGATTGCAATTAGTACCTGTCCTGGTATACTTATGCATATACTTTAGAGGTTAAAAGTCACTAAAACTTAGTGGATCTGGTGGCTTCTTAAATAATAAGCCTCCAGCAACATTGTAACCTCATATGGATATTGTACACCTTAGGACGCTATATATCAGGTGAATCTGAGCAGGCTGTTTTAACCTAGAGATCATTAACTTTCAAGCGTGATTTAATATATATATTATAGTATTGTTAGATCATATGAGAGAATAATGTCTCCAGTAAGTTTGGTTACCAATGGTAACCTTACGAATAAGCTAAATAAGCATGTAGCAAGTTTGCTACAATCTTCATTATTGTTAAGTAACACTCTATACACGTAAACAAGTAATTTTTCATATTTATAATGTAAGCATGGGAGGAGAGGCTTATTGTTACCCTCACATTTTATCTATCACTTAGCAACCTTCTTTAGACACCATAAATCACATTCATGTGGGCTTTTCTTAATAAATCCTCCTGTTCTCTTAGGGTGTTACACCCCAATTATGTTAGATCAGAGGGTACTTGTCACTTTATAATCATAAACTGTTTACAATTACAGTTTGTTGACACTTGGGAGTACAAAGTTTATCTTATTCACGATCTATAATGATCCTTGTTCTCTTACTTGCTTTTATAAGTATTGAGAAAGTGCCTTTTTCATTATGACCGAAGCACACTAAGGGGGGTAGTTATCAACGCGTCTACTTTACCTGCCTTCATCGGTTCAATACGCCCGCCTAAGCTCGCCTACCATCGCCGCCGCGGACTTGCAAAATTTCGCCTAAGTTATCAATAAAGCTGTCAAAAAGCCGTGCACCAAGTACGGGGCGATGAGCAGCAGACTGTGAGAGTTATCACTCATCCGATCTCGCTGCTCTTTGGCTTTTTCCCAGCTTTATTGCTAGCCTGTCACTAAGCACCCACACTAAACTACACTGTTCTACCCCCTATACCGGCGCCCCCGGAGCCCCCCCAACTCAATAAAGTTATTAACCCCTAAACCGCCGCTCCTAGACCCCGCCGCAACTCTTATAAATGTATTAACCCCTAAACCGCCACTCCCGGACACCGCCGCCACCTACATGATACCTATTAACCCCTATCCTGCCCCCCCATACCGTCGCCCTCTATAATAAAGTTATTAACCCCTATCCTGATGATCCCGGACCTCGCCGCAACTAAATAAATAGTTTAACCCCTAAACCGCCGCTCCTGGACCCCGCCGCAACCTATATTAAACTTATTAACCCCTAATCTGCCTCCCTACACCGTCGCCACCTATAATAAATGTATTAACCCCTATCCTGCCCCCCCTACACCGCCGCCACTGTAATAAAATGATTAACCCCTAAACCTAAGTCTTACCCTAACCCTAAAACCCCCCTAACTTAAATATTAATTAAATAAATCTAAATAATATTTCTCTTATTAACTAAATTATTCCTATTTAAAACTAAATACTTACCTTTAAAATAAACCCTAATATAGCTACAATATAAATAATAATTATATTGTAGCTATCTTAGGATTTATTTTTATTTTACAGGCATCTTTCAATTTATTTTAACTAGGTACAATAGCTATTAAATCGTTATTAACTATTTAATAACTACCTAGCTTTAATAAAGATAAATTTACCTGTAAAATAAAAACTAACCTAAGTTACAATTACACCTAACACTACACTATACTTTAATAAATTATTCCTATTTAAAACTAAATACTTATCTGTAAAATAAACCCTAAGATAGCTGCAATGTAATTAATAATTACATTGTAGCTATTTTAGGATTTATATTTATTTTACAGGTAACTTGGTATTTATTTTAGCTAGTTAGAATAGTTATTAAAAAATTATTAACTATTTAATAGCTACCTAGCTAAAAGAAATACAAAATTACCTGTAAAATAAATCCTAACCTAAGTTACAATTAAACCTAACACTACACTATCATTAAATTAATTAAATAAATTACCTACAAATAACTACAATTAAATACAATTAAATAAACTAACTAAAGTACAAAAAATAAAAAAAGCTAAGTTACAAAAAATAAAAAAATAAGTTACAAACATTTAAAACATATTACAACAATTTTAAGCTACTTACGTCTAATCTAAGCCCCCTAATAAAATAACAAAGCCCCCCAAAATAAAAAAAATGCCCTACCCTATTCTAAATTAAAAAAGTTCAAAGCTCTTTTACCTTACCAGCCCTTAAAAGGGCCTTTTGCGGGGCATGCCCAAAAGAATTCAGCTCTTTTGCCTGTAAAAGAATAATACAACCCCCCCAACATTAAAACCCACCACCCACATACCCCTAATATAACCTAAACCCCCCTTAAATAAACCTAACACTACCCCCCTGAAGATCATCCTATCTTTAGTCGTCTTCAGCCAGCCGACCCACCGATGGAACCGAAGAGGAGATCCGGAGAGGAAGAAGTCATCATCCAAGGGGCGCTGAAGAAATCTTCCATCCGATGAAGTCATCATCCAGGCGGCGCTGAAGAAGTCTTCCATCTGATAGAAGTCTTCATCCATGTGACGTCTTCAATCTTCATCCATCCGGAGCGGAGCGGAGCCATCTTCAGACGAGCCGACGCGGAGCCCATCCTCTTCTTCCCGAAGACTACCGACGAATGGATATTCCTTTAAGGGACGTCATCCAAGATGGCGTCCCTTCAATTCCGATTGGCTGATAGGATTCTATCAGTCAATCGGAATTAAGGTAGGAAAAATCTGATTGGCTGATTGAATCAGCCAATCAGATTGAAGTTCAATCCGATTGGCTGATCCAATCAGCCAATCAGATTGAGCTCACATTCTATTGGCTGATCGGGGCATTGCCCCAAAGTAATCAGCTCTTTTACCTGTAAAAAAAATACAACCCCCCCAACATTAAAACCCACCACCCACATACCCCTACTCTAACCCACCCAAACCCCCCTTAAATAAACCTAACACTAACCCCCTGAAGATCTCCCTACCTTGAGTCGTCTTCACCCAGCCGAGCCGAATTCTTCATCCAAGCGGAGCAAGAAGAGGTCCTCCATCCGGTAGAAGTCTTCATCCAAGCGGGGCAAGAAGAGGTCCTCCATCCAGTAGAAGTCTTCATCCAAGCGGGGCAGAAAAGGTCTTCCATCTGATTGAAGTGTTCATTAAAGCGGCGTCTTCTATCTTCATCCATCCGGAGCATAGCAGAGCCATCTTCCATCCAGCCAACGCAGAGCCATCCTCTTCAATCGATGGACTAACGACGAATGACGATTCCTTTAAGGGACGTCCTCCAAGATGGCATCCCTCGAATTCTGATTGGCTGATAGGATTCTATCAGCCAATCAGAATTAAGGTAGGAAAAATCTGATTGGCTGATTGAATCAGCCAATCAGATTGAAGTTCAATCCGATTGGCTGATCCAATCAGCCAATCGGATTGACCTCGCATTCTATTGGCTGTTCCAATCCAATCAAGCTCGGCTGGGTGAAGACGACTCAAGGTAGGGAGATCTTCAGGGGGTT
The DNA here is from genome assembly GCF_027579735.1 of Bombina bombina. Taxonomy (NCBI): domain Eukaryota; kingdom Metazoa; phylum Chordata; class Amphibia; order Anura; family Bombinatoridae; genus Bombina; species Bombina bombina. The sequence continues at coordinate 535,976,898 of NC_069504.1, read as the reverse complement.
AGTGTTAGGTTTATTTAAGGGGGATTGGGTGGGTTAGAGTAGGGGTACGTGGGTGGTGGGTTTTAATGTTGGGGGGTTGTATTTTTTTTACAGGTAAAAGAGCTGATTACTTTGGGGCAATGACCCGCAAAAAGCCCTTTTAAGGGCTGGTAAAAGAGCTGATTACTTTATAATTTAGAATAGGCTAGGGAATTTTATTATTTTGGGGGGCTTTTTTATTTTATTAGGGGGCTTAGATTAGGTGTAATTAGTTTAAACTTCTTGTAAAAAAAATTTAATTTATGTAATTTAGTGTTTTTTTGTATTATAGATTTGTTTATTTAATTGTATTTTAGTTTAGCTAATTGTTGGTATTTTATTTAATTAATTTATTGATAGTGTAGTGTTAGGTGTATTTGTAACTTAGGTTAGGATTTATTTTACAGGTAATTTTGTAATTATTTTAACTAGGTAACTATTAAATAGTTATTAACTATTTAATAGCTATTGTACCTAGTTAAAATAAATAGAAATTTGACTGTAAAATAAATATAAATACTAAAATAGCTACAATGTAACTATTATTTATATTGTAGCTATATTAGGGTTTATTTTATAGGTAAGTATCTAGTTTTAAATAGGAATAATTTATTTAATTATAGTAAATTTATTTCGTTTACTTTAAATTATATTTAAGCTAGGGGGTGTTAGGGTTAGGGTTAGACTTAGGTTTAGGGGTTAATAACTTTATTATAGTGGCGGCGACGTTGGGGGCGGCAGATTAGGGGTTAATAATTGTAGTTAGGTTGCGGCGACATTGAGGGTGGCAGATTAGGGGTTAATAAATATAATGTAGGGTTCCGCGATGTTGGGGGCAGCAGATTAGGGGTTCATAAGTATAATGTAGGTGGCGGCGGTGGCAGATTAGGGGTTAATAATATAATGCAGGTGTCGGCGATGTCGGGGGCGGCAGATTAGGGGTTAATAAGTGTAATATTAGGGGTGTTAAGACTCAGGGTTCATGTTAGGGTGTTAGGTGTAGACATAAAATGTGTTCCCCCATAGGAATCAATGGGGCTGCGTTAGGAGCTGAATGCTGCTTTTTTGCAGGGTTTTTTTTCAGCCAGCTCTGCCCCATTGATTCCTATGGGGAAATCGTGCACAAGCACGTTCAACCAGCTCACCGCTACCGTAAGCAGCGCTGGTATTACAGTGAGATGTGGAGCTAAATTTTGCTCTCCGCTCACTTTTCGGCGGCTAATGCCGGGTTTTAAAAAAAACATAATACCAGCGTTGTCTTTAGGTGAGCGGTGAGCATAAACTGCTTGTTTACCCCGCACACCATTCCCGACAAAAACTCGTAATCTAGCCGTTAGATTTTTAAATTTTTTTCTTAATGTTTGCTTTTTTTAAATTTGTAATTTCAATATTTTAATTGGTAGTATTTTTTATTTTATTAGATTAGTTATGTTAGGTTAATTTATAGTTTAATGTTATGTTTATATTTATTTCACAGGTAAGTTTTTATTAATTTAAATAGAGTTATATTGTAATTTTAATTTAAAGTTAGGGGGGGTTAGGTTTAGGGGGTGAATAGTTTAATTTTGTGTTTTGCAATGTGGGGGGCCGGCCGTTTAGAGGTTAATATGTTTATTTAGTGGCGGAGATGTGGGAGGCCGGAGGTTTAGGGGTTAATAACTTAATTTAGTAGCAGCGATGTCAGGGAGAGGCGGAATAGGGTTGAATAACCGCAACGCAAAACTCGTAATCTAGGTGATTATGTTTTGTTTTGTTTTTTTGCTTCATTTCTATGACATTCGAATACATTCATACACTGAAGACACCAGTTAGTTAAGTTAAGCATGCAGAATTTTCCCCCATTCATCCATTATGCATGTCTTCAGCTGTGCTACGGTACGGGGCCTTCGTTGCCTTATTTTATGCTTCATAATGCACCACACATTCTCAATTGGAGACAGGTCAGGACTGTAGGCAGACAATGCTAGCACCCGCACTCTCTGCTTATGCAACCATGTGCTTTGGCGTTGTCCTGCTGGAAAATGAAGGGACATGCCTGGAAAAGACAACATTTTCATGACAGCATATGTTGCTCCAAAATGTATACATATCTTTCTGCATTAATGGTGCCCTCACAGATATGAAAGTTACCCATGTCATGGTTACTGAGACTCCGTTTCCTCTTTGGCCCAGAGAACATGATGGCTGATAATTCCTAAAACAATGTAAAATGTTGACTCGTCAGACCACAAAACACAATTCCACTGTGCTAATGTCCATCTTAGATGAGACCAAGCCCAGAGAAGTCAGCGGCGCTTCTGGACAGTGTTGTTGTATGGCTTCTGCTTTGCATAGTAAAGTCTCAACTTGCAACTGTAGATGCAGTGGCAAATTGTGTTGACTGACAAAGGTTTACCAAAGTGTTCCTGAGCCCATGTCAGGATATCCATTACAGACTGATGATGGGTTTTTGAGACATTGATATCTGTGGGATAGCAGATCACACGTATTCAGAAGTGGTATTCAGCCATGCCCTTTATGCACCGAGATTTGACCGAATTCCTTGAATCTTTTAATTATATTGTGCACTGTGCGAGTCTCGACCCATCCTTGCTCTTGAAGGATTACGCATTTTTTGGAGGCTCCTTATATACTATTATTACACGATTGCCATCACCTTCTTATTTCAACTTGTCACATCACTATTAGTCCTAAATTGCCCCTGTCCCAATTGGAACATGTTTCAGTCATCAGATTTGAAATTAATGTTTTAATGTATTTTGAATAGAAATACTTGAAATTCCTATGTTCTATTAGAATTTTTTTTTTTTATATATAGATATATTTATATATATATATAGAGAGAGAGAGAGAGAGAGAGAGAGAGAGAGAGAGAGAGAGAGTACGTGACAGAAAGCACTCACCGGGTCTTTAGCAAGTATATTCAAACATAAGGTGACATTTTGGGGATTTTAACCCCATCCTCAGACCACAAAAAAGAGAAAACAGTGTACATACCTTACTCCTTAAGTACCCTCCACCCGAAAATCCATGCCGCAGAACTGGAAGTCGCCCGGCATTCTGACTGCACCACTGCACAGGCTCAGTCCGTTGCCATGGCTACCGGATGCGGTGCTGCTAAAAACAATAACAAACCCATTAAAGAGACATATTACAATTGATACAGCATATGAAGTGGCAAATAAATACCGTATTGTCCCGAGTATAGGCCGCAATTTTTTCCCCTAATGCAAGTCTTTAAATTAGGGGTGCGGCCTATACTCGGGATGTTGCCCAAAAACAATATACAAATACCGGCATACTGTAAGTAACCTAGCTTGAACAGGTTGGGGTTAGGCAGAAGCGGAAGCACAGTGTTTGTTGCAGGGAGGGTTTCCTGGAGACTCCACTAGCTGCCGCTGACATCCTAAGCCACCGCTGGGATGATCATGACTCCCTACTTAAAGTTGCACTCAGGAGCAGCGAGTTTAACATGGAGAGCGCAGCCGGACAGGAGAGACACCGAGCTATCACGCCAGCACACCACTGCTGCCCAGGATGTCAGGAGCACAGGATGGGAGTGGAAGGGGTTTAAGATTGCACGTTACCATCTGTGACACAGCGTCTCAGATAACAGGTGCCACCTTATGTGTATGTGCTGAGGGTGAGAAGGTATGTGGTGAGGAGAGGGTTATGATTGATTAAGGGTGCTAAGAGGGTGAGGATGGCTAAGGGGAGGTACCGGTAGTTACGGTAATAGAGTAGTGGGCATTGTGTGAGGGAAGGAAGCTGAGTGGGTTAAGAGGAGGCAGCCTGTGGTTATGAGGGGGATGTGTGTGTGGGGGGGCGGGACGGTAAGGGGACTTGGAGGGAGAGGGTCTGTGAGAGGGTGAGGAGGGCTGAGGGGAGGTAGTTACCTTTAATAGGGTGAGTTGTGGGCACTGTGTGAGGGAAGGAGGCTGAGTGGGTTAAGAGGAGGTGGGCTGTATGTGTGAGAGGGAGGGTAAGGAGACTTATCTGTCAGGCAGAGAGGTTAAGAGTTAAAAATGTAATTTCTTTAAAATGGCACCAAACTTTAAGGGTGCGGCTTATAATCAGGAGCGGCCTATACTCGGAACAATACGGTAATACCTATAGCTTAATCACTAAGTATCAACTACTCTATGTATCATATTAAATGCTATACCTATGTCAGAGTGACAATACACTCTATGGCCCCATCGTACGCCAACTTGTATATGGCTCAATTTGAGGAATGGGATACAAATCTCTTTAAACATCGTCATATTAGGTATTTTAAAAGATACATTAATGATTTGTCCCTGTTGTGGACAGGCACTGAATCAGAGTTGGAGAATTGATTTAAAGACCTAAATGCAAACTATACCCTGCATTCAGTTTAAGATGACCCACCATCCACGGATGGTTGATTTTTTGGATTTAAGGATATCTATGGAGGAAGGACAGTTACACACTACTTTATTCAGGAAGGAAACGGACAGGAATTCCCTATTGGAGGCGACGAGTTGCCATCCACCTTCACTGAAGAATGCCCTCCCTATTTCCCAATTTAAAAGGGTTAACCATAACAATAGTAAAAAGGGCTAAGCCGAGGAACAGCAGGGAGATATGAAGACTAGATTCCTCCAAAGGGGATACCGTGGCAAGCACATTGACCAACATTTTACGACTTTTGAAAAAATGGATCAGGACACAGCTTTACAGACCTCAACGGTAAAGGGCAATGATGACAGATTAATCTTCACCACAGCATTTAGTTCTGACAAAAGAGGTTTATCACAGTTGGTGAACAAAAATTGGAATATACTAGAAACTGACAAGAATTTTCCATTTAAAGGGACATTGCATTCTAAAGTGGGCTTTAGGAGATCTTGATCGCTAAGAGACATCTTGGTTAAGGTTGATCCTGTTCAAAGCTACAAGACTACAACTTGGCTGCAGACTGCTAAACCCGGCTGTTATAAATGTGCCGGGTGCACTACGTGTAATGGTCTGTTGAATGCAAAGTTTTTTACCCATCCAAGTACCAACCATAAGTTTACCATCCGACATAGAGTAACCTGCACAACGACATTTATCGTGTATTTGTTACACTGTCCGTGTGGGTTATTCTATGTTGGTAAAACCATAGATGATCTCCGCACCCGTATGGCCAACCACCGTGCTGCAATTCGGACAGCTATATGTCAGGGCACAGGTAAATACATATTTATATATATATGTATGTCAATAGGACAGGGAAATATGTTTATGTATGAAACCATATTTGTATCAGATATTACTGGAATAAGGTTTAAATTCTGATGTCAGACAGAAACCTTCACAAATTGAATATACATCTCCAGGCTGAGCTACAGACAACAGGTCCCAAGAAACAAAGGAAAACATTTGCTTCTTAATTAGGAAGTGCAAATTTCATAGCACTCTGTACCCCATGTGGTGAGCAAAAGAAGAAGAGCCTGGATACACACTCATATATGAACTTCCTGCCAACAAAAGGAGCTGAAAATTGACAGCTGCCTGTTAAGTGTGTGGCTGATAACATCAGAATACACGTAACACAGACATTGTGTCTGGGGTTAGGATAACACAGTGAAGACACATGGCTTACATTATGATTTCAAAGCAACTGTAGTTAGATTTCAAATAAAATATATAGGAAATAAATTCAGATATACATAGAAATGATATATATGTTTTGAAAACATAAAAGATCTTACTTAACCTCTGTGTTTTTAAGAATATAAATAAATACTTGTGGACCTGGAAAGAAATAATTAATGACACTTATTACTTTATTTCAGATGGAATGCCTGCATGAAATGAAATGTCATATCATATGAATGTGCAATAAATGTTTATAAAGTTTCAAATACATCTTTTAAAATATAGTGAGATGAAGATATGGAAGTTACTTTGATGTGATAGGACTATGAGATATAAATGTTCTGTTAGGCTAAATGAAATATAAATTATTTTAATATAATGCTAGATGTATTTGATGTTTCATATCAAAACGATCAGGAAATTAATCTGACGCTGCTCCATCTATGATTGATGTTGAGAGAGATTAATACAAGAAATTATGGCAGTTATTACATAGTTTAAAGAAATATTTCACTGTCTAAAAATGTTTTAGAAATGTTAAGGATGAATTTGTTTTATGCTATCTGCTACCACCGAAGGGCCGATACCGGTATAGCAGTTGAAATTTAACTGCTTAAAGGATGTGTTTCCGTGGTGACCAAGGGCCAATCCAAATAGACATCCCACCTAACCAATGGGATGGTCAGATCTCGTAGGGCCACTCCCATGGTTTCATAAATGAATGAAAACGTTATTTAAGTGAATGCATGAAAAAGAATTGGGACAGATTTTACTGACTTGAATGATACACTGCTGGGCGTCCAAAATACATACATTCTAAACAAGCTAATCTACCTTTTTCTCAGTGATTGCAAAAATTTACTTATATATTTTCTGAGATGAAACAAGGAATCCTTGGTAACTGAACTATTTTGGTAACGTATATATATATAAAAAGAAAGAGGGTTGCAATTAATATTTTAACACAGATATATGCATAATAGCTGTAGTTTATATTCAGTCTGTATATTGCTAAATACATATCCTTGATGCTAAATTGTTTTACCTATACAACTGTAGAGTTATAACTCAGAATTGGGTCTTTACATAAATAATATATACAATTTCTGATGCTTTTAATAGAAGTGTATATTGTACTATTGCTTAAATTAGCACTGTAAATCATATTGCTGAATGTTTGTAACTGCTATTTTAGGTCTTATTGTAATATTTTAAATGCAGCTCTGAATGAAAGATTGGTTTTAAAGTAAATTGGCATGAGCTTTGCATAGCATATTTTAAATAGTTTTTGATTTAACGCATATAATATTGACTCATATTCTAATCATTACAAATATTTACATATCAACATGTTCATAGTTATTTACTAATAATAAAGAATTCAGATATTTAGATTAATTTTATTGTCTTAGCAAATATATGTTTGATTGCAGGTTTAGTTTAAAGGAAGATTGTTAAATATATTCCCTGCCATATACTTACACATTGTTTAGAGAATACTGCTAAGATTTTCATAAATATACTGACATATAGATAGAAAGGATTCTGATCAACCCGTAGCTTGTCATTTTGCATTGACTGGCCATACGGTTGCTTATTTAAGATACGTGATCATTGATCACATCCCTCCTCCAGTGAGAGGAGGAGATAGAGGTAGAATGCTTCTACAGTGCGAGTCCAGGTGGATTTTCAACCTAGGTACCCTGATGCCTGGGGGGTTGAACACTCACCTGGACTGGCATTGTTTTCTTTAGTTCAAACAGTTAATAGTGAGTATAGTAGTGAGTGCCAAAATTGACAGTATTGTTGAACTTTACATAGGTTTATTATGCAATAATTTTTTTCTTTAACTGTGGTTTGCTACACACATGAGGTTAATAATATTAGTATAGTTGATTTGTTTGTACTAGTAGATGATGGGAGCAATTGAGATTATAGGACATAAGATGTAATATATAACGGATATTAACGCTGACCTGTACCATATCCTCTGTATAATATAGCATAGTTTATAATAGAGTGTATTGTCACTCTGACATAGGTATAGCATTTAATATGATACATAGAGTAGTTGATACTATAGTGATTAAGCTATAGGTATTATTTATTTGCCACTTCATATGCTGTATCAATTGTAATAAGTCTGTTTAATGGGTTTGTTATTGTTTTTAGCTGCGCCGCGTCCGGTAGCCATGGCGACGGACTGAGCCTGCGCAGTGGTGCGGTCAGAACGCCGGACAACTTCCGGTTCTGCGGCGTGGATTTTCGGGTGGAGGGTACTTAAGGAGTAAGGTATGTACACTGTTTTCTCTTTTTTGTGGTCTGAGGACGGGATTGAAACTTCACCTTATGTTTGAATAAAGTATCATCTTTATACTTGCTAAAGACCAGGTGAGTGCTTTCTGTCACGTACTCTGCATTATTCTTTTAAGCACCCTGGACAGTTGTTTGCTAAGAAGTGAGTGCGCAGCCCTGAAGAGGAGTTTATATATACAGGGAGTGCAGAATTATTAGGCAAATGAGTATTTTGACCACATCATCCTCTTTATGCAAGTTGTCTTACTCCAAGCTGTATATGCTTGAAAGCCTACTACCAATTAAGCATATTAGGTGATGTGCATCTCTGTAATGAGAAGGGGTGTGGTCTAATGACATCAACACCCTATATCAGGTGTGCATAATTATTAGGCAACTTCCTTTCCTTTGGCAAAATGGGTCAAAAGAAGGACTTGACAGGCTCAGAAAAGTCAAAAATAGTGAGATATCTTGCAGAGGGATGCAGCACTCTTAAAATTGCAAAGCTTCTGAAGCGTGATCATCGAACAATCAAGCGTTTCATTCAAAATAGTCAACAGGGTCGCAAGAAGCTTGTGGAAAAACCAAGGCGCAAAATAACTGCCCATGAACTGAGAAAAGTCAAGCGTGCAGCTGCCAAGATGCCACTTGCTACCAGTTTGGCCATATTTCAGAGCTGCAACATCACTGGAGTGCCCAAAAGCACAAGGTGTGCAATACTCAGAGACATGGCCAAGGTAAGAAAGGCTGAAAGACGACCACCACTGAACAAGACACACAAGCTGAAACGTCAAGACTGGGCCAAGAAATATCTCAAGACTGATTTTTCTAAGGTTTTATGGACTTATGAAATGAGAGTGAGTCTTGATGGGCCAGATGGATGGGCCCGTGGCTGGATTGGTAAAGGGCAGAGAGCTCCAGTCCGACTCAGACGCCAGCAAGGTGGAGGTGGAGTACTGGTTTGGGCTGGTATCATCAAAGATGAGCTTGTGGGGCCTTTTCGGGTTGAGGATGGAGTCAAGCTCAACTCCCAGTCCTACTGCCAGTTTCTGGAAGACACCTTCTTCAAGCAGTGGTACAGGAAGAAGTCTGCATACTTCAAGAAAAACATGATTTTCATGCAGGACAATGCTCCATCACACCCGTCCAAGTACTCTCCAGCGTGGCTGGCAAGAAAGGGTATAAAAGAAGAAAATCTAATGACATGGCCTCCTTGTTCACCTGATCTGAACCCCATTGAGAACCTGTGGTCCATCATCAAATGTGAGATTTACAAGGAGGGAAAACAGTACACCTCTCTGAACAGTGTCTGGGAGGCTGCGGTTGCTGCTGCACGCAATGTTGATGGTGAACAGATCAAAACACTGACAGAATCCATGGATGGCAGGCTTTTGAGTGTCCTTGCAAAGAAAGGTGGCTATATTGGTCACTGATTTGTTTTTGTTTTGTTTTTGAATGTCAGAAATGTATATTTGTGAATGTTGAGATGTTATATTGGTTTCACTGGTAAAAATAAATAATTGAAATGGGTATATATTTGTTTTTTGTTAAGTTGCCTAATAATTATGCACAGTAATAGTCACCTGCACACACAGATATCCCCCTAAAATAGCTAAAACTAAAAACAAACTAAAAACTACTTCCAAAAATATTCAGCTTTGATATTAATGAGTTTTTTGGGTTCATTGAGAACATGGTTGTTGTTCAATAATAAAATTAATCCTCAAAAATACAACTTGCCTAATAATTCTGCACTCCCTGTATATATATATATATATATATATATATATAAATAAATACACATATACATACACAATTTCTATCTATCTGTATATATACCTATAGATAAATATTTTACCAAGCCAGAAGAAGCCCTTGATTACAATAACGAGGGTGATGCTAAAGCTTTTACTTTGCAGGGGTTATCAGCTGAACCCCTTCAAGAGGACCACCTAATACTATAATTACAGTGGTTGAGACATGGGCACTATCTTTGAGGTTTTACTTTCAAACTCCACATTACAGGCGGATGACAGTAGGCTGGGAGGAACTCGAGCTGAAAAACAAAACAGGAGCTTCTGAGAATGTGTCACGTGAAAGTGCTATCCTGTATAATATGTGGTGAGTGACATTGCAATCAAGGTAGAAGCAGTACTTGACTGCGCTATTATTTTCTCACGACCCGTTAACAGTATTATACATCTGGTAAGGTAGGTGCAAACTTTTATGCCATAAATCCTTTTAGGTGACGAAAATATAACTGCTGATGTGAGATGTTCACTCATTGAGTGCCTTGATCGCTGCATCAACTTCACAGCCTACTCTATATGTATGTGGCTTATGTGGTTTAGAGAGTAGCCCTGGCTAGAGTATCTACCACTGATCTGATCAAACGGGCCCCTTTGTCTTCTTTAAAAGATGTGAAATGGGACTAACATCCATCTTTTGGGAACTTATAGTAACCTTATAAAAGTAACCTATTACCTCTTCTCTCACCTAGGATCACCTGCTCTATTGCTACAAATTTGAGAACAGAAGTATCATTATTGTGAAAATCCCTAAAATGGTAAATAAAAGACTTCGGCCTAGATTTGGAGTTCGGCGGTAGCTGTCAAAACCAGCGTTAGAGGCTCCTAACGCTGGTTTTGGCCGCCCGCTGGTATTTGGAGTCAGTGATTAAAGGGTCTAACGCTCACTTTTCAGCCGCGACTTTTCCATACCACAGATCCCCCTACGCCATTTGCGTATCCTATCTTTTCAATGGGATCTTTCTAACGCCGGTATTTAGAGTCGTTTCTGAAGTGAGCGTTAGAGCTCTAACGACAAAATTCCAGCCGCCTGAAAATAGCAGGAGTTAAGAGCTTTCTGGCTAACGCCGGTTCATAAAGCTCTTAACTACTGTACCCTAAAGTACACTAACACCCATAAACTACCTATGTACCCCTAAACCGAGCTCCCCCCACATCGCCGCACTCGATTAAAATTTTTAACCCCTAATCTGCCGATCGCCACCTACGTTATACTTATGTACCCCTAATCTGCTGCCCCTAACCCCGCCGACCCCTGTATTACATTTATTAACCCCTAACCTGCCCCCCACAACGTCGCCGCCAGCTACTTAAAATAATTAACCCCTAATCTTCCGACCGCAAAGCGCCGCCACCTACGTTATCCCTATGTACCCCTAATCTGCTGCCCCTAACACCGCCGAACCCTATATTATATTTATTAACCCCTAATCTGCCCCCCTCAACGTCGCCGACACCTGCCTACACTTATTAACCCCTAATCTGCCGACCGCACCTCACCGCTACTATAATAAAGTTATTAACCCCTAACCCGCCTCACTAACCCTATAATAAATAGTATTAACCCCCTAATCTGCCCTCCCTAACATCGCCGACACCTAACTTCAATTATTAACCCCTAATCTGACGACCGGAGCTCACCGCTATTCTAATAAATTGATTAACCCCTAAAGCTAAGTCTAACCCTAACACTAACACCCCCCTAACTTAAATATAATTTACATCTAACGAAATAAATTAACTCTTATTAAATAAATTATTCCTATTTAAAGCTAAATACTTACCTGTAAAATAAATCCTAATATAGCTACAATATAAATTATAATTACATTGTAGCTATTTTAGGATTAATATTTATTTTACAGGCAACTTTGTAATTATTTTAACCAGGTACAATAGCTATTAAATAGTTAAGAACTATTTAATAGTTACCTAGTTAAAATAATAACAAATTTACCTGTAAAATAAATCCTAACCTAAGATATAATTAAACCTAACAGTACCCTATCAATAAAATAATTAAATAAACTACCTACAATTACCTACAATTAACCTAACACTACACTATCAATAAATTAATTAAACACAATTCCTACAAATAAATACAATTAAATAAACTAGCTAAAGTACAAAAAATAAAAAAGAACTAAGTTACAAAAAATAAAAAAATATTTACAAACATAAGAAAAATATTACAACAATTTTAAACTAATAACACCTACTCTAAGCCCCCTAATAAAATAACAAAGCCCCCCAAAATAAAAAATTCCCTACCCTATTCTAAATTAAAAAAGTTACAAGCTCTTTTACCTTACCAGCCCTGAACAGGGCCCTTTGCGGGGCATGCCCCAAGAATTTCAGCTCTTTTGCCTGTAAAAGAATAAATACAATACCCCCCCCCCAACATTACAACCCACCACCCACATACCCCTAATCTAACCCAAACCCCCCTTAAATAAACCTAACACTAAGCCCCTGAAGATCTTCCTACCTTGTCTTCACCATACCAGGTTCACCGATCCGTCCTGGCTCCAACATCTTCATCCAACCCAAGCGGGGGTTGGCGATCCATCATCCGGTGCTGAAGAGGTCCAGAAGAGGCTCCAAAGTCTTCCTCCTATCCGGCAAGAAGAGGACATCCGGACCGGCAAACATCTTCTCCAAGCGGCATCTTCGATCTTCTTCCATCCGGTGCGGAGCGGGTCCATCTTGAAGCAGGCGACGCGGATCCATCCTCTTCTTCCGTTGTCTCCCGACTAATGACGGTTCCTTTAAGGGACGTCATCCAAGATGGCGTCCCTCGAATTCCGATTGGCTGATAGGATTCTATCAGCCAATCGGAATTAAGGTAGGAATTTTCTGATTGGCTGATGGAATCAGCCAATCAGAATCAAGTTCAATCCGATTGGCTGATCCAATCAGCCAATCAGATTGAGCTCGCATTCTATTGGCTGTTCCGATCAGCCAATAGAATGCGAGCTCAATCTGATTGGCTGATTGGATCAGCCAATCGGATTGAACTTGATTCTGATTGGCTGATTCCATCAGCCAATCAGAAAATTCCTACCTTAATTCCGATTGGCTGATAGAATCCTATCAGCCAATCGGAATTCGAGGGACGCCATCTTGGATGACGTCCCTTAAAGGAACCGTCATTAGTCGGGAGACAACGGAAGAAGAGGATGGATCCGGGTCGCCTGCTTCAAGATGGACCCGCTCCGCACCGGATGGAAGAAGATCGAAGATGCCGCTTGGAGAAGATGTTTGCCGGTCCGGATGTCCTCTTCTTGCCGGATAGGAGGAAGACTTTGGAGCCTCTTCTGGACCTCTTCAGCACCGGATGATGGATCGCCAACCCCCGCTTGGGTTGGATGAAGATGTTGGAGCCAGGACAGATCGGTGAACCTGGTATGGTGAAGACAAGGTAGGAAGATCTTCAGGGGCTTAGTGTTAGGTTTATTTAAGGGGGGTTTGGGTTAGATTAGGGGTATGTGGGTGGTGGGTTGTAATGTTGGGGGGGGGTATTGTATTTATTCTTTTACAGGCAAAAGAGCTGAAATTCTTGGGGCATGCCCCGCAAAGGGCCCTGTTCAGGGCTGGTAAGGTAAAAGAGCTTGTAACTTTTTTAATTTAGAATAGGGTAGGGAATTTTTTATTTTGGGGGGCTTTGTTATTTTATTAGGGGGCTTAGAGTAGGTGTAATTAGTTTAAAATTGTTGTAATATTTTTCTTATGTTTGTAAATATTTTTTTATTTTTTGTAACTTAGTTCTTTTTTATTTTTTGTACTTTAGCTAGTTTATTTAATTGTATTTATTTGTAGGAATTGTGTTTAATTAATTTATTGATAGTGTAGTGTTAGGTTAATTGTAGGTAATTGTAGGTAGTTTATTTAATTATTTTATTGATAGGGTAGTGTTAGGTTTAATTATATCTTAGGTTAGGATTTATTTTACAGGTAAATTTGTTATTATTTTAACTAGGTAACTATTAAATAGTTCTTAACTATTTAATAGCTATTGTACCTGGTTAAAATAATTACAAAGTTGCCTGTAAAATAAATATTAATCCTAAAATAGCTACAATGTAATTATAATTTATATTGTAGCTATATTAGGATTTATTTTACAGGTAAGTATTTAGCTTTAAATAGGAATAATTTATTTAATAAGAGTTAATTTATTTCGTTAGATGTAAATTATATTTAAGTTAGGGGGGTGTTAGTGTTAGGGTTAGACTTAGCTTTAGGGGTTAATCAATTTATTAGAATAGCGGTGAGCTCTGGTCGTCAGATTAGGGGTTAATAATTGAAGTTAGGTGTCGGCGATGTTAGGGAGGGCAGATTAGGGGGTTAATACTATTTATTATAGGGTTAGTGAGGCGGGTTAGGGGTTAATAACTTTATTATAGTAGCGGTGAGGTGCGGTCGGCAGATTAGGGGTTAATAAGTGTAGGCAGGTGTCGGCGACGTTGAGGGGGGCAGATTAGGGGTTAATAAATATAATATAGGGTTCGGCGATGTTAGGGCAGCAGATTAGGGGTACATAGGGATAACGTAGGTTGCGGCGGTTTACGGAGAGGCAGATTAGGGGTTAAAAAAAATATGCAGGGGTCAGCGATAGCGGGGGCAGCAGATTAGGGGTTAATAAGTGTAAGGTTAGGGGTGTTTAGACTCGGGGTACATGTTAGAGTGTTAGGTGCAGACGTAGGAAGTGTTTCCCCATAGGAAACAATGGGGCTGCGTTAGGAGCTGAACGCTGCTTTTTTGCAGGTGTTAGGTTTTTTTTCAGCTCAAACAGTCCCATTGTTTCCTATGGGGGAATCGTGCACGAGCACGTTTTTGAGGCTGGTCGCGTCCGTAAGCAACTCTGGTATCGAGAGTTGCATTTGCGGTAAAAATGCTCTACGCTCCTTTTTTGGAGCCTAACGCAGCATTTGTTTGAACTCTCGATACCAGAGTTAATTTTATGGTGCGGCCAGAAAAAAGCCCGCGGAGCGTTAACAGCCCTTTTACCGCCAAACTCCAAATCTAGGCCTTCATTTTTACATCAAAAAGGCCTGGATATCCACCTCCAACATATAAAAAATATTGAGAAGAGGAATGTGGTACATGGTGTCACTGACCATTTTAGGGATTTTCACAATAATGATACTTCTGTTCTCAAATTTGTAGCAATAGAGCAGGTGATCCTAGGTCAGAGAAGAGGTAATAGGCTTCTTTTATTGAGACAAAGAGAAACCTTTTGGATTCACCGTTTACAAACCCTGGAACCCCTGGAAATGAATAGGGAGGTGGATATCCAGGCCTTTTGGATGTAAAATGAAGTCCTTTATTGGGTGCAAAATATGAAATATTTATTATTATTATTTATGAACATGAACTTAAATTATTATCTGCCTTCTGATGTATAATATAATGAATTTTCAGAGTTTTTTATACATTACCTGTAAGTTGGATTCAATATATACATTGACACAATTTTAGTTATAGAGCTTTTTAAACTATAGTTTATATACATTTAATTATATTTATTATAAGTAGGCATTATATAATAACAGCATATTAATGCCACATTTGTAGATTAGATTTTATTTTAAATTAATATAAGCAAATAGGGTTTAACCAATAACCACAAGACTTAAGAAGTTGGCTTTCTCATTTGTTAGTATTTTTTATCTTTAAGCTCTCGTGGTTTGATTATTTCATTATTGAATATGTTTTGTACATTTGTATATTTATTTCTGAGTTTTAGGGCATAAAAATATATAATATCATCGGAATAGCCAATACAGATGAAACGTTTCAAAGACAGCATTAGAACACAAGCGAAAACTGCTATCAGAAAGCTGTTCTATTTTCCCCTCAATGCTTCAGTGCAAGCCGTATACAATGAGTATTTGTTAAACACTGGTCAAAATAGAACGTGACGTAGAGGTGGGTGTGCTCTGGCCTGTATATCTATGTAAGCAGTAAGGTGGGCTGTCAAAAGCCTTTGACGATGCGGATTCCCCGTGAAACGTGTTAGGCCATGCCCACCTTACGTCACGTCATGCCGATGCTGGGCGTCTGGCGGTTCTTGCAAACATTTGTTTGTGTAACTTTCTGGTAAATATACTGATTAGGCAGAAACTGTGACACACTACAACATTAGTGTATGTGTAGCGACTCCAATAAGCCTAGGTATTCAACCATTTATTTTTTGCAGCCATTTGAGCGGGTACCAAGGATATGAATTGCTACTGAGCAGTGACAACAGTATACCTTGCAAGCCCAAGGGAGAGGAACCTTGGATTACAAATAACACATAGGAGCTGCACCTTTAACTTGTACAGCTGTGCCTGCACCTTACCTCATTTGATTGAGGGTTCTTTTGTGAGTACCGATTTGTATGGGAATTTAACTTTTGTAAAAAAAAAAATTAATTGTATTAAAATGTATTGCACTATGAGAAGTGCTTTTGTGCGCTTGATTTTTTAGAAAACTACCACTACTGGACTTGGATTCAAAATCTGAGAGGTTCTTTGTCAAGCAGCCAGTACTTCTCGTGGATCCTCTATTGTAACAAGAGAAAAATACTCTTTGATATTTTATGATTATTACAGATAAGTTAATTATTAGATTGACTTTTAAATAATTTATTGACATTGCTTACATTATTTTATTATTATTATTATTTTTGTGAGTGCGCTGCTATTGCCAGTAAGGAATTCAGTTCCTAAGCTGGTTAAATATATATATATATATATACAAAGTCATAGATAGGATAGCACAATCTTACTAAAGTAATGCCACGGTGCTCTGCTAATATCATAACAATACTCTCCAAAAAGCAGGCAGCTCACTGGTCTTTGCAATAAAACTTAGAATTTATTGTTTCAGTTTAAAAAACAAACGTTTCGGCACTGCATTGTGCCTTTGTCAATGTTATACAAAAAAGTACAAGGACAGAGTGCACCCAAGTACCCCGGATCAGTTAACAAACATTTAAAACAAACCCCCTTAAATAGAGAAAAAAACAACTTAACCCCACTTAGCCTTTGCCGCCATTCCATTCGCATGATCATCCAATTAGCTAGTCCCTACGTCACGCTGACACGCTAGCCGTGCCTAGCGTGATGACGCATAGCACGGCGTTGTTATGACAACGTCCAAGGCGTTACATCGGTGGATGGGCCAGATATTAGGAGATCACCAGGAAGCAGTCTGCGCATGTTCAGAACCATAACGTATTCATGAAGCGCAGCGGTTGCTCTGGGCAACCAGTGTAAACCTGCCAACTTAGCAGGCAAGAACCGCTCTAGGTGTCTCATACTATGTGGTTACGGCGGGGACAAAAGGAATGTGTGATCTTGCGAATGGAATGGCGGCAAAGGCTAAGTGGGGTTAAGTTGTTTTTTTCTCTAGTTAAGGGGGTTTGTTTTAAATGTTTGTTAACTAATCCGGGGTACTTGGGTGCACTCTGTCCTTGTACTTTTTTGTATAACATTGACAAAGGCACAATGCAGTGCCGAAACGTTTGTTTTTTAAACTGAAACAATAAATTCTAAGTTTTATTGCAAAGACCAGTGAGCTGCCTGCTTTTTGGAGAGTATATATATATATATATATATATATATATATATATATATATATATATATAGAAGAAAACAAGGAAACTCCTCGGCACACCAGGGATACAATAGGTAAAAAGCCAGTCTTTATTCGGTAGATAATAAAAACATAATCCTCATACAGCAACTTGATAAAAACATATTATATGAACTGGAACAGGGGGAACATCACCTCCTGTGACATCATACGCGTTTCATGCCTCTGGGGCACTTGTTCACACATATATATGAGTGCATCAAACATATATATGATGAACTGTAATTAACACATCTTCACTATATTTTTTTCCTCCGTCTGGGATTGGCCAGAGGATTGGCAGGGTGCCTTCCTTTAACTCCCTAGTCAGAGGCAAAAAAAATAGTGTAGATGGGGGAATTCCATTAGTTTGTGCTTTACCCAGAGCCGCTTGAGTAATGTCAGCTTTACCAGGGTAATCCTAGGATTACCTTGATTTCGGACTTTACTCGTAACATATACACACATACATACATATACATAGGTATAGGTGTCATGATACACTCATAAGGAGTAGTTAATACATGGATTAGTTACCCAGCAGAGGTGGTATGGTATCTCAGCTTTGCCAGGGTTAATATGAACTGTCCTTTCTTTGTGTAACATCTGTGTTTGTTAAGGAACACAGTGATCTAAAGATCCCCTACTCCTGGTTCATGATACCTCTTGGTACCTTGGTTTAGAGACTTACATGGAATGTTTTAATGGTAAAGTAACACAAGGGCAGTGGTCTTGACAAGACATAGGGAGACTGAGATATAATTGAATGTAACATAAAATGTATTCAGAACTTGCCTAAGACAAAAACCAGTATCATCAGAAGTGAGTTCTCCACAGACCATTGAAACTTGGTAATATGTTTAAAGTGTAGGTATTGTGTTTAGTTATGTCAAAATAGAAAACCAAGGAGCGCTAACAAAAGCTAAAGTGTAACTGTATTGGATAAATCTATTTAAGTAAATAATGCATAATTAATACATAAATATTTGATATATCTAATAAATAATTTGAAAAATGAAATACAGGCAAACGCAGAAAATTATCCACAGATGCCAAAAACAGCTCAAATATATCAAGTCTAGCTCAACGTCTATATCAAATATTATACCATGATATGCTGAAAAAATCTAAACATAAAAGTATGTCACACTAATAAGATGATAAGGAAAAAATGAAATTAAATTTAATACAATAAAACTGTATATAAGGTTGACCTTAAAATAAACACTTTAAAACAAAACAATTCATAAATTACAATAAAATAAACATAAACATATAATGTTATTAAAACAGTGCCTGTGGAGTAATTCAGCAGACGCAAATAAAGTCAATATTAATGTTCAAAGTCAGTGGTCTAAATCGTTGCATCCAACAAAAAAGTGCTGATCATAAATATCTCTCTCAAAGAGGGTGTTTTTTGTAGTTTCCTAGGTGTCGATAACTTTGTGATTGATGTATTATCCTCCTATGGGAAAGGGGAAATCCTCTAAGGGCAGTATCACAAAGCGTTAATGGAAACAAACAATCTGTACTCACAGTATAAAACTGCTGTAGTCGGCGTGGTAGTAGAACGCTGATAGATATCTTATTCAGTCAGCTGTGCAATTACTGTCCAAAGTGGATAAAATCCACCAGATCATACAATGTGAGAATTCAATAAAATATTGTAACTCTAAAATCAGTCAGTGACTCAATGGCCGCAAAAGAATACACACTGATCAGTCTGGATGTGTACAACAAGCCAGAACTGACAGAGGTGTCGTAGCACAAATTCAGAAGCGCCAACACACAAGATCCCTAGACGAGTTACACTAAACAGGTGTGCTCCGTTAAGGAGTCACGTGAGCAACGTGTTTCAAAATTATCTTTTTCAAGCTCTTACCAGGGCATTCTCTTCCATGTCTTTTTAAACCCATTCTATGCTCCTGATTGGCTAATAGTTAAACCTATCAAATAGTAGCAAATATATACATTCTGTTACAATTCGTTTCAACTTAGCAAAATCTTTTACTGGCAATCTTTATACGCATAGAAATAATATCTACAAATCACTGGATTACTAATACACCACACTGATAAAAAAAACACTATTTGCAAACTTCCTTTCATAACATTTTTGATAGCGTGCCGTGTGTATATGTATTCGTAATGTCACTTGTGAAATGAAGCTGCCTACTTACACTGGGATATAACAATCGATTATCACAGAGCTATTCTAACTATTACATTATCGAATTCTTAATATCCTAATGACTATACTATCTGTACATATTAACTGATCAGTGACTAAATCTTATAAAGTCAAATTTCTATTTGCGCTAAATACAAAAATAATAAGTTCATAAATGAATCAAAAGAAACTTCATGGAGGAAAAAAAAGATTTTATAACTTAATTTTATTATTCACTCTACCTAATAGAAAACTTGATAGTCTGTTACAACACCATTATATAGATTAATCCATAGCTGTGATATAAATTTTATGAATGGCTGCGTTAGGCTCTGAAAAGTGAGCGTTGAGCATAATTTAGCGCCACTTCAACCCTCAATACCAGCGTTGCTTACGGTAGCGGTAAGCTGGAAAAACGTGCTCTTGCACAATATCCCCATAGGGAACAATGGGGCTGAGATGGCTGAAAAAAAACCTAACACCTGCAAAAAAGCAGCGTTCAGCTCCTAACGCAGCCCTATTGTTTCCTATCCGAGTCTAAACACCCCTAATCTTAAACTTATTAACCCCTAATCTGCCGCCCCCGCTATCGCTTACACCTGCATTATAGTATTAACCCCTAATCTTCCGCTCCGGACAACACCGCCACCTACAATAACACTATGAACCCCTAATCTGCTGTCCCTAACATCGCTGACACCTATATTATATTTATTAACCCCTAATCTGCCCCCCCCAACGTTGCCGCCACCTACCTACACTTATTAACCCCTAATCTGCTGACCGGACACTGCCGACACTATAATAAATGTATTAACCCCTAAACAGCCGCACTCCCGCCTCGCAAACAATATAATAAATTGTATTAACCCCTAATCTGCCCTCCCTAACATCACCGCCACCTACCTACACTTATTAACCCCTAATCTGCTGACCGGACCTCGCCGCTACTATAATAAAGTTATTAACCCCTAAACCTAAGTCTAACCCTAACCCTAACACCCCCCTAACTTAAATATAATTTAAATTAAACAAAATACATTTACTATAATTAAATAAATTATTCCTATTTAAAACTAAATACTTACCTATAAAATAAACCCTAATATAGCTACAATATAACTAATAGTTACATTGTAGCTATTTTAGGATTTATATTTATTTTACAGGTAACTTTGCATTTATTTTAACTAGGTACAATAGCTATTAAATAGTTATTAACTATTTAATAGCTATCGAGTTAAAATAATTACAAAATTACCTGTAAAATAAATCCTAACCTAAGTTACAAATACACCTAACACTACACTATCAATAAATTAATTAAATAAATTACCTACAATTAACTAAACTAAAATACAATTAAATAAACTAATCTATAATAGAAAAAAAAACCCACTAAATTACAGAAAATAAAAAAAATTACAAGAAGTTTAAACTAATTACACCTAATCTAAGCTCCCTAATAAAATAAAAAAGCTCCCCAAAATAATAAAATTCCCTACCATATTCTAAAATACAAAGTAATCAGCTCTTTTACCAGCCCTTAAAAGGGCTCTTTGCAGGGCATTGCCCCAAAGTAATCAGCTCTTTTACCTGTAAAAAAATACAACCCCCCAACATTAAAACCCACCACCCACATACCCCTACTCTAACCCATCCAAACCCCCCTTAAATAAAGCTAACACTAACCCCCTGAAGATCTCCCTACCTTGAGTCGTCTTCACCTAGCCGAGCCGAATTCTTCATCCAAGTGGAGCAAGAAGATGCCCTCCATCCGGTAGAAGTCTTCATCCAAGCGAGGCAAGAAGAGGTCCTCCATCCGGTAGAAGTCTTCATCCAAGCGGGGCAGAAAAGGTCTTCCATCCGATTGAAGTGTTCATCCAAGCGGCGTCTTCTATATTCATCCATCCGGAGCGTAGCAGAGCCATCTTCCATCCAGCCGACGCAGAGCCATCCTCTTCAATCGATGGACTAACGACGAATGACGGTTCCTTTAAGGGACGTCATCCAAGATGGCATCCCTCGAATTCCGATTGGCTGATAGGATTCTATCAGCCAATCGGAATTAAGGTAGAAAAATCTGATTGGCTGATTGAATCAGCCAATCAGATTGAAGTTCAATCCGATTGGCTGATCCAATCAGCCAATCGGATTGACATCGCATTCTATTGGCTGTTCCAATCCAATCAAGCTCGGCTGGGTGAAGACGACTCAAGGTAGGGAGATCTTCAGGGGATTAGTGTTAGGTTTATTTAAAGGGGATTGGGTGGGTTAGAGTAGGGATATGTGGGTGGTGGGTTTTAATGTTGGGGGGTTGTATATTTTACAGGTAAAAGAGCTGATTACTTTGGGGCAATGAACCACAAAAAGCCCTTTTAAGGGCTGGTAAAAGAGCTGATTACTTTGTAATTTAGAATAGGGTAGGGAATTTTATTATTTTGGGGGGCTTTTTTATTTTATTAGGGGGCTTAGATTAGGTGCAATTAGTTTAAACTTCTTGTAAACTTTTTTTTAATTTCTTTAATTTAGTGGGTTTTTTGTATTATAGATTAGTTTATTTAATTGTATTTTAGTTTAGCTAATTGTTGGTAATTTATTTAATTAATTTATTGATAGTATAGTGTTAGGTGTATTTGTAACTTAGGCTAGGATTTATTTTACAGGTATTTTTGTAATTATTTTAACTAGGTAACTATTAAATAGTTATTAACTATTTAATAGCTATTGTACCTAGTTAAAATAAATACAAAGTTGCCTGTAAAATAAATATAAATCCTAAAATAGCTACAATGTAACTATTAGTTATATTGTAGCTATATTAGGGTTTATTTTATAGGTAAGTATTTAGTTTTAAATATGAATAATTTACTTAATTATAGTAAAATTTTTTTGTTTAATTTAAATTATATTTAAGCTAGGGGGGTGTTAGGGTTAGGGTTAGACTTAGGTTTAGGGGTTAATAACTTTATTATAGTAGCGGCGAAGGTCCGGTTGGCAGATTAGGGGGTAATAAATATAATATAGGTGTCGGCGATGTTAGGGGCAGCAGATTATGGGTTCATAGGGATAATGTAGGTAGCAGCGATGTCCGGTCTGCAGATTAGGGGTTAAAAAATTTATTATAGGGATTGCGATGTGGGGGGGGCCTCGGTTTAGGGGTTCATAGGTAGTTTATGGGTGTTAGTGTACTTTATAGCACAGTAGTTAAGAGATTTATGTTCCCACATTAGCCCATAAAACTCTTAACTACTGACTTTTTTGACGGTAGGAGTCTTGTCCGTAGAGGCTCTACCGCTCACTTCTTCCAAGACTCGTAATACCAGCGTTAGGCAAATCCCATAGAAAAGATAGGATACGCAATTGATGTAAAGGGATCTGTGGTAGCCTCGAGTCGCGGAAAGAAAGTGAGCGGTAGACTCTTTCCTGGCTGACTAAATACCAGCGGGCGTTAAAAAGCAGCATTAGGACCCCTTAACGGTGCTTTTGACGGCTAACGCCAAACTTTTCACCTAAATCTAGGCGAAAATGTTTAATATCTAAAAAATGTATTTATTTATTTTTATCAAAAATATTTAATATCTATACATTTCCTTATAAAAAAAATCTCTTAACAAAAAGTCTCTACAATAAACTCCTTGTAAAAATCCTTCATAAACAACTCTTTATAAAAAAACCCCATAAAAAAACACTTTATAAAACACTTTATAAAAAACTTTATAAAAAATATTAAAAAAATCTTTTATAAAAATTTTTATTTTATAAAAAACAACCTAAATCAAATTCGAGATTCAAGCCACTTGGAGTCAGAGTCTTAAGTTCAAAAATCCATTTTGCTTCCAGTTTTAGAAGTTCATTTTGTATATTACTCCCTCTCCAGTTGGGTTTGACTTGATCTATCACAGTGTAACTCAGATGTTTCGTATTACCATTATTACATCTTTTAAAATGTCTAGGAACAGGGAGGTCTTTATTTCTGTCAAGATCCATATTTTCAATTGAGTTGTATGTTCTCTAATCCTATCTCGGACAGGCCTCGTTGATTCTCCAATATATTGAATCCCACATGAACACTCTAAAAGATAGACAACATTAAAATCTGTACATCTTTCTAAATTATTAATTTAAAAAACCTTTTTAGTAACTCCTAAAATCTCTGCTTTTCTTTGAGTGTTTACACGCCTTGCAACTAAGGCAAGGAAAAAAACCTGTGATATCTTTGTCTCTAGGTTTACTACTCTTTTTTAGATCTGTTGGTGCTAAATAGCTTTTTAAATTCATACATTTTTTATATACCACATTCGGATTATAGGGCAAGACTGGACCTAATATCTCGTCTGATTTTAAAATGTGCCAATGTTTTTTTAAAAATGTTTCTAGTATTTTAGTGTCTTCATTATATTGGGTGATAAATGGGACTTTAATCTCACCGTTAACAGATGTACATATATCATTACTTTGTCTCTTTTTTATCTTAGTTTCAAGTAAAGATTCCCTATTTATTTTAAATGCTTCATGTCTTGCATTGTTTATTAATTCTACTTTATACCCTTTATTGAGGAATTTATTTATTAAAACTTCTGATTGTGCAGAGTAATCTGAATTATTCATGCAATTTTTTCTAATACGCATAAATTGGCTTTTTGGAATGTTTTTTTCCATTTATCCAAGTGGCAACTCTCCACATGAATGTAGCCACTGGCGTCTATTGATTTAAAATAGGTCCTCGTCACAATTTTATTATTTACAATGTTTATTTGTAAATCTAGAAAATTATTGCTGGTGTTATATATTTCATAGGTGAATTTTAAATTCTTATCATTCTGGTTCATCCTTGAAAAGAACCATTCTAAATCCTCTTTACTTCCTCTCCATATGATTAAAATATCATCTATATAGCGTTTAGTTATGTCACACTTTATTTTAAAGAACTGTTCCTTTGCATTTATCTTGTTATTTTGCATGTTTTTGTAATTTGGCACTGTGTAACTTTTTCTTTTGTTATTAAATATATAATAATCTAATTCTGTCTTTGGGCTCTAATATCTGAATTCACACTGAGGAGACAAGGTTAAAGGCACATTACCTAATTGTTAGTTGTGTGAGTTATTGGTTTTCCAAAACACCCTTATTCAAAACGATTGGTGGGGCAGCATTGTTAATCTAGGGTGGGTAGGCAGGATTTGGGGGTTAATTTGGTATCCCTTTAGGTCATTTGTAGAGTTAAAGGTAAGGAAACCAGAGGCAGAGTGCTATTAACCCCTTCATGCCCACACTATACCCATAGTGACGGCTGAGTGGATAGGTTTAATCGCCACAAGAGGTATATACAGGTTCTATTTAAAAATACATAAAACAGTTTCCCCTATGTGAAGGATAATAGAATGTAAAATGTTAACAGTACAAAAACACTAAAACACATATTAAATTTTACAATTGAATAAAAATGCTTTTTTGTGTTTCCAGGTATTTGAGTAAAAAGGGCTCCAAAGTATATATACATATGTACATATGTGTATATATGTATTTATATGTGTATATATGTTTGTATATACAAATATACACATATAAACATAAATACATGTATACACGTATAAACATATGAATTTATACATACATACACATGTATGCATATGTATATATACATTATAACCCTTTCCATTCAAACACCTTGTCATATACTATATACCTTCTAACCCGTATAACTTGTTTTATGATTATTTATGTGAATAATTTTTATATTAGATAGTGTATACAGTATATGCGTGTAACTGTTAACTTTAATGTACTTGTAGCGTTTAATGCAACTTTGTCTGATTGTTTATACTTTCAATTTGTAATATGTGTGAAAGTTAACACGGGCGTGATATCTTAATAGTTCTCATGCTAACATTCACGCACTACTTGTAATCTAGCACTGTGTATTTTTTATTCAATATATATTTATTGTTTTTTGGGTTTTTTCCAGAGCTGTCATCAGTTTCTTATAAAACTATAAACCTTATGGATTTTATCACATTTTTGCATATACAGTAATATATATTCAAAGCAGTTCCTTTTCCCATATTAAAAAAAGACAATGTTATGAGAGCCTGTCTGCTTTAATAACCACAAAATCACAGTATTAAATAGCCAGACATTCTTATCAGAAACACTACTGTTTTTATTTTGTACATTTGTTTACAGGGTGAGTTCTCTGAAAGGGCAATTATAGTAAAAAATGACGCTTTGTGGGGGTTAAACACACATTAGTCTAGGGTGACTAGTCTTAAAATTGAATTAGATCATGTCATTTTTTTTACTGTAATGGCTCTTTAATATTCAATTTAAAGGGACAGTCTACTCCAGAATTGTTATTGTTTAAAAAGATAGATAATCCCTAACCAACGCTGTTATATTAATATACTTTTTACCTTGTAAATAGACGGTTAATTCAGAGAGGATACACATGAAGGACTGTTAAAAGAACACATGAGGAGGTCACTAAGTTGCATAGATCAGACCTTCTGTAAGACAAATTGAAGACCTTAGGGACTTATAAGGGTGTAATCTTTGTTACTGACTTTAGTTCCCAATATGAGGAAGTATGTAAGATTGTGAAACATCATTTCAGTATGCTCATTGCAGATGACAGGTTAATAGAGTGTGTTCAAGAAGAAATGAGATGTTCATATCGAAGGAACCGTACATTGGACAACATATTGTCCCCGACGGTTCTCAAAAAACCTATATCCGAGGCCAGTTCATGGCTTACCATGAACTTGCGACTATCTAATTTTGTCTGATTGTTTCAGCTCAGCCATAACAGGCAAGACCTATGAAATAAACTTCTGTTTCAATTGTACCTCTACATATGTTGTATACTGCATAACTTGCAAAAATGTGGTAAACAGTATGTCGGACTCACGACAAGGGTTATTAGATCTAGGATAAGGGAGCATTTTTCAACCATTCGGGTGGGTAAGGCTACCACCCCTCTTGTATACCATTTTGCACAAGTGCATAAGCAAGATCTATCCTGCTTCTCATGGCAACCTATCGATATGATCCCCGCCCCAAAAGAGGGGTGGATAGAGAAATGATTTTGCACAAAAGGGAGATGCTGTGGATTTTAAACTGGAGACTAGGGTCCCTCAGGGACTCAACTCTGAATTTGACCTTATTAATTATTGGGAATAGTTGGTCCATTTCCCTATCCGGTTTGATATCCACAACATCTCCCTATATGGTATAGGTTATGGTAGACCATGCTCTAACACAACTCACTTGTCCCCTCTACATTAATTATTTATTTATTTATATGTGGCTTTGACTATCAGTTTTTTTTTATTCCACTCTATTATATATATATATATATATATATATATATATATATATATATATATATATATATACATTTATAACCATTTGGGGACACAATAAGTATAATATATCCATCTAGTGACATCCGACATTTAGTCTGGTTCTTCTATGATGATTGGTCACTAGATATGTGTGTCTATTGATGTTTAGTTATATATATATATATATATATATATATATATATATATATATATATATATATATATATATATATATATATATATATATATATATATTGTTTTAATTTAAGCTTAGAACTATTGGGGGTACAATTATTAATAATAAATAATATATCCATCTAGTGATATCCGACATTGAGTCTGTTTAGACCATGTGGATTGGTTTATTATTATGTGTGTGTATAGATGTACATATATTGCCTTGTTAAGATTTGTGTAGTGTATATGGGATACTTGTGTACTCCTTGTACTCTTTGCACCACCAGTGAATTTTAACGACCAGCCACATGACTATTTAAACCTAGAGTGGATTAGGTGTTACAACTGACTATGAAGTGTGTATGCGTAAGCAGTTTTCATACTTTCTATCCCACATATATATGTATATACTGTATATATGTATACATGTTCCTGTTTTTCTTCAACAACGTGAAAAATGTTTACATTCATGTATATATATTTAGTACTTGTATCCACTCCTCCTATGGTACATATGTTTTTGGTATTAATAGTTACATGGAATTGAACCTTCTTGATTAGTAGTTCACTATGCTATCTGTTTCAGATATGTTAAAAAGCACTTTATGGGAGTGATTTTGTTTTTAATACACCGCTTGTTTGAACAAGTGATGTCACTGTAATTTGTGTATAAATTGTGCACCTGTGAATGGTATCCCTATGCTATGACTACGGTGTGAAGCCAAAACGCGTAAGCTTGCCTACCCTGAGGTGCTTATGCTCTCACTTTTATACTATTTGACCCTCCTGTTTTTATGTGACTTTCCAAATACATTTTTAAAGTTTTATACTTCGTTACTGCTGATCGCTCTTCCTTTTTCTCTTATTGGAACTACCTTGTATCTAAGCCTCTGCAGACTCTCCCTTTATTTCAGTTCTTTTGACAGACATGCATTTAGCCAATCAGTGCCCTCTCACTTGTATATTCACGGGCGTGGCACAATGTTATCTGTATGAGCTTACGCCCTCTAGCTATGGAAAAACTGCCAAATGCATTGAAATAAGGGGCAGCCTTCAACATTTTAGAAATTAGCATATGAGGCCGTTTATATGCTGTTTTTTTGGATTACCTAGGTTTAAATTTCAACAAAGAATACCAAGAGAACAAAGCAAATTTGATTATCAAAGTGAATTGGAAAGTTGTTTAAAATTGCATGCCCTATCTGATTAATGAAAGTTTAATGTTGACTAGACTGTCCCTTTAAGAAACAAAAAAGGTATTACAGTTATTTTGAAGAAGACATTAGCAGATAAACTATTGGCAATGAGCTTATTCAAACACATATAGTCTATGGTCCCTAAACTGAATTAACACAAAACTATTTTTAAGGAATTAGAATTGCAAATTGATTGCAGATCTATAATTGCTATAGGAGTGTTAGAATCATTGTTAACGGAAGCAAAGAAAGAGCTAATTAGTAAGAATGCTATACAAGATTATTGCCTTAAAATAAAATCTAGTCTAGAGTATATTTTGTATAAAGCCCAACTATGCACAAAAAGTAGCTAAATAAAAATCTGAACACATTTTCTACTCTTAGATTTGGCTTGTGGTTTATCTGCTGGGTTTTTATCTACATACACCTCGTGGAATTTGTTTTTAACGTATAATTATTTAATCAACCTTTCTTTAGCTTTTGCTTCAGGGGTACCTATTCCGTTCTAGGGGCCGATTTATCAAGCTCTATATGGAGCTTGATGCCCCTTGTTTGGCTCGCTGGAAACAGAAGTTATGTAGCAGTGGTCTTAAGACCGCTGCTCCATAACCTGTCCGCCTGCTCTGAGGCCGCGGACAGAAATCAACCCGATTGAATACGATCGAGTTGATTGACACCCCCTGCTAGTGCAATGCCAACAGTGTATGCGGCAGACATGATATGCTACATCGTATCCTATCTGCTCGCACATTAATA
This sequence comes from Bombina bombina, assembly GCF_027579735.1. Taxonomy (NCBI): domain Eukaryota; kingdom Metazoa; phylum Chordata; class Amphibia; order Anura; family Bombinatoridae; genus Bombina; species Bombina bombina. Next base: position 535,947,902 of record NC_069504.1, on the reverse strand, counting down.
AATAAACCCCTATTTGTAACATATTACCTCAATTCTTCATCACCGTTGCATCCATTTTTATATTTGCATTAAAGGGACAGTCTACTTTAAAAACAAAGATAATCCTTTTATTACCCAATTCCCAGTTTTGTATAACCAACACTGTTATAATAATACACTTTTAACCTCTTTGATTACCTTGTATCTAAGCTTCTGCAGACTGCCCCCTTATCTCAGTTCTTTTGACAGACATGCATTTTAGCCAATCAGTACTGACTCCAGAGGAGTGAGCACGTTGTTATCTATATGGCACACATGAATGCAAAGAGATAGGAGGCAGTTCAACAGCTTAGAAATTAGCATATGAGCCTGTCTAGGTTTAGCTTTCCACAAAGTATACCAAGAGAACAAAGCAAATTTGAAAATAAAAGTGAATTGGAAAGTTGTTTAAAATTGCATGCTCTATCTGATTCATGAAAGTTTAATTTTGACTAGACTGTCCCTTTAACTGCATTAATTCAGCTAAAATTTGAAAGTCATATAATGAAAAAAAAGTAATTGTATGTATAAGTGTAACTATCTACATATATCATCTATGGTCAAATAGGGACATGAAAGTAAAAATTAGACTTTTATGGGGGGGGCAAATCTTGCCATCAGAGAGAGCAGATGCATAAGCTGAGGGCTCCTCTGCAAATAACAAGTTTAATTCCCATTATAAATCCAAAGTTGGAAAAAAGCAGTACTCAAACCAACCATCGAGCACTAAACACCTTAGAGAAGGGCATTGGCTGCCTCCGGAGAGGTTTTTGATGGTCTGGGGAATTTTAGGCCTACGAATCAGGAGAGGCTGTTTGAGTTCAACTCCGCTCTCATAATTAAGGAACACAGATGAGCGTTTGGAAACAACGGGCACGAATAAATGCTCTGGGGATACAGGGCTCTTTATTCCATCCAGAGAAGGAGAGACTCAAAGAGAACCGGCTGCCTATTGGGGTTGGGAATCTCCCACGGCAGGCCGACCCGCATCTGTGAGAGGAGGATATAATCAGAGGCACAATTCACCTACCCCATCTGGACTGATAATTCTGGGACCTGTACTGGCTGGGCAATCATTGCAGCAGGGGATCAGACGCTGCGCATTACGGCCTCCTGGAGAAGTGGGCGCGCGCACCATCTTGAACAGGCCACACTATTAGACTTGTTGCTGCAAAGTAAGTCCTGACTGGGGACACAACATATATTTCCCCACCAGCAATAGGCACAAAATATAGATGTAATATAGACGGCCAAAAGTCAAGTCGTTAAAGATATAACCCATATGAACTTTTCTGCATTAGCTGCTACTATATCATAAAGTCTTAGGCAGACTGTTTAAGCCCTAATTGAGAGGGGCTATACAGCCTACATCTGTGACTGTAGCTAATCCTGTTGAAATGAGAGACCTACAGTGCAGGATGGGTGCATAACTACCAGTTGGTCTTACATGGCCAGGGGAACATAAAGTGATCTTGCTTCATAGAGTAGAATTTTAGGTCAGACATAATATTGCAGAACCCAAAGCTATTACTGCCCAGGCCCTTAAATACATATCCTACCTTTGAGCATTCTACCTAGTTTTGCTTTTTTTTGCAATAATAGGTAAACATAAGGGAGTTGGGTGAAAGTGGAGAAAGGAAAATAGGAAGATATTTGTTTGTTTCCTTTTTTTCTTGACTGAATAACATCATGACCCAAGGAGCAAGGAAAAAAAACATAGGTGCTTCAGAATACAATAAATCAGTGGTAGATCATTTCAAAGCTAAAACTACCCCAGACAGGCAATCTGATAATCAGGACTCCATCATGTTTGCTGAGACTAGGGACAGTTCTTCAGCTCAGGAGTCCCACTCCCATGCGGATCTGGTGGAAGTAATGGCCACAGATATAGTCTCCACCCTGACATTGAGACTTAATGCTCTCCAGGAATCCCTAACCGAAGCTATTAAAGGTTCTGAGTATAGAAAGGAAATAAATGCAATTAGTGAGAGAATAGAAATGCTAGAGTGGAAACAGGAAGACCTCGCAATTGAACAAGTGAACTTTAACAACCACTCTCATATCTTGGTGGACATGATTGACTCCATGGAGGCAAAAATGGCTGACATGGAAGATCGATTGCACCGAAACAATCTTAGGTTTAGTGGTATCCCTGAAGATGTTCCCTCGGCAGGATTGGAAGAATTTCTCATGGAATTTTGCAAGCAGCTCAAAACTCCTCAGTATCCAAATGAAGCTCTGATTGACAGAGTTCAGAGACTCCCTAAGGGGAGAAATGTCCCACCAGAGAAACAGAGGGATGTTATTGCTAGATTCCATTTTTTACATATAAGGAACAGATCCTAAAGGCAATGTTTCTGAACCCTTCTCTCCCAGACAAATTTTTCCATATTCAGATCTTCCCACACTTGTCTCAATTTACTATACAAAAGAGAAGCACCTTCCGGGACGTAACAAAACATCTCAGACAGCAAGGCCTGAAATATAGATGGGGATACCAAACTAAGCTTCTGATTCACAAGAATGTACGTCTCCTCTACATAGCAGACACACCCTCCAAAGGCCAACAGCTATTGAAAGATTGGGCTTCTGACAGCAGTTCCCTGCTACGGTGGGCAACTTTCAACCCACCTGAGGAGGCTAGTCTGAGCTCTACTTCCTCTACCTCAAGACCGCTGGCCAATGAGTGGAGGTCGCTGCTGCAGATACTTTCCTCAGCCAAAAGGCACAGCTTTGAGATTGAACCACCCAGGACTGGACTGCCTGAAAAATGCTCGTTTCCAGAAGTGAACTGATAAGTATCCTTTTTCATACTTCATTCATTACTGCTTGTTTTGGCCTGAGACTTACTCATAGATCTTCAAAAGAAGTACCCAGCTTCGATATAAGGGGGTCCTGAGGACATGGACTAAAGTTTTGAATCTTTTCTGCTACTTTGGGGCCTACAACCTGTCTCAAATATCCTAATGTTAAGTTTATTAGCGGGCACATTATAACCATTTCTGTATTGTTTATGTCTGTCACAGAAGGTTCATAAGTTAATTTACCATGTTCAAGGGTAATATTTGTAACGTTATATATTAATGTTGGAGTTTTCCAAGCCCACTTCCCCAGGGCTGGGGCCAAGTTGGGTTATTCCCAGTGGCACAGGTAGGACTCTCCCAACAACATAAGCTTATAGCTGAAGGCTTAATGTCATATAGGAAGTATCTTCAATTAAATACCTTCACCATAACCTACCTTTGGCATTACTTGCCTGGTCCTAGGACTGTGTAGAAGCTAGCAATTGATTCATATACAGATACTCATCCCGTTTGGGAAGAGTGCACATATTACCTGCCTATATATGGTTTATGTATGTCAAATCAAGTTTAATTGTTTGTTTATCATGTTCAAAGGTAACAATTGTAACATAACATGTGACCAAGAGGAGCTCTCCAGCCCAATTTCTTAAGGTTTTCACCACCTACTAAGTTAATAAGTTAATAATTAATACATACACGTGTGAATCCCTTGATAGTAAAGGCCCATAATATTTATGGTTTAGGGGTTATGGATTCAGTTTAACAATGTTTTACAATTCTGTGCACATGTGGTTTGTTTAAATGTTATATTGTTGCAATGTTGTCATCATTTTGTTAAGGACTAATAGAATGACCCTTTTCCCATTGGTTACAGTCTGACATATAATTTGGTACAACCTGTTTTCTATCACAGGCCTAGAACCCTTTTGGGTCATGTATATTAGGTCACCATAACTATTCTCCAAGTGGCGGCTTTCTAAAATATTGTTGTTTGCTTTTTAACCTACCCAAGGCTTACATTTCTGTATTGTTTATGTCTGTCACAGAAGGTTCATAAATTTATTTACCATATTCAGGGGTAATATTTATTTAAATTCTTTTATATTGAAAGATAATCTGTGCGTGTATTACAACAATCTCGTTCAGGGTTATATATTAATGTTAGAGTTTTCCCAGCCCACTTCCCCAGGGCTGCGGCCATTATCTAAGCCGGGTTATTCCAAGTGACACAGTTAGGAGCTTTCCAACAACATAAGCTTATAGCTGAAGGCTTCATGTTATATAGGAAATATCTTCAATTAAGTGACTTCACTATAACCTACCTTTGGCATTACTTACCTGGTCATAGGACCGTGTGGAAGCTAGCAATTGATTCATATACAGGTACTTATCCGTTAGTGAAACGGGCACATTTTACCCATTTATATATGGTCTATGTATGTCAAATCAAGTTTAATTGTTTGTTCACCATGTTCAAAGGTAGCATTGGTAACATAACATGTGACCAAGAGGAGCCCCCCAGCCCAATTCCTTAAGGTTTTCATCACCTACTAGGCTGAGCTAATCTCAGCGACATATGCAGGACTCCCTTAAGAATCTCGGTTAACCGCTGTGGGCTTCATCTTACAGGGAAAGTACCTGTTAGTTATAGCCCCTATCAGTGCTTATCTTCTCATTGCTTAACGAAGAGTTAGTCTAAATCTTCGTTAAGCAATGAGAAGATAAGCCCTGATAGGGGCTATAACTAACAGGTACTTTCCCTGTAAGATGAAGCCCACAGCGGTTAACCGACCGTTAAGAAGTTAGAAATTAATACACACACACGTGAATCCCTTGATAGTAAAGGCCCATAATATCTCTGGTTTGGGGGTTATGGGTTAAGTTTAACACTGTTTTACAATGTGTGCACATGTGGTTTGTTTAAATGTTATGTTGTTGGGATATTGCTATTATTGTGTTAAGGACTATCGGAATGACTCTATTCCCATTGGTTACAGCCTAGCATATAATTTGGTACAACCTGTTGTCTATCACAGATCTAGAACCCTTTTGGGTCATGTATATTAGGTCAACATAAATATTTCACAAGCGGAGACTTTCTAAAATATTGTTGTTTGCTCTTTAATCTACCCAGTGCCTATTACCCTGTAACATGATGTTTATACACCACTGGGACTCTATATAACACAAGATACCTTGACTGGAGAATACATCTTAGACACCTGTACCCAGTGTTATGATCCACTTTTTCATCACCTCATGAATACAACCATGGTCGCTGTCTGACCCCACTGTTCTCCATTTCCTATAATGAGTTAACTGTTACATACAGGATCCGCTTATAGTCTTGGGCTACATTACACTAACTGACCTCTCACCCTTACTAAGGTTCCCCTGGCCGTGAGGCCACTCCGATAAATTTCTTATATTTGTGAAACCAAAGTAAAGGGAGGAAGTGATAGACTAAGACCTGACAACACGACAGTAGAATAATAAAGCTGTTTCTGTCTATTTCCACCTCCCCCACCTGTTAACACGGTTTACCCAGTAAACAACAGAACATAGATTCACTGAACTTATCCCACTTGTTCCAGATTGCTAAGTGCTATATTACTGCTTTAGTGTTCATAGCTCTTTTCCTGATATCTGCCTGGGTGTTAGGGCACTAGACTCCCCTGTGCTGCCCCCCCCCCCTTTTTCTGTCTTTTTTTTTTCTCTCCACATATTTTTTCTCCCTGTACCCTACCACATGGACAATCCTGATGGCCGCTTTAAACTTCACTACATTAAACACCAAGGGCCTGAACTCCCCAACCAAAAGGAGTTTATTACAAAACTATCTAAAATCTTTACATACAGATGTAGCTTATACCCAAGAGACCCATTGGAAAGTAGATAATACTCCCACTCTGAAGCTTACACAATATCTGGTAATTTACAGCTCTTCGTTTTGTGAAAAGAGTAGGGGCATCTCTATACTGATAAGTATGCAGGTGGCATTCCACTCCATACACTTGGAACAGGACCTGGAGGGGCGTTTCCTAATTTTAATCTGTAAGATGAACAACCACCTATACACGCTGGTGAACATATATGCCCCAAATCAGGGTCAGATGCCATTCCTCCGGAAATTGTTTAACTTGGTAGATCGCCTGCGGAAGGGCACGGTAGTTATAGGGAGTGATTATAACCTAGTCTGGGATCCCCAGTTGGACAAATAACTCCCCTCAGGCAAAAAATTGGACTCCTTTTCCTTGACCACAGCCCCCAAATTTAGAAAACTGGTTTATCAATATTCCCTGTATGATGTCTGGAGGTCATGCCATCCTGAGGCTAGGGATTACTCATACTTTTCTACTCCACACCAGTCTTATTCGAGACTAGATTACTTTTTTATAGACTCTTGGACTCTTAATAGAGTGTCATCCGCTAAAATATCTGTATGTGCCTGGTCGATCATGATGCGGTCACTTTTTCACTCGGAGAGGGAGGTCCCTCCTCAGCGAGACTGACATGGAAACTTCCACCAAGTTTATGGGAGGTCCCAACTTTTAAACATGACATTGGAGAGAAAATCGATGAATTCCTTTCAACCAACCCCATTGGACAAACCTCCCACCAAATCCATTGGGCCGCATTGAAATCCTTTTTAAGAGGCTACTGTAAAGCCAAGGCTGCAGCTTGGCGGAAAGCCAGATGCTACACTGGGGAAATTAGCCTGTGAACTTCATTCCAAAGAGAAGTTATATAAGATATTACCTACACAAAACCTGTCAAAAGATATAGCCAAGCTCTGAAGTCAAGTTAAAGATCTCGAGGTTCCGAGAATCCAGTCCGCTCTGGCTAGGTTTTAACAACTTATGTATTATAAAAGTAACAAGGCTGATTCAATTTTAGCGAGAAAACTTCAGAATCAGACAGCGATGTCTCACATCCCCTACATTGATCATGACGGCCAAAGAGCTATAGCACCATCGGACATAGGCAAGGCCTTCTAGGACTTCTATGATAAGTTATATAATATTGCTCATCATGAACGACCTACAGAATCTCCGATTTTCAAGATAGAGGCTCTTTTGCGAAGCCTGAGGCTACCTTCTCTTACTGAAGAAGCTAAAACCAGTTTACTGGCCCTGTTTACTTTAAATGAAATTAAAGAGGTGATAAAACAGTTACAAAATAACAAAGGCCCAGGCCCTGATGGCTTCCCCTGCTCTTTCTATAAGAAACTAAATGGCCATTAATACAAACCCATCATCAGATGTTCAATGAAATTAACTCAGAAGGTCATAGTCTACGAGAAAGCCTAGAGGCTTCTATCATAGCCATTATGAAGCGGGATAAAGAACCGTTGCTTTGCGGCAGCTACTAACCAATTTTGTTGATAACAAACTGTACTCAAAAATGATTGTGGATAGACTAGCCTATATATTACCCTCCCTGATCAGTAATGACCAGGTGGGTTTTACCAAGACACAGCAGGGTCCCAATAACACAAGGCAACTCCTTTCAGTCTTCTTGAGTGCTAAAGCCAGGGGGTTGCCCGTCGTGGCCCTGTTACTAGATGCTGAAAAGGCATCTCTGGCAAGTGCTGCAGTCATTCGGGTTCCCGGAACCGATAATTTCAGCGATCAGGGTTCTCTACTCTTCACCATTTGCAAGGGTCAGGGGCACAGGTTTCTGCTCTCCAGAGATAAGCATTTACAATGGTAAAAGACAGGGGTGCCCCCTCTCACCTTTGATATTTGCTTTGGTGATGGAGCCCTTCGCCCAAGCAGTTTGTAACTCAACGTCAATTACAGGGGTACCTTTTGATATTCATGAGGAAAGAATAGTACTCTTCACAGACGACGTTACTCTTTTACTGACAGACCCAGTCACTTCCATAAATTCAGTCTGTAAGTTGATTGATCAATTCGGCAGATACAGCTACTATAGAGTCAATCCTTCCAAAAACCTAATCTTATCTAGTCAATCCCAACTAGACCCCGTATAGGGTGCTGCAAGAACGGTATAAATTACTTTGCTACTATGGAAAGACATGTACATGGGTTACAGGACTCCATGGACCTCTATTGGATGGTCTGGAGCGACTGGCTTCAATTATAATACAAACACAATCCTCACTCTTCCCCTTTTCAGCTTCTCTTTTCCCTTTTTTTTCCGTCTCTCCACTATGTTCCAAGTCTGAAGCCCTGACACACACAGGTCCTTATATTTATCTTATTTAAAGAGAGCTTGCAGCACTGGTTTAACTAATGGATGTGCCTCCTTAACACACCCTCCATTTTAGTAGCTTGCATTACTTCTCTTACAACTACATCAACTTGACTATAGTTTTGCCACTACATTCCCCCACTCAGACCGTAAAAGACAAAATGTTAATTAAGACCCTTTTTAATGGTTGACAAATCAAATGAGGCATATGTGGTAGATGTACTAATGTTCTATGTTTATTTCTGTATGACCTTACACTTGCATCTGCCCATACATGTTGTTTAATGTGATATTACCATCATTTGTGAATTGTAACCTTTTTACCTCAATAAAACTATTATTAAAAAAAAAAATAGATTTTTATGATTTAGATAAAACTACATGCTGTAAGATACTTTTCAGTTTACTTTTATTATCAAATGTACTTGGTTTTGTTGCTGTCCTTTGTTGAAGAGCATACTTAGATCGGAAACAGCAATGCACTACTTGTAGCTAGCTGGTGATTGGTTGCTAAGCTCATATGCTTCTTGTTATTTGTTCAATTACTTCAACTAGGTCCCAGTAGTGCACATATTATGTGTGTATGTATATATATATATATATATATATATATATATATGTGTCTTCTATATAATACTTTAAGTTAGGAGGCCTTATAAAAAAAATAGATCAATTCTTTTAAATGTTGTTTAAAGGACCACAAAAGTCAAAATTTAACTTTGATGATTCAGATAGATCACACGACTTTAAACTACTTTCCAATTCACATGTATTATCTAAATAGGCACAATCTTGTTATATGCACACTCTGAGGCACCAGCCCCTACTGAGCATTTGTAAGAATTGACAGAATATACATATATGCATTTTGTGATTGGCTTATGGCTGTCATATGATGCAGTGGTTCTTTAAGAGTTGCCTTCATGTTAATGTTATAATTTACATCTCTGAAATAAACTATTGAGGTTATCAAGGTGACTAGTAGTATTCAGATCTTATGTCATGTTTATTTACAGTATCTAAACTACAATATTATGCATATCTCTGATCTCAACTATCATGTTTATCTTATTAACCTCAAAACAAAAAAAAACTTTTTTTATAATGATAAAAACTACCAGGCTTATTGTAATAAGGGTTGGAAGTGTTATGGGAAATATTGATAATTATGTAGATTGCTTTTGGAGACCTTTCTTTCTTACCTTATGTGAAGGACATCACTGATCTACTAAGAAAACAATCGAATTGCATTAAAAAACAATTCTGTGTTCATCTCTCTTGATTACGAAAGTGCTAATTCATCTATACCACATAAGGTAGGTCTTAAGGATATAAGAAATTTCCAAGATGCTCATGGGTCAGAGTTTATAAGTTATGCAGTTTTGTTGTATTGGTTTTAAGATTCCGTTTACAAAACGACCTACAGTTCATATGAGTAAAATATTTTCAAAATGAGGCTATTCTATGAGAACAATAAAAAAGGCACTAGCTAAATTTATTAAGCTGCGTTCACAGCTTTTTTGGCTATGTGTGTGAACGCTTTTTTGGCTATGTGGAGCAGGTCTGCATAAGAGAGCCCGCTGCCACATATTTTCCTCACCGCACCTTATAGGTGGTGATATCAATCCCCCCAGCACTCGCTTTGGTGAAATACTTATGAGGTGTTTTTTATTTGTATTGATTGTCTTTGTTTTAATATGTATAAACAAGTATTTATTATTTTATACTTTTTTTCCCTTTTTAGACTACATTTTTTTGTTTGGCTTGCTAGAGACCAAGATCAGATCTCTTAAGTTGTCATGAGAATTGAGAGCATTCCTGACATGTGACTGACCCCTTAGCTTTGGTCTTGAACAGGAAGATAGAATGGTGGTCCCTAGTGAGTAAGATCACTGTAGTGTATAAACTAAGTGCTTTATATATTTGGATTTACACCAAAGTCCTAACCTTCACTCCTTTGGTTTACAATTATTTTGTGATTTATTCTGCTGTGGATATTATGTCTTAAAATCTAACAATATTTATTATTGACATTTATAACATTTTTTCTTTATTTAAGAGCAGATGGATCTTTGATTTTTTTACCCTGCCTTATGCATCCCCATGGGGGACAAGTAAATGTACTTTGTATGTAAATAATGCAAATGGAAATGCCTAAAAACTATTCCCCAAAATGCATAAAACCCCAACAAATATGTTTTTACTATTACTTTAATCCTTGTGTCACCAATATGTATCTTTAACCTCTTCAAGCACAACCACTGAAGAACTGCAGAAGGTCCCATAAAGTATTTTTTCCTTTATGTAGTAACTAAAGGATTGAGGCAGGATGAGTGTGTCAGAAATGAGCCCTCACATATTGGTTAACTACATTACTACATTGAGGAACAAAGGAACATTACTTTATGGGGCTGCGGTTTAGAAAAGTAAAGTGTTAGGTTGTTTGTGGTAGGGGTGATATTACATAGGGATAGGTTCCTTAAGTGCAATTTAAGATAGGTCCCTTATGTGAAAGGGTTTATAAAAGATGATCATCTGTTTAGGAGGGTTGGGTGCTGGGGATGCACTTGGTGTCACTAAGGGAGGGCCCGTGGGTCCCCAGGGTCTAGATAATATATATATTTAACTCTAGGTTTCTGGGATTTAGTTAATAAAGGTGTGGGTCACGGCTTATGAAAGTCACAGTTTACTTTAGGATGCAGGTGATCAGGAAGATTAGAGAAACCTATAATTATTATTATTATTATGTTTAATTTGTAAAGCACAATTGTATTCATCAGCATTGAACACACAGTACAAGATGGTAGAGTTACCATCTAGATATTAGAAGTGACAATGAAAACTAAAATGGAGGACTCTGCAGCGCTTACAATCTAGACTAGAGGTTAAATTGTGAATGACACAAGAGATGTACGTGTTGCTTCACTAAGTGTATAGACTGGCTTGTATCTGAAGCAACAGAGAGAAGTGTAAACTGTAAGTTTATATTAGTGGAGTACAGGGATGAGGAACAATTAGGAGAGATTGTAGTAAGCAACTCTTAATGGGTGGGTTTTCATGGAGTAATTGAAGCTGTGAAAGGTGGAAGATAATTTAACTTTGGGGTAGAGAGTATGTGCAGAGAGTATGTGCAGCATGGAGAAATTCAAGTAGATTTTAGAGGACTGGATCCAATATTAGTCTCTATTTAGGATCCACTATGAATAAATTATAGTGACACGAGATTTTCATAATGACTCCATTTCTACACTTGTGAGTGTATTATTTACATCTGCTTGATATTTCATGGCTGAACTAATATTTTAGATGTTAAAAAACTGATACAACACTATTTTACTACAGTAATCGGCGTTACCTTTTTGTTGGGCATTTTTGTTCTTAAGATGAACATCTCTGTCACTCTCAAAGTTTATTTAATAACATAAAAGTTTTACAAGTATAGAAGGGAAAAAAGGGAAAATTAATTGCAACTGCATTTTTTCTACATAAGCAATATTGTAATAGAATGAAGTACTAATATAATGATATTTACAAATATTCTACTTTCTCCAGACCTGTTTGGCACCTTTCATAACAAGAACTACGTATCAGACATCAGACCTATCATTTATTTATTTATTCAGTCACAGAATTATAATACATAAATTGTATCACAGTTCGATCTTGGTGCATAACACAAATTACCATATATATTGAATCATATTACAAAAAACACAATGCAACCTGAGAAATAGAGCCTGAAAATGGGACACAGGGTCAGGAAGACATTATTAGGATAAAATGCAATTTTCATAATGAAATCATAAAAACACCAACTATTTTACTGTGAGCTGCTGTATAATTAGTAAACACAGAAATATTTCTAAATTATTACTCTTATGTTATACAAGGTCTCATTTATGAGTGTAATTCCACTGGGCCATTAACATTCGAGTCATACGCTCACTGACTATTGCTGCGTATTTTGGACCTTGGTGTATTTTTCAGTGCTGTTGCTTATAACACATCATTCTTGTTTTGCATAATTTTTGTCATGTTTAACTTTTACAGACACAGCTATTATTTATTGTGCATGAGACTGTCCTACAACGTATATGTTTCAGCATCAGCTGTAGGTGTTCGACACTAATCCCTGTTTACTTTCTAAACTTGACTTTTGGTTTGCCTCTGACTATTCTTTTGGATTATGATTTTGTTCTAATTTGCTGCTGCTTATCCTGACCCATGGCTTACCCCTGACCACAACTGGATTTGTGTTTGGTTTCTGTTTGCTGCTTTTAATCTGATTATTAGTAAACACAGAAATATTTCTAAATTATTACTCTTATGTTATACAAGGTCTCATTTATGAGTGTAATTCCACTGGGCCATTAACATTCGAGTCATACGCTCACTGGCTATTGCTGCGTGTTTTGGACCTTGGTGTATTTTTCAGTGCTGTTGCTTATAACACATAATTCTTGTTTTGCATAATTTTTGTCATGTTTAACTTTTACAGACACAGCTATTATTTATTGTGCATGAGACTGTCCTGTTCGACACTAATCCCTGTTTACTTTCTAAACTTGACTTTTGGTTTGCCTCTGACTATTCTTTTGGATTATGATTTTGTTCTAATTTGCTGCTGCTTATCCTGACCCATGGCTTACCCCTGACCACAACTGGATTTGTGTTTGGTTTCTGTTTGCTGCTTTTAATCTGATCTCTAGGTTGTCCCTGACTACTTCCACTGGATTGTGTTTTGGGTCTTTTTTTTCTTCTTCTTAATGCTGTATGAATTAGTGATGTTAGGGAATAATTTAAGGAGCATGAGTTTGAAATATGAAAGGCACACAATTTTATAGGTTGCATCTAAAAGAGGGCAATTAAAAGAGCATTAGTTTATTTTAGCATACTGAAAAAGAAGCACTATACCAGACAATTATTTACTCACATTCTATAATAATAAATGTGGAAAACATATGACTATAATTTACCAGTTATGGCGGAGTTTATACCTATCTCTGCAAACGGAAGCAGATCTGAACAGTTGGAGTGCCAGGCATTTACATAGTTGTGGAGGTATGCTTCCAGAGTCTGATTTATGCTCTCTGCTTGTATGTCTGTTTATGGATCGTGAGCAGTAGAGAGCAGCACTGTGGCTCCCAGCTTCTTACAGAATACTTTCCAAAAACAAGACACAAATAGGGAGTCACTGTCTGATACTATGCTGACAGGAATGCCATGGAGTCTAACGATATGTGTAATGAAGAGGTTAGACAAAGTGGTGGTAGATGGAATACTTAAGAGTGGAACAAAATGGCACATTTTAGAAAAGTGGTACTCATTTAGCCAAATCACTGATATGCCAGCAGACTTCAGTAGACAGGTAACAAAATCTATAGTGGTATGGGTCCATGGATTTTGGGGAGTGTTTAAAGGTTGTAACAGATCAGCAGGTAAAGTACATGGTACCTTATTAGCAGCACATGATGGGGAGCCAGATACACATTCAGTGGCATCATTTTCATTCCAGACCACAAGATGTGTTGTTCAAGGTTCTTTTGAAGGTTGAGTACCCTGGGGTGACTGGAGCGAATCCCATAATGAGTCCAAAGGAGTAGAGCCTTTCTGAGCCTGGGTGGCATATAGGTTTCCAAAAGGACCAGTTAGTTATTTTGGTAGTTTACATGATTTCTGAAGATGATGTAGCAGAAAGGTTTGGGCCACAATCTTATATTATGGTATAATAAACTATTCAGTTGGTTGTTTTGGAACAGATAGTAGAAATTGACAGGAAAGGAATCCACCTTCATGTTCATGTGTCCAGGGACATAGGATAAAATAACGTTGAAATAGGAAAAAAGGCTCACCTAGCCTGACAAGAGTCTAAAATAGTTTGGAATAAAAAGCTACTGGATGAATCTTTCCAGATACTGGTTGTCGCTGGGACAGAACTGAACCAGCTCCTATCGCTGAAATATCCACTTGTACAATAAACTTCTACAGGTTTGGGATGATGAAGTACAGATGTAGAACTAAACATCTGTTTAAGACAAGTGAATGCTTGAACATCCCTACAATAAGCACTTTTCTTCTCATGGGTGTAAGATGTGTGTAAGAGGTGTGGCAAAGCTAGTAATACTTTGCAAATCCCCAAAAAAACTTTGGAAAACTTTCAGTGTATCGGGCTGAGGCCACTGCAGAACAGCTTCAAGTTTTTGTTGGTCCATAAGAAAACTATTAGCACTGAAAAGGAGTTAGGAGAGTGCAATAAACACAAATATTCAACAAGTATAATTTAATATTTATAATATATTTATAAAATCATAAGCAGATTGTAAACCCCAAAGTTGTAAACCATCGAGTTTTTGACCATGATGTTCATTAAAATGTTTAGATAACAGATGATCACAGTTCCACCATTTACAGCTAGATTATGAGAGGAGCGGTAGATAGTGCTCCAGCCCATGCGTAAACTTTGCTAGATGGAGGCTCGTCGGGTAGTGCTCTTATTAAAAAAAATTTTTGCTCGCTAACCCGACAAGAGCAAAAAGCTGATGGTCGAATATCGCGACTGTGTTAACATTTCCCTCTATAGACTTCAATGGAATGTGAAAAGTGGAAAATAAAACTAACACCCACCCTTATTCGTACGCAAACTCAATTGTGTTAAACCAAGTGCGCTATCCCGAAATGAAATAGGAGTATTTCACATTCCAATGTTCTTCTAATCATAAAAATATATTTCTATGTATGTCTGATGTTTTTATATATCTATATATATATATAAATAAATATATATAGGTACAGATATATACACACATACATATATATATATATATATATATATATATATATATATATATATATATATATATACATAGGAATATCTATGTACAAATACATTGAATATATTTCCCTACATGAAGAACAATGGAATGTGAAATATTTACAGTACAAAGTAAAACATCTTATTAAATATGAATATCGCATAAATATGATTTTACATGTTTCCAGATACTTAACTGTAAAGGGCTCCAATTCTCTTACATATATGTATCCATATGTATTTATGTGTTTATATCTGTATATATGTCTGTAAATACATATGTATATATATATATATATATATATATATATATATATATATATATATATATTTATTTATTTATTTATATACATACATATATACACATACACAAATATTTAGACAAGTTAATGTATGTCTGTATCTCTATATTAAAGCCCTTTACAGACTTTTTTTCTAACACCTGAGACCACATATCTTTGAGCACTTAAAACTTTTTTATGCAATATCTTTTTTAAATAATTTTAAAAGACAGTGTTATCATGAATGTAACTGTACTTTTAAAAGTATTTTTGATGTGTTTTTGTTCAACTTTTTCGTCTCATGTAACACTTAACCAGAGCTCCTAAGTTGAGCTATCCCAACTCACATTAAATTCAATTGCACTCAAGCGAATGCATTTACTTTCAACTTTTAATTGGCGCCACAACTGTAGCCACCAATCAGCAAGGGCTACCCAGGGTACTGAACCAAAAATGGGTGGACTCCTACGTTTACATTCCTGCTTTTTACATAAAGATACCAAGAGATTGAAGAAAAATTGATAATAGGTGTAAGTTAGAAAGTTGTATGTTCTATCTCAGTGTTTCTCAACTGCGGTCCTCAAGTAATCCCAACAGACCAGGTTTTCATTATAGCTGAACTAGAGCACAGGTGAAATAGTCAGCTGATCAGTAACCATGGTAACCAACCTGCTTTCACCCATCAGCTGATTATTTCACCTGTGCTCTATTTCAACTATAATGATAACCTGGAATGTTGGGGTTACTTGAGGACTGCGGTTGAGAAACACTGCTCTATCTGAATCATGAAAGAAAAAAATTGGGTTTCATATCCCTTTAATAAGTGTTCTCGGATCCTCTCTCTCAGTGTGTGACTCATTTTGCCTCAGTATTGGCATTGACATCAACATTGTATAAGATATACTACTTTCTTATCAGTGCATCATCTTATTATGCAATACGCTCTCCGCATTCAGCATTGAACCAGCAGCTCTTGTGAACTGCTGGTGGAACGCCGCCCCCTGCAGATTTGCGGCCAATCGGCCGCTTGCAGGGCGTGTCAATCAACCCGATCTGTGGGGGTGTCTGTTCGCCTCCTCAAAGCAGGTGGACAGGTTATGGAGCAGCGGTCTTTAGACCGCTGCCTCATAACTGGTGTTTCTGGCGAGTCTGAAGGCTCACCAGAAATACGGCCCTTCAAGCTCCATATGGAGCTTGATAAATGGGCCCCATCCTCTGAAAGTCTGTATGCTTTGGCATGATAGTCAGGGATGTTTAGGATCTGGATATACATAACTACAATTTTAGATTATCCTATAACTTCAGCCAGGGTTTGCGGTATGGTTTATAGTGTGCCATAAAAAAATGGATTGCTACCTTTCTTGAAAGGGGCATGGTCAGAAACCTGGCCTCAGTCAGGAAGTCTATACACAGTCTGGCAATGGGGTACAGAAGTGTATTTACAGCAGTAGCTGATTGCTGATCTACTGCAGCTGGCAGGCAGGTGGAGCCAAGAAAACAGTTGGTGTTTGTTATCAAAAGCTGAATTATTTTGCTGCATCTTTAGAATTGTTTATCTTATTTGTTTTGCTAAGCCTAGTTAAGAACAGCTATAAATAAGCTCCTGTACCAAACAAACACTGAGTAGAATGTTGGAGATGAGGGGTCAGAATCCTGCAGGATCCATATTTTTTAGAGGTAAGATTACAGGAAAAGTGAGCAAAATAAATAAGTACATTACAATACGTATCTATTAATAATTGAATATTTGATGGAAAATTATATTTTAAATGTATTGTCCCATTAAATATTGCATTTTTTATTGGCTGTGTTCAAATTGCTGTTAATTATTTTTAGCTGGCCAATAGTTGTTAAAACTGCTGCCAAAAAAGATAACGCCAGGCAGTGAAATGAAAATGAAAATTTGCACTCAGATTACATTGAGCACAATGCTGACATGAATTAACTCAATTTTTTACTACCTTTAACGACAAGGGGACGAATTATTAAGCTCCGAATGAAGCTTGATGCCCCTGTTTCTGCGCAAGCCTTCAGGCTCGCCGTAAACAGCAGTTATGAAGCAGCGGTCTAAAGACCGCTGCTCCATAACTTGCCCGCTGCCTCTGAAGCTGCGGTCTGCAATCCGCCCGATCCTATATGATCGGGCTGATTGAAACCCCCTGCTAGCGGCTGATTGGCTGCGAATCTGCAGGGGGCAGCATTGCACAAGCAGCTCTGATTAACTGCTTGTGCAATGTTAAATGCTGACAGCGTATGGCTTGTTATATATTGACTTAAAAACTACCAAATATAATTGTACCACAACTGTAAACCACAGGAAATCAGAAAGGTTGTAAAAAAAGAATGGCTAAACACACGTGAAAGCTCTTGAGCTCACCTAAGATTATGTTTAACAAAGGATAACAAGAGAACTAAGTAAAATTGATAAATTGGGGAAATGTTTACAATTTCATGCTCTATCCAATCCATTTCATTTTAATTTTGACTTCACTGTCCTTTAAATATAACAGTTCAAACAGATAGGTAATAATTATTTTTGTTTTTTACCAGAGAAATCTATAGCTATATTTAGAGAGACAACTGTTAGTTCTTTTTTGTTTGTTTGTTATTTAAAAATAAAAAGGGTTTTGCTATTAGTTAAACAAATTGTTTAAAAATATATATTGTATCTGTTTATGGAGCAACGTGTTAATTTCAATCACTTCAGAAATTATATAAGTGCATATAACTATGGGGTTTATCAAGTTGACAATCTAATGCTCGGTTCACATGTTAGCGAACATAGTCCTAGATCTTATGTGACTACTTATTGATTGCAACGGTGACACGGCATATGTGCAACACTATTGTTAGTAATAACAAGTGCAAGCATTAAAGCTTCCTTTGAGTGGCTCGGTTACTGAAGAATAATGACAGCTATTACATTATATACAAGATTCAAGGCAGCCCACAGTGCTCCTGATGATTTTTTGTTTGTAAGGACGTCTAAGAGCAGTTGTACTATTGCTTTAAGCTGTTATGCAACTACTTTTAGTTATCAATCACTAAAAAAGGATTAAAAAAAAAGTATAATTTTAGTTAGCCCTCTACTAAATTTCAACTGTAACCACCACTCACCCAATCCTCCAAACTGTTAACCTCTCTCTGCCTAAATTATCCTAGTAATGGCTGATCATCCTCACCACTAGTACTACTGTGAATGCAATCACCATTGCAAACTCCCATTTAAACTTAAAAAATGTCCCTATTACTACTACTACTACAAACACCATACACAATCTCCAATTAATAACCCACCACTTATTCTGACCACCTTTAATTTGAGCATGGCATAATGGTAGTCTCCATTTTGTGCACAGTTTTTAGCTTCAGCAGCCCAAGGAGGCAATATCTTAGTGCCCCTGGCAGTTACTGTCTCCCTGCACTTCAGCAGGCAGCCTATGTGTGGGCAGGGCTGAGAACTACTGCTTCCGGTCAACATGTAGAAGGTTTAAGCTCTTAATGTATACCAACTGTGTGTGCCTGGTTATCACTACTAGGAAATGTTGGTATTTTGAGTCATATTTGTTGAGTATGCATCATTAAATAAAGTTCTTCCCTTAAAACTTAGTTTTGTTTTGTTTTATTTTTATTATAATCGATTCAAATGAATGTAATTTAAGAAATTGTGTGGTGTGCTAAATAGGCATGGAGTTGTCATAGAATATATTATAATATGACTAATATACATTTATATACTGTACATAAAGAGTTCATATAACACAGTGAATGGTTTCTATAACTAGCTTAGTTCTGATCTGTCATTCTACTGAATTCATTTTGTATGGTGATATTATTTATTCTGATAAAGAAGTTATTAGATATGTGAAAAATATATCCATATGTGGCAGTAGATATAAATGTTATTGACAATGGAAATGTATTATTGTTCAGACATTTTTGTGCATGACTTAACCCCTTAATGACCGGACCATTTTTCAATTTTCTTACCCTTAATGACAATGGCTATTTTTACATTTCTGCAGTGTTTGTGTTTAGCTGTAATTTTCCTCTTACTCATTTACTGTACCCACACATATTATATACCGTTTTTCTCGCCATTAAATGGACTTTCTAAAGATAACATTATTTTCATCATATCTTATAATTTACTATAAAAAATTATAAAATATGAGGAAAAAAATGAAAAAAACACACTTTTTCTAACTTTGACCCCAAAAATTTGTTATACATCTACGACCACCAAAAACACCCATGCTAAATAGTTTCTAAATTTTGTCCTGAGTTTAGAAATACCCAATGTTTACATGATCTTTGCTTTTTTTGCAAGTTATAGGGCAATAAATACAAGTAGCACTGTTCTATTTCCAAACCCCTTTTTTTCAAAATTAGCGCTAGTTACATTGGAACACTGATATCTGTCCGTAATCTCTGAATATCCCTTGACATGCATATATTTTTTTTTAGAAGACAACCCAAAGTATTGATTTATGCCCATTTTGGTATATTTCATGCCAAATGCGAGCAAATAATAAAAAATTGTTCACTTTTTCACAAATTTTGTCACAAACTTTAGGTTTCTCACTGAAATTATTTACAAACAGTTTGTGCAATTATGGCACAAATGGTTGTAAATGCTTCTCTGGGATCCTCTTTGTTCAGAAATACCAGACTTATATGGCTTTGGCATTGCTTTTTGGTAATTAGAAGGCCACTAAATGCCGCTGTGCACCACACGTGTATTATGCCCAGTAATGAAGGGGTTAATTAGGGAGCTTGTAGAGACCTTGAAGGGTTAATTTTAGCTTTAGTGTAGTGTAGTAGACAACCCAAAGTATTGATCTAGGCCCATTTTGGTACATTTCATGCCACCATTTCACCGCCAAATGCGAGCAAATAAAAAAAAAGTTAAATTTTTCACAAACTTTAGGTTTCTCACTGAAATTATTTACAAACAGTTTGTGCAATTATGGCACAAATGGTTGTAAATGCTTCTCTGGGATCCTCTTTGTTCAGAAATAGCAGACATATATGGCTTTGGCGTTGCTTTTTGGCAATTAGGAGGCCACTAAATGCTGCTGCACACCACACTTGTATTATGCCCAGCAGTTAAGGGGTTAATTAGGTAGCTTGTAGAGAGCTTGCAGGGTTAATTTTAGCTTTAGTGTAGAGATCAGCCTCCCACCTGACACATCCCACCCGCTGATCCCTCCCAAACAGCTCTCTTCCCTCCCCCACCCCACAATTGTCCCCGCCATCTTAAGTACTGGCAGAAAGTCTGCCAGTATTAAAATAAAAGGTGTTTTTTATTTATTTATTCATTTTTTTAATTATTAATCTGTGATGGACCCCTGCCTTAGCCCCCAACCTCCCTGATCCCCCCCAAACAGCTCTCTAACCCTCCCAACCTACCTATTTGCCACCATCTTGGGTACTGGCAGCTGTCTGCCAGTACCCAGTTTTCCCCAAAAAAGAAAGGTTTTTATTTTTTAGTTTTTTTTTTTTGTTAAACACAGCTTTTTCTGTAGTGTAGCTGCCCCCCCCCCCCAATAACCCCATCCCCCTAGCCTAGCAGATCCTATTATTTTTTTTTTTAAAAAAAAAACGTTTTCTGCCCCCATCTCTCTTCTCTAATCATTGGTGTCAGTGGTTGCTGCGCGCGCGCGCATACACACACATGCACGCGCGCGCGCGCCCCCACAGGCCCCCCTCCGCACGCTCCCAGCATCCGGCGTGCACAAAGCACTTGCAGGAACCGGATGCCGGGGAGCGATCGGCCGCCCACCCGCCTCCCCTGTAAGCTCCCACCCACCAACAAACGGCACCATCGCTACCGGTGCAGAGAGGGCAACAGAGTGGCTCTCTCTGCATCGGATGCTTTTCAAAGGGTATTGCAGGATGCCTCAATATCGAGGCATCACTGCAATACCCTGAGAGCTGCTGGAAGCGATTGCGATCGCTTCCAGCACTCTCTTAGACAACTGACGTACCAGGTACGTCCATTGTCACTAACTGTCCGTTTTTGCAGGACGTACCTGGTACGTCAGTTGTCATTAAGGGGTTAAAGGGACATGAAAACCAAAATTTTTATTTTGTGATTTAGATAGAGAATACAATTTTAAACAACTTTCCAATTTACTTCTATTATTTCATTTGCTTCCTTCTCTTGTTATCCTTTGATGAAATGGTTATCTAAGCAAACTCAGGAGCAACAGAGAACCTAAGTTCTGTTGATTGGTGGTTACATAGATATATCAATTGTGATTGGCTCACCCATGTGTTCAGTTAGAAACCATTAGGGCATTGCTGCTCCTTCAACAAATGATACCAAGAGAATGAAACAGATTAGATAATAGAAGTAAATTAGAAAGTTGTTTAAAATGGTACCCTCTATCTGAATCATGAAAGAAGAATTTCGTGTTTCATGTCCCTTTAAGAGAAGATGAATGGCATATTATTCATCTTTAAAAGAAAATATAGCCATTCCAAGGCAAAAACATTGGTTAATGCCAGAGGTAATGTTCTCAATCAAATTGCTTAAAGCCAGGAAATTCAAAACTAAAATTCCTCAGTCACAATGCTCAAGAGATTTCTGTGACATCATTAATTAGTGACATCACTGGTGACATGCATATGGCATTACAAACCAATTATTTTTTTAAAGCCACAGACAGAATATTTTGGTACCATACCTACAACTATTTATTTTTGTTTAACTGTACAGTGTTAATTTATATTGGTTCTTAGAAATAGCACCAAGATCAGTTTTTAACATGTTAGTGTTTATTGTAAAAATGGGTTCTTTGAGTTTTAGACTTTCTTCACAGCTAAAATACGGTTAATCCTCATGAATTATGAAAATAAAAAAGTAGTAAGCACAAAACAAGGTGAATGAGTGATTTAAAAAAAAAAACAATAAGATACAAAAAAAAGTGAATAAACAAAAACCCATACGGCTAGATTACGAGTTTTGCGTTATGAGCTGTGCGGTGCTAACAAGCAGTTTTTTCTCACCACTCACTTACCTGCAGCGCTGGTATTACAGGTTTTTACAAACCCGGCGTTAAAACGCAAGAAGTGAGCGTTGAGCAAAATTTTGCTCATTACCGCTCTCCAATACCAGCGCTGCTTAAGTCAGCGGTGAGCTGGTCGTACGTGCTCATGCACGATTTCCCCATAGGAATCAATGGGGAGAGCCAGCTGAGAAAAAGTCTAACACCTGCAAAAAAGCAGCGTAAAACTCAGTAACGCAGCCCCATTGATTCCTATGGGGAAATAAAATTTATGTTTACACCTAACACGCCAACATGAACCCAGAGTCTAAACACCCCTAATCTTACACTTATAAACCCCTAATCTGCTATGCCCGACATCGTCCCCACCTACATTATATTTATTAACCCCTAATCTGCCGCTCCGGACATCGCCACCACCTACATTATACTTATTAAACCCTAATCTGATGCCCCCAACATCGCCGACACCTACATTATATTTATTAACCCCTAATCTGCTGCCCCCAATGTCGCCGCAACCTACCCACACTTATTAACCCCTAATCTGCCACCCCAAAATCGCAGCCACTATATTAAATGTATTAACCCCTAAACCGCCGCACTCCCGCGTCACAAACATTAGTCAAATATTATTAACCCCTAATCTGCCGTCCCTAACATTGACACCACCTACCTACCTTTATTAACCCCTAATCTGCCGCCACCCAACGTTGTCGCCACTATACTAAATGTATTAACCCCTAAACCTAAGTCTAACCCTAACCCTTACACCCCCTAACTTAAATATAATTGAAATAAATCTAACTAAATATTCCTATTATTAACTAAATTATTCCTATTTAAAATTAAATACTTACCTATAAAATAAACCCTAAGCTAGCTACAATATAACTAATAGTTACATTGTAGCTATCTTAGGGTTTATTTTTATTTTACAGGAAAGTTTGTATTTATTTTAACTAGGTAGAATAGGTATTAAATAGTTATTAACTATGTAATAACTACCTAGCTAAAATAAATACAAAAGTACCTGTAAAATAAAACCTAACCTAAGTTACAATAACCTCTAACACTACACTATAATTAACTAAAATAACAATTAAATAAATTAAATTAAATTAGCTAAAGTACAAAAACCCCACTAAATTACAGAAAATAATAAACAAATTACAAGATTTATTTAAACTAATTACACCTAATCTAATAGCTCTATCAAAATAAAAAAGCCCCCCCCAAATAAAAAAAAAAACCCTAGCCTAAACTAAACTATCAATAGCCCTTAAAAGGGCCTTTTGCTGGACATTGAACCAAAGTAATCAGCTCTTCTACCTGTAAAAAAAATTACAAGCAACCCCCCCAACCCCCCAAATAAAATACTATCTAGAAAAACCTAAGCTCCCCATTGATCTGAAAATGGCATTTGGATGGGCATTGCCCTTAAAAGGCAGTTATCTCTTTTGCGGCCCAAACCCTAACTTAAAAATAAAACCCACCCAATACACCCTTAAAAAAACCTAACACTAACCCCCTGAAGATCGACTTACAGTTCTGAAGACCGGACATCCATTCTCAAGGAAGTGGCAGAAGTCTTCATCCAACTGAGCCGAAGTCTTCATCCAAGCCGGGAGAAGTGATCCTCCAGACGGGCAGATGTCTTCATCCAGACGGCATCTTCTATCTTCATCCATCCTACGCGGAGCGGGTCCATCTTCAAGACATCCGACACGGAGCATCCTCTTCATCCGACGACTACCTGACGAATGAAGGTTCCTTTAAGTGACGTCATCCAAGATAGCGTCCCTTAGATTCCGATTGGCTGATAGAATTCTATCAGCCAATCACAATTGAGGTAGAAAAAATCCTATTGGCTGATGCAATCAGCCAATAGGATTGAAGTTCAATCCTATTGGGTGATCCAATCAGCCAATAGGATTGAGCTCGCATTCTATTGACTGATTGGAACAGCCAATAGAATGCAAGCTCAATTTAATTTCATTTATTTAATTGTTGTTAATTTAGTTAATTATAGTGTAGTGTTAAGTGTTATTGTAACTTAGGTTAGGTTTTATTTTACAGGTACTTTTGTATTTATTTTAGCTAGGTAGTTATTAAATAGTTAATAACTATTTAATAACTATTCTACCTAGTTAAAATAATAAAATTATTTTATAGGTAAGTATTTAGTTTTAAATAGGAATAATTTAGGTAATGATAGGAATATTTAGTTAGATTTATTTTAATTATATTTGTTAGGGGGTGTTAGGGTTAGACTTAAGTTTAGGGGTTAATACATTTAGTATAGTGGCGGCGACGTTGGGGGTGGCAGATTAGGGGTTAATAAATGTAGGTAGGTGGTGGCGATGTTAGGGATGGCAGATTAGGGGTTAATAATATTTAACTAATGTTTAGGGGTTATTATGTTTATTATCGTTGCGGCAATGTCCGGAGCGGCAGATTAGGGGTTAATAAGTATAGGTAGGTGGCGACATTGGGGGCGGCAGATTAGGGGTTAATTAATATAATGTAGATGTCGGCGATGTTGGGGGCAGCAGATTAGGGGTTCATAAATATAATGTAGGTGGCGACGGTGTCCGGAGCGGCAGATTAGGGGTTAAAAATTTTATTTTAGTGTTTGCGATGCGGGAGGGCCTCGGTTTAGGGGTTAATAGGTAGTTTATGGGTGTTAGTGTACTTTTTACCACTTTAGTTATAAGTTTTATGTTACAGCGTTGTACCATAAAACTCTTAACTACTGACTTTAGAATGTGTTATGACTCTTGGAGGTAGAGACTGTACAACTCACTTTTTGGCCTCCCAGGACAGACTCGTAATATCAGCGCTATGGAAGTCCCATAGAAAAAAGACTTTACAAAGTTTATGTAAGTCGTTTTGCGGTAAGGCCAAAGAAGTGTGCGGTACACCTATACCTGCAAGACTCGTAATAGCAGCGGGCGTAAAATAGCAGCGTTAGAACTAGTGATGTCGCGAACCTAAAAATTTGGGTTCGCAAACTTCCCCAAAAGTTTGCGAACCGGCGAACCGGGCAAACCGCCATTGACTTCAATGGGCAGGCAAATTTTTAAACCTACAGGGACTCTTTCTGGCCACAATAGTGATGGAAAAGTTGTTTCAAGGGGACTAACGCCTGGACTGTGGCATGCCGGAGGGAGATCCATGGCTAAACTCCCATGGAAAATTACATAGTTAATGCAGAGTCTGGTTTTAAGCCATAAAGGGCATAAATCACCTAACATTCCTAAATTGTTTGGAATAACGTGCTTTAAAACATCAGGTATGATGTGGTATGATGTTGTATCGATCAGGTAGTGTCACCCCAGTGTCACTGGGGTGACACTGTGCCCTGGCAGGCAGGCCCTGAAACGCACACGTGTGAAGGAAACTGACTGCTATTATTTAACACAGTCAAAAAAGTGTTTTTTTTTTTAAATCTACACTACTGTTACACCAGATATGAGTTGCACTGGGGTGACACTGTGCCCTGGCAGGCAGGCCCTGAAACGCACATGTGTGAAGGAAACTGACTGCTATTATTTAACACAGTCAAAAAAGTGTTGTTTTTTTTAAATCTACACTACTGTTACACGAAATATGAGTTGCACTGGGGTGACACTGTGCCCTGGCAGGCAGGCCCTGAAACGCACACGTGTGAAGGAAAATGACTGCTATTATTTTACACAGTCAAAAAAGTGTTTTGTTTTTTTTAAATCTACACTACTGTTACACCAGATATGAGTGGTGGCACTGGGCAAGTTGGCACAGTATACGCTGTGAGCCTGACACAAAAAAGCAGACTGATGTTTCACAGTCCAAAAAGTTTTAGTTTTTTTTAAATGTACACTTACACTACTATTAAACAAGATATGAGTGGTGGCACTGGGTAAGTGGGCACAGTATACGCTGTGAGCCTGGCACACACGCTGGCAGGCAGGCAACTGCAATTAGATTATACAAGCAGATTGATGTTTCACAGTCAAAAAAGTTTTTTTTTTTTAATTTACACTACTGTTACACCAGATATGAGTGGTGGCACTGGGCAAGTGGGCCTGGCACTCATCCTGGCAGGCAGGCAACTGCAATTAGATTACACAAGCAGACTGATGTTTCACAGTCAAAAAAGTTTTTTTTTTTTTTAAATTTACACTACTGTTACACCAGATATGAGTGGTGGCACTGGGCAAGTGGGCCTGGCAGGCAGGCAACTGCAATTAGATTACACAGGAAAAAAAATGATGTTCTAGCCCTAAAAAGGGCTTTTTGGGGTGCTGTGCTTACAGCAGAGATCAGATGAGTCCTTCAGGACTGTAGTGGACACTGAATACACTAGCCTAGCTATCAATTTCCCTATTAAATCACCAGCAGCTACACTGTCCCTCCTCTCACTAACAATGCAGCTTCCGAATGAATCTAAAATGGCTGCTGTTCAGGAGCTGGGAGGGTCTGGGAGGGAGGGTCTGCTGCTGATTGGCAGGAATGTGTCTGCAGACTGTGAGATACAGGGTCAAAGTTTACTCAATGATGACAAATAGGGGGCAGATCGAACATCGCATATGTTCGCCCGCAGCGGCGAACGCGAACATGCTATGTTCACTGGGAACTATTCGCCGGCGAACTATTCGTGACATCACTAGTTAGGACCTCTTAACGCTGCTTTTTTACCTTAACGCACAACTCGTAATCTAGCCGATATTAATTAAAAAATACTTATATAAGAAAGGAGCAATCTCCAATAAGCAGAAATGAATACAAGAGGTAGGAGAGTTCCAATATAATCCTTAAATGAGTATCCTCAAAGAAAAATAATATATTTCATAGCGCAAAACTCTAACGCAAATAAATGTCTTTAACAATACCTATGTGGTACTCACACACTCTAGAGCTTAGATCCAGCTCTGAGATATTTAGGCATTGTTAATAACCCAGTGGCACTGAAGGATCAGTTTCTTGGATGATTTATTAAATAAGTATATGCTGATAAAATGTGTTTTTAAGAACAATATAAAAACAAAGTAACAAGGCTGTTCAGTCTCTCAGGGTTCTAACACAGGTGTATAGAATTACAAGGAACAAATATGGACCACCAGTGTCCTTAAGGTGTATAGTTCCTCTTTCCGTTTCATCCTGTGCCAGTATTTCACCTCACCCTTCTCTTTGGCAAGCCTTAATCCTCCAACGTACGTTTCACTGTTGTTGCTACAGGTTTCGCAAGGAGTCTGATTTTGTTCATCTGTTCCTCCATTTTTCTATCTGCCATTTGTGCTCTATTGGTCCAAAATTGTCATGTGAGTCTCTGACATCATACCCTCGGCCTCTATCTTAGTTCATCCATATTTACATTTAAGTCCTTTAATGCAATTAAAATGTTAAATTATTTCTATAAAATAAACAAATACAGTATCAATTTGTCTTATTTATACATAACTTACAGCTAGATTACGAGTTTTGCGTTATGAGTGAAAAAGCCTCATAACGCTGCTTTTTCACTACCGCTGCTATTACGAGTCTTGCAGGTATAGGTGTACCGCACACTTTTTTGTCCATCACGCAACGTCAGTACCGCACTTTTATAAAAGTCCTTTTTCAATGGGACTTCCATAGCACTGGTATTATGAGTTTTGCCTGGGAGGCCAAAAAGTGAGGGGTACACCCTATACCATCAAGATTCGTACAGCCATCTAAAGTCAGTAGTTATGAGTTTTACGTTACAAAGCTGTAGCATAAAACTCATAACTAAAGTGTTAAAAAGTATACTAACACCCATAAACTACCTATTAACCCCTAAACCGAGGCCCTCCCGCATCGCAAACACTAAAATAAAATTATTAACCCCTAATCTGCAGCTCCGGACATCGCCTCCACTTTAAAAATTATTAACCCCTATTCTGCTGCTCCCTGACATCGGCCTCACTTCCATTGAGTCGTAATTCGGTTTGCGTGCACTCGCAAGCCGTTAAATATGCTGTCGAAAGCAATATCGTTTATCGACTGTTTCCAATGTCACGTTATACCTCAATATCGGCAGCCGGATTTCTGCTGCCGAAAAGATCTTCGCGTCCCTTAGAAAGTAATAGAAGCCGTTAATCAATAAATTATACCAGGTTTCCAATGAAAACGCTAACCGCTAATACACTGTCGGAGGCTGTCGATACATTGAGTAATATTACACTCAGCTCTACTAGGTATAAAGGAGGAAAAAAGAGCTTTTCGTTGCCACTAGAATAAAATTATTAACCCCTAAACTGCTGCCTTCCCTCATAAAAAACACTATTTAAATAAAATTAACCCCTAATCTGCCGTCCACCCACTCCGCTGCTATAATAAACCTATTAACCCCTATACCTAACCCTAACACCCCCTAACGTAAATATAATTATAAAAAAATCTAAATAAAACCTAAGATAATAGTTACATTGTAGCTATCTTACGGCTAGATTTAGAGTTTTGTCGGTAACGACCCGCGTATCTAACGCTGGCTTTTTTCTGGCCGCACCTTTAAAATAACTCTGGTATTGAGAGTCCACAGAATGGCTGCGTTAGGCTCCAAAAAAGGAGCGTATAGCATATTTAACGCAACTTCAACTCTCGATACCAGAGTTGCTTACGGACGCGGCCAGCCTCAAAAACGTGCTCGTGCACGATTCCCCCATAGGAAACAATGGGGCTGTTTGAGCTGAAAAAAAACCTAACACCTGCAAAAAAGCAGCGTTCAGCTCCTAACGCAGCCCCATTGTTTCCTATGGGGAAACACTTCCTACGTCTGCACCTAACACTCTAACATGTACCCCGAGTCTAAACACCCCTAACCTTACACTTATTAACCCCTATTCTGCCGCCCCCGCTATCGCTGACCCCTGTATATTATTTTTAACCCCTAATCTGCCGCTCCGTAAACCGCCGCTACTTACATTATCCCTATGTACCTCTAATCTGCTGCCCCTAACACCACCGACCCCTATATTATATTTATTAACCCCTAATCTGCCCCCCCCACAACGTTGCCTCCACCTGCCTACACTTATTAACCCCTAATCTGCCGAGCGGACGGCACCGCTATTATTATAAAGTTATTAACCCCTAATCCGCCTCATTAACCCTATAATAAATAGTATTAACCCCTAATCTGCCCTCCCTAACATCGCCGACACCTAACTTCAATTATTAACCCCTAATCTGCCAACTGGAGCTCACCGCTATTCTAATAAATGTATTAACCCCTAAAGCTAAGTCTAACCCTAACACTAACACCCCCCTAACTTAAATATAATTTAAATCTAACGAAATTAATTAACTCTTCTTAAATAAATTATTCCTATTTAAAGCTAAATACTTACCTGTAAAATAAATCCTAATATAGCTACAATATAAATTATAATGATATTATAGCTATTTTAGGATTAATATTTATTTTACAGGTAACTTTGTATTTATTTTAACCAGGTACAATAGCTATTAAATAGTTAAGAACTATTTAATAGCTAAAATAGTTAAAATAATTACAAATTTACCTGTAAAATAAATCCTAACCTAAGTTACAATTAAACCTAACACTACACTATCAATAAATAAATTAAATACAATTCCTACAAATAAATACAATGAAATAAACTAACTAAAGTACAAAAAATAAAAAAGAACTAAGTTACAAAAAATAAAAAAATATTTACAAACATTAGAAATATATTACAACAATTTTAAACTAATTACACCTACTCTAAGCCCCCTAATAAAATAACAAAGCCCCCCAAAATAAAAAAATGCCCTACCCTATTCTAAATTACTAAAGTTCAAAGCTCTTTTACCTTACCAGCCCTGAACAGGGCCCTTTGCTGGGCATGCCCCAAGAAGTTCAGCTCTTTTGCCTGTAAAACAAAACATACAATACCCCCCCCAACATTACAACCCACCACCCACATACCCCTAATCTAACCCAAACCCCCCTTAAATAAACCTAACACTAAGCCCCTGAAGATCTCCCTACCTTGAGTCGTCTTCACCCAGCCGAGCCAAATTATTCATCCTAGCAGAGCAAGAAGAGGTCCTCCATCCGGTAGAAGTCTTCATCCAAGCGGGGCAGAAGAGGTCTTCCATCCGATTGAAGTCTTCATCCAAGCGGCATCTTCTATCATCATCCCCCTGGAGCGGCAGCATCCTGAAGACCTCCGACATGGAACATCCATCCTGGCCGACGACTGAACGACGAATGACGGTTCCTTTAAATGATGTCATCCAAGATGGCGTCCCTCGAATTCCGATTGGCTGATAGGATTCTATCAGCCAATCGGAATTAAGGTAGGAAAATTCTGATTGGCTGATGGAGTCAGCCAATCAGAATCAAGTTCAATCCGATTGGCTGATCCAATCAGCCAATCAGATTGGGCTCGCATTCTATTGGCTGTTCCGATCAGCCAATCGGATTGAACTTGATTCTGATTGGCTGATTCCATCAGCCAATCAGAATATTCCAACTTTAATTCCGATTGGCTGATAGAATCCTATCAGCCAATCGGAATTCGAGGGACGCCATCTTGGATGACGTCATTTAAAGGAACCGTCATTCATCGTTCAGTCGTCGGCCAGGATGGATGTTCCACGTCGGAGGTCTTCAGGATGCTGCCGCTCCGCTCCGGATGGATGACGATAGAAGATTCCGCTTGGATGAAGACTTCAATCGGATGGAAGACCTCTTCTGCCCCGCTTGGATGAAGACTTCTACCGGATGGAGGACCTCTTCTTGCTCCGCTTGGATGAAGAATTTGGCTCGGCTGGGTGAAGACGACTCAAGGTAGGGAGATCTTCAGGGGCTTAGTGTTAGGTTTATTTAAGGGGGGTTTGGGTTAGATTAGGGGTATGTGGGTGGTGGGTTGTAATGTTGGGGGGGTATTGTATGTTTTGTTTTACAGGCAAAAGAGCTGAACTTCTTGGGGCATGCCCCGCAAAGGGCCCTGTTCAGGGCTGGTAAGGTAAAAGAGCTTTGAACTTTAGTAATTTAGAATAGGGTAGGGCATTTTTTTATTTTGGGGGGCTTTGTTATTTTATTAGGGGGCTTAGAGTAGGTGTAATTAGTTTAAAATTGTTGTAATATATTTCTAATGTTTGTAAATATTTTTTTATTTTTTGTAACTTAGTTCTTTTTTATTTTTTGTACTTTAGTTAGTTTATTTCATTGTATTTATTTGTAGGAATTGTATTTAATTTATTTATTGATAGTGTAGTGTTAGGTTTAATTGTAGATAATTATAGGTATTTTATTTAATTTATTTATTGATAGTGTAGTGTTAGGTTTAGCTTTAAATAGGAATAATTTATTTAAGAAGAGTTAATTAATTTCGTTAGATTAAAATTATATTTAATTTAGGGGGGTGTTAGTGTTAGGGTTAGACTTAGCTTTAGGGGTTAATACATTTATTAGAATAGCGGTGAGCTCCAGTCTGCAGATTAGGGGTTAATAATTGAAGTTTGGTGTCGGCGATGTTAGGGAGGGCAGATTAGGGGTTAATACTATTTATTATAGGGTTAGTGAGGCGGATTAGGGGTTGATAACTTTATTATAGTAGCGGTGCGGTCCGCTCGGCAGATTAGGGGTTAATAAGTGTAGGCAGGTGGAGGCGACGTTGAGGGGGGCAGATTAGGGGTTAATAAATATAATATAGGGGTCGGCGGTGTTAAGGGCAGCAGATTAGTGGTACATAGCTATAATGTAGGTGGCGGCTCTTTGCGGTCGGCAGATTAGGGGTTAATTATTGTAGGTAGCTGGCTGCGACGTTGTGGGGGGCAGGTTAGGGGTTAATAAATATAATATAGGGGTCGGCGGTGTTAGGGGCAGCAGATTAGGGGTACATAAGTATAACGTAGGTGGAGGTCGGCAGATTAGGGGTTAAAAAAATTTAATAGAGTGGCGGCGATGTGGGGGGACCTCGGTTTAGGGGTGCATAGGTAGTTTATGGGTGTTAGTGTACTTTAGAGCACAGTAGTTAAGAGCTTTATAAACCGGTGTTAGCCCAGAAAGCTCTTAACTACTGACTTTTTTCTGCGGCTGGAGTTTTATCGTTAGATTTCTAACGCTCACTTCAGACATGACTCTAAATACCGGAGTTAGAAAGATCCCATTGAAAAGATAGGATACGCAATTGACGTAAGGGGATCTGCGGTATGGAAAAGTCGCGGCTGCAAAGTGAGCGTTAGACCCTTTTTTGAATGACTCCAAATACCGGCGGTAGCCTAAAACCAGCGTTAGGAGCCTCTAACGCTGGTTTTCACGGCTACCGCCAAACTCCAAATCTAGGCCTTAGGTTTTATTTTTATTTCACAGCTAAGTTTGCATTTATTTTAACTAGGTAGACGAGTTAGAAAATAGTTATTAACTATTTACTAGCTACCTAGTTAAAATAAAGACAAATTTACCTGTAAAATAAAACCTAACCTAAGTTACACTAACACCTAACATTACAATAAAATTAAATAAATTAAATTTAAAAAATACATTTATCTAAATTACAAAAAATAATAAACACTAAATTACACAAAATAAAAAAGAAATTATCAAAAATAAAAATGAATTACTCCTAATCTAATAGCCCTATCAAAATAAAAAGCCCCCCCCCAAAATAAAAAAAAACCTTACCTACCCTAAACTGCCAATAGCCCTTAAAAGGGCCTTTTGCAGGGCATTGCCCAAAAGAAATAATCTCTTTTACCTGTAAAAAAAAATACAAACAACCCCCCAACAGTAAAACCCACCACCCACACAACCAACCCCCCAAATAAAATCCTATCTAAATAAACCTAAGCTCACCATTGCCCTGAAAAGGGCATTTGGATGGACATTGCCCTTAAAAGGGCATTTGGCTCTTTTATGTTGCCCAAAACCCTAAGCTAAAAATAAAACCCACCTAATAAACCCTTAAAAAACCTAACACTAACCCCCAAAAGATCCACTTACAGTTTTTGAAGACCGGACATCCATCCTCATCCAGCCGGCGAAGTCTTCATCCAAGTAGCAATAAGTGTAATATAGTTGTTGGTGATGTCAGAGGCAGCAGATTAGGGGTTAATAAATTTATGTAGGTGGCGGCGACATTGGGTGCAGCAGATTAGGGGTTAATAAATTTATGTAGGTGGCAGCGACATTGGGGGTGGTAGATTAGGGGTTAATAAGTGTAATGTAGGTGTCGGTGATGTCAGGGGCAGCAGATTAGGGGTTAATAAATTTATGTAGGTGGCGGCAACATTGGGGGCAGCAGATTAGGGGTTAATAAATTTATGTAGGTGGCAGCGACATTGGGGGTGGCAGATTAGGGGTTAATACGTGTAATGTAGGTGTCGGCGATGCCGGGGGCAGCAGATTAGGGGTGTTTAGACTCAGGGTTTATGTTAGGGTGTTAGGTTTAAACATACATTTTCTTTCCCCATAAACATCAATGGGGCTGCGTTACGGAGCTTTATGCTCAGTGATTGCAGGTGCTAGACTTTTTTTTAGCCGGCTCTCCCCATTGATGTCTATGGGGAAATCGTGCACGAGCACGTCAAAGCAGCGCTTGTATTTGTGTGCGGTATGGAGCTCAACGCTGCCATATCACCCGCAAATGCTGGGTTTTTGCAAACCTGTAATAGCAGCGCTATTAAAGGTGAGCGGTGGAAATCACTTGCAAGTTATTAGCAAGCCACTCATAACGCAAAACTCGTATTCTGGCTGGTAATATCTTATTGTGATCATATATATTTGCTTTATAGTGTCATGCATAAAAACTTTACTGCTTTTTCAAACACTTTTTATATGATGTATATCTTTTCAGAAACATAAATTAATAAGGTTTTTTGTTTAGTCACTTTTTATTTTTGGATCCTCGTGAATTAAATGTCTTTTTGTTAAAAAATTAAGTGAAACTAAAGTGGTATAACAATATTTTTCAAATCCTTGACATTCAGGACAAACATTGCATGTGCAGGTTTATAATACAAATGTAATATTTGTAGATTGGTCAATAATTTCTTAAAGGGACACTACTCATATGCTAAATCACTTGAAAGTGATGCAGCATAACTGTAAAAAGCTGACATGTAAATATCACCTGAACATCTCTATGTAAAAAGGGAAAATATTTCTCAAATCTCAAAATTTCTTCAGCTCACCAGAGTAAGTGCTCTGTAAACAGTTGCTGTAAAGCTGCAAGAGATTTTACAGTAAACTTCCTTAAACTGAATAGGAAAATAACATGACTGTGCCTGCACATGCTAGATGCTCACTAGTCCTGGGTAAATATCTTATTTTTTTACATAGAGATGTTCAGATGATATTTTCTAGTCAGCTTTTTTACAGCTATGCTGCATCACTTGCAAGTACTTCAACATTTGGGTATCATTTGCCTTTAAAGGGACAGTATACACTCATTTTCATATAACTGCATGTAATAGACACTACTATAAAGAATAAGATGCACAGATACTGATATAAAAATCCAATACAAAACTGTTTAAAAACTTACATAGAAGCTGTCAGTTTGG
The DNA here is from genome assembly GCF_027579735.1 of Bombina bombina. NCBI lineage: Eukaryota > Metazoa > Chordata > Amphibia > Anura > Bombinatoridae > Bombina > Bombina bombina. Next base: position 535,913,236 of record NC_069504.1, on the reverse strand, counting down.
CTCTGTTGAAAAGGTAGCTGGAAAGCCCACTGCAAGTGGCAAATAAGACTCTCCCCCCCTCCCCCTTCTTTTGCATATGAAAAGACCCTTTACACAAACAGGAGCAAGCTGGAGAAGGTAGCTGACGGTATTCACATAAAACTTTGGGGCTTGGTTAGGAGTCTGAAAATCAGAGCAATGTTATTTAAAAATAAGCAAAACTATACATTTATTTAAAAAAAAAAAAACTTTATGGGCTATATAAATAGATCATCTACAAAACATTTATGCAAAGTAAAAATGAGTGTATAATGTCCCTTTAAGCAACATTTTATTTTGTCTGCTTCATATCTTTTTCTTTGTCTTTTTTCTAAGTTGTATATTACGATTAAGTGCACACAGTCCATTACTCTCAGAGCAAGTATAATTTAAATTCATACATATTTTAATAGAAAATCATTTATACTGTGATATACTTGTTTTAAACTGATTATAATATTCTAAAATATTTTACAAGATTGTTTCTATTATCTTTTAACTTCTTTTTAATCATAAGAGAGAAGCGATACTACTATGCATCACTGTATGCTCCATAAAGGATGCTATCACCTTGAATTAACAAACAGAAAACTAAATTACCATTTATCTAACAATCATCAAATGCCATTTCAGATCTTAAAAAGTCTAAATGTAATTTGTATGTTGCCTTGTGTCAAGAGGTGACTTGCTTGAATCATATTGAAAAGCATTCAAGGAAAAATATTGATTGGGCTAAACCTTGATTGTACAATGAAATCAAGAGACACTTTCTTTTGATTAAGAGTTCTTTCTCTACTATTCTAAAGTAATCTAAAAAAAAGGAGACACAAAGAGAAAAGTGCGTGTAATGGTTATGTATGGCACTGTCGGGTAAAAACCCTTGATTACAGAAAGTTCTAACAAGTTATCTGATTAAAAAACTTCCAGTCCATACTTTACCATCATATGCTGCAGAGCATTTTAGATGAATTTCAAGAGTCTCTAGTAAATGTTCCACTACTGCTTCCAGTAAGAATATTAAAGTATAGCTAATGGAGAATTTTCTTTTAAAGAGTCAGGCTCTCAAATATTTTTCATCATATATTTATAGTATTTCCAAAATGTACATTCAGATAGCATTTGTTTAACTTCTATAATAATGTGCAAAACTAATTTCTGTATTTCATTATTATGACATTCACAACTATGGGGTCAATTTATCAAGCTCTGTACAGAGCTTGATGCCCCGTGTTTCCAGCGAGCCTTCAGGCTTGCTGGAAACAGAAGTTATGAAGCAGCGGTCTAAAGACCGCTGCTCCATAACCTGTCCTCCTGCTCTGAGGCGGCGGACAGAAATCAACCTGATCGGATATGATCAGGTTGATTGACACCCCCTGCTAGGGGCCGATTGGCCGTGAATCTGCAGTGGTTGGTATTGCACAAGCAGTTCACAAGAACTGCTGGTGCAATGATAAATAGCATTTATCGATGTGCATCGGACATGATACGCTAGATCGTTTCATGTCCGCTCGCACTATAATAAATTAACCCCTATGTGTTATTTGTTGATTTATTATTTTGCATTGTGAGGATATAGCTGCGGATGATATATGTATTTCTTATCAATATCTACAAAGAGCAATCACCGATATTGGCTAGGATTCCATTTTTAATGTACCGATGTACAGCACAACAACTTTTCCATGTAAGCACTGTTTGTATGTCAGCTGCATGATCTTAAATTGTATGTAACCTACTATAATACAGTGTTTCTCCAGCTAATTTAATTTATTTAATAGTTTTTAATTTAGTTAATTAATTTAATTGTAGTGTTAGGTGTTATTGTAACGTAGGTTAGGTTTTATTTTACAGGTACTTTTGTATTTATTTTAGCTAGGTAGTTAGTAAATAGTTAATAACTATTTAGTAACTATTCTACCTAGTTAAAATAAATACAAACTTGCCTGTAAAATAAAAATAAACCCTAAAATAGCTACAATGTAACTATTAGTTATATTGTAGCTAGCTTAGGGTTTATTTTACAGGAAAGTATTTAGTTTTAAATAGGAATTATTTAGGTAATAATAATAATATTTATTTATATTTATTGTAATTATATTTAAGTTAGGGGGTGTTAGGGTTAGACTTAGGTTTAGGGGTTAATACATTTAGTATAGTGGCGGTGACGTTGGGGGCGGCAGATTAGGGGTTAATAAATGTAGGTAGGTTGCAGCGACATTGGGGGAGGGAGATTAGGGGTTAATAAATATAATGTAGGTGTCGACGATGTTGGGGGCAGCAGATTAGGGGTTTATAAGTATAATGTAGGTGGCGGCGATGTCTGGAGTGGTAGATTAGGGGTTAATAAATATAATGTAGGTGGCGACGATGTCGGGGGCGGCACAGATTAGGGGTTAATAAGTGTAAGATTAGGGGTGTTTAGACTCGGGGTTCATGTTAGGGTGTTAGGTGTAAACATAAAATGTGTTTCCCCATAGGAATCAATGGGGCTGCGTTACTGAGTTTTACGCTGCTTTTTTGCAGGTGCTAGACTTTTTCTCAGCCGGCTCTCCCCATTGATTCCTATGGGGAAATCGTGCATGAGCACGTACGACCAGCTCACCGCTGACTTAAACAGCGCTGGTATTGGAGTGCGGTAAGGAGCACAATTTTGCTCAACGCTCACTTCTTGTCTTTTAACGCCGGGTTTGTAAAAACCCGTAATACCAGCGCTGCATGTAAGTGAGCGGTGAGAGAAAACTGCTTGTTAGCACCGCATAGCCTCCAACGCAAAACTCGTAATCTGGCCGAAAAATTATTAGAGTGAATAGATCACATATTGGTTACAGGGGGCAATGAATTCTATAGTGACTCACAAGGGAAGAACATATATAACATATAGAACATATATCAGACAAATATATCTAAATCCCTCCTTATATTGAGACCATCTGGGTCACTGGTTTTGAGAGTCAACATCCAAAATATCTCCCTTTTATTGAGCAACGTTTCACTATTGCCTCCTCTTTTCCATTTAGTTATATGATCTATACCTTGAACTGTAAGTGATGAAACATTCGATTTATGTGACTGTTTAAAGTGTCTAGATACCGGAGTATCTGTCTCTGTATCTTTGATTGATCTCAGGTGTTGAAGGAATCTATCTTTGAGAGATCTTTTAGTTTTTCCTATATATTGAATTTTGCACAGTTCACAGGTAAGTAAATAAACCACATGAGTGGTTGCACAGTTAATAAAACAGTTGATATCATAGCCTCGATCCGATATGCAGCGTCACCTGCAAAAGCCGGCAACGCCAAATTTTGCGCTGGTTTGGTATCATATATACGGCGTAACATAGAAGTTATGCTCGTATATTTCTGCCTTCGGCCATAGTTTTTTGGCCCATAGACAGGTATACCAAACCAGCGCAGTTTGGTATCCAGTATACAGCGTAAGGACTTACGTGGCGAAAATGGAGAAATTCTACTCCATTTTCACCTCGCCACAAATTGCAGGCGTAGTAAGCCTTACGCTGTCTATTGGAGCCCCGTAACTCCCTAAACTAGTTGCTAAATAAAACCTAACAACTAATACATGTGCAATGTCTATCTACCTGTCAACCGCAAACTGCTAAATAAAACCTAACACCTAACTCATGCGCAATGTCTATCTACCTGTCAACCGCAAACTGCTAAATAAAACCTAACACCTAACTCATGCGCAATGTCTATCTACCTGTCAACCGCAATCCCCCGCCGCAATCCCTAATAAAGTATTTAACCCCTAAACCGCCGCTCTTGGACCCCGACGCCACCTACATTAAATGTATAACCCACTAATGTGAGCCCCTACACCGCCGCCATCTACATTACCTACCCCCTAATGTGAGCCCCTTACACCGCCGCCATCTAAATTATCTACTCCCTAATGTGAGCCCCTTACACCGCCGCCATCTACATTATCTACCCCCTAATGTGAGCCCCTACCCCGCCGCCATCTACATTACCTACCCCCTAATGTGAGCCCCTTACATCGCCACCACCTATATTATCTACCCCCTAATGTGAGCCCCTTACACCGCCGCCATCAACATTATTTACCCCCTAATGTGAGCCCCTTACACCACCGCCACCTACATTAACTACCCCCTAATGTGAGCTCCTACCCCGCCGCCAGCTATATTAAAATTATTAACCCCTAATCTAATCCCCCTATACCGCTACCACCTATATTAAATTATTAACCCCATAATTTAATCCCCCTATACTGCCGCCACCTATATTAAATTATTTACCCCCTAAAATACTAAACTATCCCTACCACTAAACCTAAGTCTAACCCTACAAATAGCCCTGAAAAGGGCTTTTTGCGTGGCATTACCCCAAAGTAAACAGCTCTATTGCCAGCCCTTAAAAGGGCTTTTTGCTGGCCATTGCCCTAAAGTAATCAGCTCTTTTACCAGCCCTTAAAAGGGCTTTTTGCAGGGCTTTGTCACAAAGTAATCAGCTCTTTTGCATCTAATCTAAATCCCCCTACACCGCCGCCACCTATAATAAATGTATTACCCCCTAATCTAATCCCCCTACACCGCCGCCACCTATATTAAATACATTAACCCCTAATCTAATCCCAGTATACCGCCGCCACCTATATTAACTATATTAACCCTAATTATATTATGGTTAATATAGTTATTATATTATATATATTAACCCTAATTATATTAGGGTTAATATAGTTAATATCGTTATTATATTATATATATATTAAGTATAATAACCCTATCTAACTCTAACACCCCTAACTAAATTCTTATTAAAACAAATCTAATTAATATTAATATTATTAATTAAAATATTCCTATTTAAAACTAAATACTTACCTATAAAATAAACCCTAAGATAGCTACAATATAATTAATAATTACATTGTAGCTATTTTAGGGTTTATATTTATTTTACAGGTAACTTGGTATTTATTTTAACTAGGTACAATAGCTATTAAATAGTTAATAACTATTTAATAGCTACTTTGTTAAAATAATTACCAATTTACCTGTAAAATAAATCCTAACCTAGGTTACAAATACACCTACGCTATCAAAATTTAATCAGCCAATCAGATTGAGCTTGCATTTTATTGGCTGTTCCGATCAGCCAATAGAATGTGAGCTCAATCTGATTGGCTGATTGGATCAGCCAATTGGATTGAACTTGAATCTGATTGGCTGATTGAATCAGCCAATCAGATTTTCTTACCTTAATTCCGATTGGTTGATAGAATCCTATCAGCCAATCTGAATTCGATGGACGCCATCTTGGATGAAATAATTTAAAGGAAACTTCATTCGTCGTTCAGTCATAGGGCCAGCTGGATGTTCATATATACATACATATATATATATATATGTGTGTGTGTGTGTGTGTATATGTATAAATTTATTAGACGTGTACATCGGAAAAATTTGTTTTGGTTCGTTTCAGACCGATTCAGATTTTTTTAAATTTCGTTTTGGATTGATTCAAATTCGATGCATTTGAATGTATTTATATTGGATTCATTAGGATTTGAATGTATTCTGATGAATTCGTTTCGGATCGATTTGTAAATTCGGAAATTCGGTATGTTCAGATTCTTATGTTATGTTGTGGCAAAGAAGAAGTCTTCCATCAGGCGATGTCTTCATCCAAGTGGCAAAGAAGAAGTCTTGCATCCCGGTGATGTCTTCATCCAAGCGGCAAAGAGGTCCTCCATCGGGGCAAAGTTTTTCTCCAAGCGGCATCTTCAATCTTCTTTCTTCTTTCAAAGAAGAAGTCTTCCATTCCGGTGATGTCTTCATCCAAGCGGCAAAGAGGTCCTCCATCGGGGCGAAGTTATTCTCCAAGCGGCATCTTCAATCTTCTTTCTTCAGCCCTCCGACGCGGAACATCCAGCTGGCCCGACGACTGAACGACGAATGAAGTTTCCTTTAAATGACGTCATCCAAGATGGCGTCCGTCGAATTCCGATTGGCTGATAGGTTTCTATCAGCCAATCGGAATTAAGGTAAGAAAATCTGAATCAACATAACATAAGAATCTGAACATACCGAATTTCCGAATTTACAAATCGATCCGAAACGAATACATCAGAATACATTCAAATCCTAATGAATCCAATATAAATACATTCAAATGCATCCGAATTTGAATCAATCCAAAACGAAATTTAAAAAAATCTGAATCGGTCTGAAACGAACCAAAACAAATTTTTCCGATGTACACGTCTAATAAATTTATACATATACACACACACACACACACACACATATATATATATATATATATATATATATATATATATATATATATATATATATATATATATATATATATATATATATATATATAAATAAACACACACATGTATATATAATTTGTTATTTTCCCTATGGGCCTTGCACCCAGACTTGTCTGGGGGTTAACCGCCTGGGACTCTGGAGACAGCACAGCTTCCTAAGAGTTCTATTGAATTCCCAGGGCTGAACATGCTGCAGGGTCATGGGATGTGTCCCCAGTCCAGTGTGAGAGTGCAGTCCCCTTCCGTGTTTTGTATATATATATATATATATATATATATATATATATATATATATAAAATCTATGTATATATGTAAATACCCATAGCTATACATTTATTCCTATAGATAGCCCTAGATGTCTACAGTATTAGACCATTTTTATATTTTAGAATTATAGTGGACAGAATTGCTAAAGTTTGCTAGTGGAGGTCATTAATAATGTATAAAGACCTATCAAGACTTAGGACAGTGCTGTAATAAGGAATACAGTAATGAAAAGACACTATGGGGTCCTTGTATAGAGAGGTGAGTTATGTAAAGTGTTTCCTTAGCAGTTGAACTATAGGTGTTCTTATGAGGCATAAAGTCCCACTTGGGAACTGCAACACATGACACAGTCAGTGATGTTACATAAGTCTGCTGCTTCTAACTGGCTCACCATCTATGTGCTGCTAAGGAGCTGCAATATGCTTCCATAAACAAATGAGCAATTACTTACTAATGTATTCATGTTCAATACGTTAACCTTGTTCTAACAATCAGGTATTCTCTTTTGACAACTCTTGTTTTATCATACATCACCTTTGATTACATTTTAGATTGTTTTACATAGTCTTATAATGTTTTAATGGTAATATAAAATTAAATTTGTAACAATGTATTAAGCAGCATCAATGAATACAAATGTACAATACAGCCATACAAATGTATCCCATGTTACACTTCAATGATTTAGGATAATAGACTTTAACTACTTCCAACAAAAAAGTTGTGTCAAGTTGCCAAGTTTTCAAACAACAATGTCAAGTTAAAAAAAAGATGGACTAGCTCTTTAAATTATTATTATTATTATCTTTATGCATACAACTTTACCATAAACCTAACATAATGATGGAGTGATTTGTGACTTTCTTGCCCTGGTTTGGAATGAGATAGTGGTCAAAAGAAAATGTTAAATTAGATGTTTCTTTTAAAAGTGCCAACAAGTGAGAAGGAAACATAAAATAAAAAATAGAATATGTGGGATAGTTAGGGGACACTAAGGGGCCTGATTATGTGAGTCCCCTTAATGTACAGAAACCTGAATAGTGAGAACCTCACCGTACTGAGGAGATTTTTTAGATCATCTCATCTGAGTGGAGAACATTAAATCATCAGGCCCTAAGAGAGATAGGGTCAGATACTGTAAAGGTCTTTGGGTTGAAAGGATTGCCAGTACATCTATTTCCTTGGTGTGATTCTATAATGCCACTTTTTATCCTGAAAACAGGGTGTCTAGCTAAGGTGCCTACAGGGAGTGCAGAATTATTAGGCAAATGAGTATTTTGACCACATCATCCTCTTTATGCATGTTGTCTTACTCCAAGCTGTATAGGCTCGAAAGCCTACTACCAATTAAGCATATTAGGTGATGTGCATCTCTGTAATGAGAAGGGGTGTGGTCTAATTACATCAACACCCTATATCAGGTGTGCATAATTATTAGGCAACTTCCTTTCCTTTGGCAAAATGGGTCAAAAGAAGGACTTGACAGGCTCAGAAAAGTAAAAAATAGTGAGATATCTTGCAGAGGGATGCAGCACTCTTAAAATTGCAAAGCTTCTGAAGCGTGATCATCGAACAATCAAGCGTTTCATTCAAAATAGTCAACAGGGTCGCAAGAAGCGTGTGGAAAAACCAAGGCGCAAAATAACTGCCCATGAACTGAGAAAAGTCAAGCGTGCAGCTGCCAAGATGCCACTTGCCACCAGTTTGGCCATATTTCAGAGCTGCAACATCAGTGGAGTGCCCAAAAGCACAAGGTGTGCAATACTCAGAGACATGGCCAAGGTAAGAAAGGCTGAAAGATGACCACCACTGAACAAGACACACAAGCTGAAACGTCAAGACTGGGCCAAGAAATATCTCAAGACTGATTTTTCTAAGGTTTTATGGACTGATGAAATGAGAGTGAGTCTTGATGGGCCAGATGGATGGGCCCGTGGCTGGATTGGTAAAGGGCAGAGAGCTCCAGTCTGACTCAGACGCCAGCAAGGTGGAGGTGGAGTACTGGTTTGGGCTGGTATCATCAAAGATGAGCTTGTGGGGCCTTTTCGGGTTGAGGATGGAGTCAAGCTCAACTCCCAGTCCTACTGCCAGTTTCTGGAAGACACCTTCTTCAAGCAGTGGTACAGGAAGAAGTCTGCATCCTTCAAGAAAAACATGATTTTTATGCAGGACAATGCTCCATCACACGCGTCCAAGTACTCCACAGCGTGGCTGGCAAGAAAGGGTATAAAAGAAGAAAATCTAATGACATGGCCTCCTTGTTCACCTGATCTGAACCCCATTGAGAACCTGTGGTCCATCATCAAATGTGAGATTTACAAGGAGGGAAAACAGTACACCTCTCTGAACAGTGGCTGGGAGGCTGTGGTTGCTGCTGCACGCAATGTTGATGGTGAACAGATCAAAACACTGACAGAATCCATGGATGGCAGGCTTTTGAGTGTCCTTGCAAAGAAAGGTGGCTATATTGGTCACTGATTTGTTTTTGTTTTGTTTTTGAATGTCAGAAATGTATATTTGTGAATGTTGAGATGTTATATTGATTTCACTGGTAAAAATAAATAATTGAAATGGGTATATATTTGTTTTTTGTTAAGTTGCCTAATAATTATGCACAGTAATAGTCACCTGCACACACAGATATCCCCCTAAAATAGCTATAACTAAAAACAAACTAAAAACTACTTCCAAAACTATTCAGCTTTGATATTAATGACTTTTTTGGGTTTATTGAGAACATGGTTGTTGTTCAATAATAAAATTAATCCTCAAAAATACAACTTGCCTAATAATTCTGCACTCCCTGTATACTGCATTTTATATGGTGAAATAAATTTAAAAAATTGTTCAAACACAGCCAAATAGTAATACAACAATAAATACTTTGGTCTAGGATACAAGTGGAGCAGTATTTTATGGACCAGCTTGTGTGCTAACTCAGGTAGAAGCAAGCTATTTGCACATGTCGCTTATATTACAAGTTGAAAAAAATACTTTTTTCACACAAGCGCTTACTCGATGCATGCAAAAAGCTGATCTTAGAATATCATGTGCATGGTAATGCAACGGTCGCATCTGCAACCGGGCCAAGTAGGTCCCTCTGACAGGGGGGCCCAACTTCAGACAAAACAGGTTCATTGTGTTTTGTTTTTTTATTGAATTTTTTTGTTTGCAAATAAATAATAACTTTAATTTACGGTTGACCTGCCGCTGCCGCCCGGAGGAACTTCCCATTTTGTCAGCGGCTTCTTCTCATTTTGGCGCACCACACACTACCGCGCATACAATAGGCTAGAGCAGGGGTGGAAGTACTGTAGAGCCTAGAGTCGGCCTCCTTCTCCTGACTGACTGCACATGTATTGGCTCGTGTCTAGTCAGTAGGAATCTGGGACACCGGGAGTCTGCAGCGCGGCAGACTGTGAGACACTGAGTGACAGCCACAGAGAGGAGCAGCAGTGAAGGCACGTACAATGGTGAGCATGCAAGCTCAGGCCGAGGTGGGGCTGGAGTGGACAGAGCAACAATGTACATGCATGATGATGCTATGTCTGTGTTTGTACCGTGTACCACAAACTAAGTCATAAGCTTTTTTTCTACTTTAGTGTTAGAGAGTAAAAGTACAAACCACAAATGACTAAGAGGCCTAATGACTAAGAGGCCTATTTATCAAGCCATCAACCGCAAATACGATGGAATTCCACAGCATAATTGTGGCGAGCTTGATTCGCCTTATTTATCAAAGCCTACAGACCGGCAAAAGTTGAAATCTGTGACGTAACATACGATCCGCCGGTCTCAGTCCGACACAGATCAATGCTTACATCATTACAGATGTTCCGAATACAAATTCAGCACTATCTGACTACTTTTGCAAGTTATCAAATTTCTAACAGGTACGCTCACCACTATTCCGGCCCAGCGTACCTGCTTTTCAATCCGCCGCTCTGGAAGCGTCAGATGCCATAGGAATCAATGGAAGTCTGTAAGCAGCAAAAGCTCATGTTCGCTGCTGCCCGATAACCCATTGATTCCTATGGGAGAATAAAACATATACCCCGAGTCTAAATACCCCTAATCTGCCACCCCCTACACCGCTGACACCTACCTACACTTATTAACCCCTAATCTGCCATCCCCTACACCGCCGCCACCTACATTATACTTATTAACCCCTAATCTGCCACCCCGACACCGCCGACACCTACCTACACTTATTAACCCCTAATCTGCCGTCCCCTACACCGCCGTCACATACATTATACTTATTAACCCCTAATCTGCCGCCTGACACTGTCGACACCTACATAAAAGTATTAACCCCTAAACCACCAGCCCCACACATCGCCATAAACTAAATTAACCTATTAAACCCTAAACCTATCAACCCGCTAACTTTATATTAAATATTAACTCATACCTATATTATAATAAATTAAAACTTACCTTTAGATTTAAATTAAACTATATTAAACTATTAATCTACCCTATTATACTAAAATGACATTAAACTATATTAAACTAATAATTAACCTACCCTAACTATTATACTAAAATTACATTAAACTAATTAATCTACCCTAACTGTTATACTGAAATGACATTAAACTATATTAAACTAATAATTAATCTACCCTAACTGTTATACTAAAATTACAATAAACTACAAATTAAATTAAATATATTATATAGTTAAAAACCTAACCCTACTCAAATAATTTAAATCTACTATTAAAAATTACAAAGTTACAAAAAACTAACAACTAAGTTACACAAAATAACAAACACTAAGGCCTCTATTTATCAAGGTCTGTCGGACCTGATCCGTCAGTGCGGATCAGGTCCGACAGACATCGCTGAATACGGCGAGCAATACGCTCGCCATATTCAGCATTGCACCAGCAGCTCACAAGAGCTGCTGGTGCAACGCCGCCCCCTGCAGACTCGCGGCCAATAGGCTGCCAGCAGGGGGGAGTCAATCAACCCAATCGTACTCGATCGGGTTGATTTCCGGCGATGTCTGCCCGCCTGCTCAGAGCAGGTGGACAGCGTTATGGAGCAGCGGTCTTTGTGACCGCTGCTTCATAACTGCTGTTTCTGGCGAGTCTGAAACCAGAACAAGTTGCGATGTTTACATCTGAAGATTCCAACCAACTACAAAGAATATGTGCCAAGGAAAGTGTGTGAGAACTGGCTATAATGCCGTAATTTATAGTCCCTCCTGTCAGTGATTGGAATAGTATTCAGCTGTTCAGCATAACGTGTTTGTGCTGCGTGGGGCATCCACCACGTATTCTTTGTACTTGGTTGGAATCTTCAGATGTAAACATCGCAACTTGTTCCGGCATAGAAGCCTTGTGGCTAAAGTACGGCAGTATAGCCAGTAGACATGTGCACGGCTAAAAAATTCGGTTCGTTTTCGGTTCGGATCGATTCGGACTTTTCGAATTTCGTTTCGGATCGAATCGGATTCGGCAAAATTTGAATAAATTCGTTTCGGATTTATTCGGATTCGGCTGAATTCGGTTCTATTCCGTTCCGAAATTCGATATGTTTTTAGTACACTAACACCCATTTAGTACACTAAGTCACTAACACCCATAAACTACCTATGAACCACTAAACCGAGGCCCCCCCACATCGCAAACCCTATAATAACATTATTTAACCCCTAATCTGCCGATCGGATATCGCCGCAACCTACATTATAGCTATTAACCCCTAATCTGCTGTCCCTAACACCGCCGACCCCTACATTATAGTTATTAACCCCTAATCTGCCCCCCCCCAACGTCGCCGCAATCTAACTACAAGTATTAACCCCTAATCTGCCGACCCGATATCGCCGCCGCCTACATTATAGCTATTAACCCCTAATCTGCTGTCCCTAACACCGCCGACCCCTACATTATAGTTATTAACCCCTAATCTGCCCCCCCCAACGTCGCCGCAATCTAACTACAAGTATTAACCCCTAATCTGCCGACCCGATATCGCCGCCGCCTACATTATAGCTATTAACCCCTAATCTGCTGTCCCTAACACCGCCGACCCCTACATTATAGTTATTAACCCCTAATCTGCCCCCCCAACGTCGCCGCAATCTAACTACAAGTATTAACCCCTAATCTGCCGACCCGATATCGCCACCGCCTACATTATAGCTATTAACCCCTAATCTGGTGTCCCTAACACCGCCGACCCCTACATTATAGTTATTAACCCCTAATCTGCCTCCCCCCAACGTCGCCACAATCTAACTACAAGTATTAACCCCTAATCTGCCGACCGCAAATCGCCGCCACTATAATAAATGTATTAACCCCTAAACCGCCGCACTCCCGCCTCGCAAACACTATAATACATTTTATTAACCCCTAATCTGCCCTCCCTAACATCGCCGCCACCTACCTACAATTATTAACCCCTAATCTCCCGCCCCCAACGTCGCCGCTACTATAATAAGGTTATTAACCCCTAAACCTAAGTCTAACCCTAACACTAACACCCCCTAACTTAAATATAATTTAAATAAAACGAAATAAGTTTACTATAGTTAAATAAATGAATCCTATTTAAAACTAAAGACTTACCTGTAAAATAAACCCTAATATAGCTACAATATAACTAATAGTTACATTGTAGCTATTTTAGGATTTATTTTTATTTTACAGGCAACTTTGTATTTATTTTAAATAGGTACAATAGCTATTAAATAGTTAATAACTATTTAATAACTACCTAGCTAAAATAAATACAAATTTACCTGTAAAATAAATCCTAACCTAAGTTACAATTACACCTAACACTACACTATCATTAAATTAACTAAATAAATGAATCATATTTAAAACAAAATACTTACCTGTAAAATAAACCCTAATATAGCTGCAATATAACTAATAGTTACATTGTAGCTATTTTAGCATTTATATTTATTTTACAGGCAACTTTGTATTTATTTTAACTAGGTACAAAAGCTATTAAATAGTTATTGACTAATTAATAGCTACCTAGTTAAAATAATTACAAAATTACCTGTAAAATAAATCCTAACCTAAGTTACAATTAAACCTAACACTACACTGTCATTAAATAAACTACAAGTACCTACAATTATCTACAATTAAATAAACTAAAGTACAAAAACCCCCCACTAAATTAAAAAAACAAACAAACACTAAATTACAAAAAATAAAAAAATATTACAAGAATTTTAAACTAATTACACCTAATCTAAGCCCCCTAATAAAATAACAAAGCCCCCCAAAATAAAAAAAAATGCCCTAACCTATACTAAATTACAAAAGTTAACAGCTCTGTTACCTTACCAGCCCTGAACAGGGCCCTTTGCGGGGCATGCCCCAAAGAAAACAGCTCTTTTGCCTGTAAAAAAAAAACACAATCCCCCCCCCCCACATTACAAGCCACCACCCACATACCCCTACTCTAACCCAAACCCCCCTTAAATAAACCTAACACTACCCCCCTGAAGATCTCCCTACCTTGAGTCGTGTTCACCCAGCCGGGCCAAAGTCTTCAACCGATGGGGCAGAAGAGGACATCCAGACCGGCAGAAGTCTTCATCCAAGCGGGGCAAGAAGAGGTCTTCCATCCATCATACAAGTACCAAAATACAAACAAACACTAAATTACCAAAAATAATAAAATATTACAATAATTTTAAACTAATTACACCTAATCTAAGCCCCCGACTAGCTATTAATATAGCTTCAATATAACTAATAGTTACATTGTAGCTATTTTAGGATTTATATTTATTTTACAGGCAACTTTGTATTTATTTTAACTAGGTACAATAGCTATTAAATAGTTAATAACTATTTAATAACTACCTAGCTAAAATAAATACAAATTTACCTGTAAAATAAATCATAACCTAAGTTACAATTACACCTAACACTACACTATCATTAAATTAACTAAATAAATGAATCCTATATAAAACTAAAGACTTACCTGTAAAATAAACCCTAATATAGCTGCAATATAACTAATAGTTACATTGTAGCTATTTTAGCATTTATATTTATTGTACAGGCAACTTTGTATTTATTTTAACTAGGTTCAATAGCTATTAAATAGATATTGACTATTTAATAGCTACCTAGTTAAAATAATTACAAAATTACCTGTAAAATAAATCCTAACCTAAGTTACAATTAAACCTAACACTACACTATCATTAAATAAATTAACTACAAGTACCTACAATTAAATACAATTAAAAAAACTAAACTAAAGTACAAAAAACCCCCCACTAAATTACAAAAAATAAAAAAATATTACAAGAATTTTAAACTAATTACACCTAATCTAAGCCCCCTAATAAAATAACAAAGCCCCCCAAAATAAAAAAAATGCCCTACCCTATACTAAATTGCAAAAGTTAACAGCTCTATTACCTTACCAGCCCTGAACAGGGCCCTTTGCGGGGCATGCCCCAAAGAAAACAGCTCTTTTGCCTGTAAAAAAAAAACACAACCCCCCCCCCCCCACATTACAACCCACCACCCACATACCCCTACTCTAACCCAAACCCCCCTTAAATAAACCTAACACTACCCCCCTGAAGATCTCCCTACCTTGAGTCGTGTTCACCCAGCCGGGCCGAAGTCTTCATCCGATGGGGCAGAAGAGGACATCCAGACCGGCAGAAGTCTTCATCCAAGCGGGGCAAGAAGAGGTCTTCCATCCATCAGAAAAGTACAAAAAAACAAACAAACACTAATTAGCAAAAATAATAAAATATTACAATAATTTTTAAACTAATTACACCTAATCTAAGCCCCCTACTAGCTATTAATATAGCTACAATATAACTAATAGTTACATTGTAGCTATTTTAGGATTTATATTTATTTTACAGGCAACTTTGTATTTATTTTAACTAGGTACAATAGCTATTAAATAGTTAATAACTATTTAATAACTACCTAGCTAAAATAAATACAAATTTACCTGTAAAATAAACCCTAACCTAAGTTACAATTACACCTAACACTACACTGTCATTAAATTAACTAAATAAATTAATCCTATATAAAACTAAATACTTACCTGTAAAATAAACCCTAATATAGCTACAATATAACTAATAGTTACATAGTAGCTATTTTAGCATTTATATTTATTTTACAGGCAACTTTGTATTTATTTTAACTAGGTACAATAGCTATTAAATAGATATTTACTGTTTAATAGCTACCTAGTTAAAATAATTACAAAATTACCTGTAAAATAAATCCTAACCTAAGTTACTATTAAACCTAACACTACACTATCATTAAATAAATTAACTACAAGTACCTACAATTAAATACAATGAAATAAACTAAACTAAAGTACAAAAAAAAAAAAACACTAAATTACAAAAAATAAAAAAAATTACAAGAATTTTAAACTAATTACACCTAATCTAAGCCCCCTAATAAAATAACAAAGCCCCCCAAAATAAAAAAATGCCCTACCCTATACTAAATTACAAAAGTAATCAGCTCTATTACCTTACCAGCCCTTAAAAGGGCCTTTTGCGGGGCATGCCCCAAAGAAAACAGCTCTTTTGCCTGTAAAAAAAAACACAATACCCCCCCCCACATTACAACCCACCACCCACATACCCCTACTCTAACCCAAACCCCCCTTAAATAAACCTAACACTACCCCCCTGAAGATCTCTCTACCGTGTCTTCACCCAGCGGGCCGAAGTCTTCATCCGATCGGGCAGAAGAGGACATCCAGACCGGCAGAAGTCTTCATCCAAGCGGGGCAAGAAGAGGTCTTCCATCCATCAGAAGTCTTGATCCAGGCGGCATCTTCTCTGTTCATCCATCCGGAGCGGAGCGGCAGCATCCTGAAGACATCCCACGCAGAGCATCCTCTTCTTTCTTGATCCGACGACTAGGTGACTGTACCTTTAAGTGACGTCATCCAAGATGGCGTCCCTTGAATTCCGATTGGCTGATAGGATTCTATCAGCCAATCGGAATTAAGGTAGGAAAAATCTGATTGGCTGATTCAATCAGCCAATCAGATTCAAGTTCAATCCGATTGGCTGATCCAATCAGCCAATCAGATTGAGCTCGCATTCTATTGGCTGATCGGAACAGCCAATAGAATGCGAGCTCAATCTGATTGGCTGATTGGATCAGCCAATCGGATTGAACTTGATTCTGATTAGCTGATTCCATCAGCCAATCAGAAAATTCCTACCTTAATTCCGATTGGCTGATAGAATCCTATCAGCCAATCGGAATTCGAGGGACGCCATCTTGGATGACGTCCCTTAAAGGAACAGTCATTCGTCGTTCAGTCGTCGGTCCGGATGGATGTTCCGCGCTGGAGGTCTTCAGGATCCTGCCGCTTCGCTCCGGATGGAAGACCATAGAAGATGCCGCCTGGATGATGACTTCAATCGGATGGAAGATCCTCTTCTGCCCCGCTTGGATGAAGACTTTGACCGGATCATGGACCTCTTCAGCCCCCGCTTGGGCTTGGATCAGGACATCGGAGGAGCTCTTCAGGACGGATCGGTGAACCTGGATGGTGAAGACAAGGTAGGAAGATCTTCAGGGGCTTAGTGTTAGGTTTATTTAAGGGGGGTTTGGGTTAGATTAGGGGTATGTGGGTGGTGGGTTGTAATGTTGGGGGGGGGGTATTGTATTTATTCTTTTACAGGCAAAAGAGCTGAAATTCTTGGGGCATGCCCCGCAAAGGGCCCTGTTCAGGGTTGGTAAGGTAAAAGAGCTTGTAACTTTTTTAATTTAGAATAGGGTAGGGAATTTTTTATTTTGGGGGGCTTTGTTATTTTATTAGGGGGCTTAGATTAGGTGTAATTAGTTTAAAATTGTTGTAATATTTTTCTTATGTTTGTAAATATTTTTTTATTTTCTGTAACTTAGTTCTTTTTTATTTTTTGTACTTTAGCTAGTTTATTTAATTGTATTTATTTGTAGGAATTGTGTTTAATTAATTTATTGATAGTGTAGTGTTAGGTTAATTGTAGGTAATTGTAGGTAGTTTATTTAATTAATTTATTGATAGGGTAGTGTTAGGTTTAATTATATCTTAGGTTAGGATTTATTTTACAGGTAAATTTGTTATTATTTTAACTAGGTAACTATTAAATAGTTCTTAACTATTTAATAGCTATTGTACCTGGTTAAAATAATTAAAAAGTTGCCTGTAAAATAAATATTAATCCTAAAATAGCTATAATATAATTATAATTTATATTGTAGCTATATTAGGGTTTATTTTACAGGTAAGTATTTAGCTTTAAATAGGAATAAGTTATTTAATAAGAGTTAATTTATTTCGTTAGATAAAAATTATATTTAACTTAGGGGGGTGTTAGTGTTAGGGTTAGACTTAGCTTTAGGGGTTAATCCATTTATTAGAATAGCGGTGAGCTCCGCTCGGAAGATTAGGGGTTAATAATTGAAGGTAGGTGTCGGCGATGTTAGGGAGGGCAGATTAGGGGTTAATACTATTTATGATAGGGTTAGTGAGGCGGATTAGGGGTTAATAACTTTATTATAGTAGCGCTCAGGTCCGCTCGGCAGATTAGGGGTTAATAAGTGTAGGCAGGTGTCGGCGATGTTAGGGCAGCAGATTAGGGGTACATAGGGATAACGTAGGTTGCGGCGGTTTACGGAGCGGCAGATTAGGGGTTAAAAAAATATGCAGGGGTCAGCGATAGCGGGGGCGGCAGATTAGGGGTTAATAAGTGTAAGGTTAGGGGTGTTTAGACTCGGGGTACATGTTAGAGTGTTAGGTGCAGACGTAGGAAGTGTTTCCCCATAGGAAACAATGGGGCTGCGTTAGGAGCTGAACGCTGCTTTTTTGCAGGTGTTAGGTTTTTTTTCAGCTCAAACTGCCCCATTGTTTCCTATGGGAGAATCGTGCACGAGCACGTTTTTGAGGCCGGCCGCGTCCGTAAGCAACTCTGGTATCGAGAGTTGCATTTGCGGTAAAAATGCTCTACGCTCCTTTTTTGGAGCCTAACGCAGCATTTGTTTGAACTCTCGATACCAGAGTTAATTTTATGGTGCGGCCAGAAAAAAGCCAGCGGAGCGTTAACAGCCCTTTTACCGCCGAACTCCAAATCTAGGCCAAAGTGTTTCCCCATAGGAAACAATGGGGCTGCGGTGTTAGTTTTTTTTCAGCCGAAACTCCCATTGTTTCCTATGGGGAAATGCCGAATTTTACCGAGCTAATTCGGATTTATTCGGAGATACGGCAGCTATTTCGGATTCATTCGGTAGATTCGGAAGTATTTTAATTCGGAAATCCGAATCGATCCGAATCTCCGAATTTACTGAATTTACCGAATTTCCGAATTAATCCGAAACGAACCGCACATGTCTAATAGCCAGTTCTCACACACTTTCCTTGGGACATCACATAGCTGATGTGCCTTCTCTGAAGCACTACTTCTACAAATTTTGATAAAGATGCCAGTACGGTATGGAAACCTCATGCCTTCCCCCTTTTTTTAACCCTTTGACCATTAAAAGTTAATTTTTATTTTTAAAAGCCCAGTGAGTGCTGTCTTGTTTTGGATCTGTATATATATAAATATATATTTTTATATAGTGCGGTTAAGCAAAGTACCGCACAAAGTTTATACACGTCATAATGGGTTAAGGGGACATGAAACCCAAATTTTTTCTTTTATGATTCAGATATAAAATACAATCTAAAAAAGTTTCCAATTTACTTCTAATATCAAATTTGCTTTGTTCTTTGTTATTCTTTGTTGAAGAGGTATCCTGATAGGTAGCGTGCACATGTCGGAAGCACTAGATGACAGGAGATAGTGCCACCATCTAGTGCTCTTGCTAATGTATAACATTGTTGCAAAACTGCTGCCATATAGTGCTGCAGACACGTGCACACTCCTGAGCTTACCTTTCTGCTTTTCAACAAAGGATAACAAGAAACAAAGAGAATTTGATAATAGAAGTAGAATGGAAATTTGTTTAAAATTAAATGTTCTATCTGAATCATGAAAGAAAAATTTGGGGTTCCATGTCCCTTTAAACACCACAAAGAAACTTGTGGTCAGCAGGATAATAAGGAAAACTGATAATGCCTTGCAATATCATAAACATGTAGAAAGATATCGTAAACATTGTTACAATTCATGATGGGCACAGAATGTTAAGATTCCAGCGTATATCTATGTAGCAGTATTTGTTATTACTCTCAAAGAGTTATTTTGTTAACCCATAAACCAGTATGCAATATGTTACACCTACATACAATAACAAATGTTATCTTCCCAGAGTCAGACCAGTATGCAATATGTTACACCTACATACAATAACAAATGTTATCTTCCCAGAGTCAGACCAGTATGCAATATGTTACACCTACATACAATAACAAATGTTATCTTCCCAGAGTCAGACCAGTATGCAATATGTTACACCTACATACAATAACAAATGTTATCTTCCCAGAGTCAGACCAGTATGCAATATGTTACAACTACATACAATAACAAATGTTATCTTCCCAGAGTCAGACCAGTATGCAATATGTTACACCTACATACAATAACAAATGTTATCTTC